>NC_143016.1:62619522-62953272 GCF_055824585.1 Amblyomma mixtum
AGAACAAATGAACCCAAATGGATCGTTTCGGATGAGTTCCTGTGAGAAGAGCTTTGCTGGCCCGCGGGAGTTGTACAGCCTTTTTCGCCGAAGCTCCCGGCGCGCCTCTAGTGTGCTAATTGATTTCCGATGAACCGCCTCTCACGGCTTTCGTCAGCCGAACGAGACCCTCGGGTGCGTTGAGCCCGATGCTCGCTAGCGTGGCGCAAACATGTCCTCCAGGCTAGCGGCGCTGGCCCATCGAGGCACCCTACTGCCGGCGACTTTCCTGCCTTGCTCCTCTGCTTTCCCTTCCTCACCGTTAGCATACTCCTCTCTCCTTCGGCCCACTGCAGCATCCCATATCTGGCGTTGTCTGATTGCAAGCGTTACGTCATCACGCCATGACTGCAAAAAGTTAGAGATAGCTTGCGCAGCACAGCCCACCATAGACAAGTACCGATCTGTGACGTAAGCAAGATGCGGTGGCGCTCCTGTCGCCGGCTGAGTCGACTGTGGGTGTAAAGTACACTCTAAACGCGAATACACCAATAGAGGAGCAAAAAAAGGAGTAAGTTGTCCTCTAGCGCACGTACTTTTTCAAAGGGAGCGTGCTAGAGGACAACTTCACTCCCTTTTTACTCATTTCTATTTGGAGTGTAGGGTTAGCGCCCATAGGAATACATGCAAACAAGTTTTCAAGGCAGCCTTCTGATTTCACAGCCAACCTATACGATGCCGTTCCTTACTGAAGAGTATAACCGAGTACATCCCAGAGCAGAATGTGAAAGTATTAATCGTCATTTCAAAGGCAGTGTATTTTTAACACACAGAGACACGTGCGCATGAGAGTCACCCCCGGCTGAGGATACGCGGCAGAAGCACGATCCATAGAAATACATGCAAGCAAAACTTTCCCAAGTGTTTTTCTCGTCTTGGAGCATACCCATGGAGGCGGCCACCGGTCAACAATTGGCAAGTGCTTTGGAGAAGAGTATGACAAAGTATGATACGTCACTTCGAAGCCATCGCTTTAAGATGCCACGATGAAAATATGTTGTTTTAAGCCGGGGACATGCCCTCAAAAGGCGCTGCTACCCGCTGGGCGTTTCCCGGTTCGCGCCAGCTTTTCGTGTAGTCCGACCTACCGCTGCATGTGCTACATTTCCTACAACAAAGCCGCGAGCTTTCTTCACGAAAGTAAAACGTGTCCCTCTCCCATCCAGTTTCTCTCGCGCTGAGCCCCGCTTCCATACGAATCAAAACGAAGCCGCAAGGATTTCATACTGATTGTCGCACGCGTGGATCGTGGTTTTTTCCAGCGCCTACGAGTGCATCGACCCTTGATTTGAAGAGAATGTATCAGAAGACGTCGCGTACGAGTACCGAACAATGGGAGGAAGTCTGATGAAATCCGGCAGCGCCAAAGAAGTGCCAGGGAGAATAAGGACCATGCGGAAAGGTAAAATCACTAGACCGCCGACGCGCAATTAGCGTTGAGGTGGGGCAAAAAGGGTGAATGGGGACAAAAAAATTGATTTTATCACAAAAAAGACGTCTTAGATTCTGGCTGTGCCGGGTTATTCAACTAATAAGGAACCTACCGTTCAATTTTGGCCGCTGCCAGAGCTGCAGGAACGAAGAAAATTGTTGCTTTATTTTTTCTCGCCGGCAGTGCTTAACAGCGTCATTTTTCAATGCCTGACGCAGCAGAAAGACAAATATCGCCGACTGTGGGTTCTCGTTGCAAATTTTGATTTTAGCATTCATCATTCAAGCTTTGCTAGAGGGCTGGAGGAAATGCGCGAAAAACGCTAGCAAAGGCCAAGGGATACTAAGATTTCGTTGTGTTGTGTTTTATGGAGAATTGGCAACTATAAGGCCACCATTGCGAGCCGCGAATGGCATTCAAAAATGGAACTAACAATGCGATTGGCGCAAACGCGTCATGTGACCTTTCCAGCGCGATTTAAACCCTTTCTTCGGTAGACCTTGCTTTTACTGTTCATTACGCTAATTATCGTGATCGTTGAGTTTAGAATCGCGAGTTACCAAGCAAGATTAAAGACGCTCTAGATTTCAAAAACGGCAAACATCAGACGAAAACTAGAAGCGATTGCCACCGAGCAGCGTCGAATCGAAGATGGGGGACCTACGAACAGGGTAAGCAGCTTTTCACTAAAGCAAAGCTTCAGAGATAGAATGTAATGTTTAGAAGCCTTTGAACTCGTTTATCTCAGTCACACTGTAACTTATGAAACAATCACTATTATACTGAACAGCCAGGACTGCACTACAGGGTCCCCTGGAGCGCTATGCCAAAAAATATCAATACCTCACCAATACAACACTTAACAGACACAACACTCAGGTGCTCATGCTGACGTGCGGAACCATTTTGACGGTTAAAATGTAATATTAAAACTTCTGTTATGTTATATCGAACAAGAATACACCCTGCGTCAAAGTTAAATCAAAATCGGCGCAGCGATACCAACTAAGCCAAACACGCTTCCCTAACCAAAAGTTGCGAGCTGCGGGGAGACAGGGGGACCTAGCATCTGCAGAACGAAAGCACTCGCAAACAAAAGCCCCGAAACCGACACAGCGCCGTGTCCGCGCAGCTGCGCTTGCCGACTACCATCGTAGGCTAAGCACGCAGCCACCGAAAACCCTTCGCGTATTCGAGGGATTGATGCAATTCGTAGCTCTTGTCCCGCCCCTTCCCCTCCCCCCCCCCCCCCCCCGAAAAAAAAAAAAAAACCCGGAAAGAATGAGGCGGCGCAAGTCTAATCAAACGTATTGAGTGAAATTTCAACTTTCGGTACGCGATACCTAAAAACTTGCATTCAGAACGGGAACAGCTGAGAAAGCATTCAAGGAAGCTGGAACAACGACAGCTAACTCACAATGTCCGAAGAGAGGTTGCCTGCCGGGGTACAGCACACCATATACGGCACTTTCAGCCGCCTAACCAAGTCTTGTGCAAACTAGGGCCCTTCGTTTTCTGGATTTGATTTTTTTTTTCGGAAATCAGGGTTTAAAACCGGATGATATTTTATGAACACAAATTCGGGTAAAAAGAGTGTTATTCGGAAAAAAGTTTCCAGATTTTTTCGCATTGTCTTCTGCAACGCGGCGACGATTTCCTAAAAGCGCTAGTATTTGTACGGGACACAAAACTCCCAATTTCTCGCTCATTATTTCTAAAAAAAAAAAAAAAAACATGGAAATGGCTGGTTGCAACGAAAAACTGTTCACGAAAAGCCACATTTTTCCCAAATTATGACAATGATTTGGTGTTGTACATTACTAACTCACTATACGCAGCATATCCTTGTCCGTGCAAGGCCAGCCTGTCTTTGCTTGCACACAGCGAAAACATTCATTCGACATCCTAGCGGTCATGTTCAACGCGCACGAACCCTGCCGCAGTATGCCAATAAGATATCTGCTGAATACTCATGTTTCGGCATCGGAAAACACTTGAGATCCACAGTCGACCAAAAACACACCTCTGGAATAAGCGAAACACATCCAGCAAAGTTTTTGCGGGGCCTTCAGCTCTGAGACCTGAAAAAACAAACATTACAAAGAATGCGTATTTTAGGGTAGAATTCGTATTGAAAAGTATGTTCAGGGGGCATGCATCGATCGGGTAAAAAAAAAAACGGTTTGACCCGAAAACGAAGGGCCTTAGTATAGCTTGATACTCAAACGCGAACAGACCTTGCTGCCGTGCAAGAGCATCGAACTTCAGCGCATGGGGCAGGCACGCGTACACCTCGTGGAAACTACGTAAGCTAGTGCCCGTAGACAGATGACGTTGGTCGAACACTGAAAGCAAATGTGAGAGAAAAAAAAAAAGAGAACTGACGAGACCACTAAAGAATGATGACAGGTGCCCGGTGATGATGACGGAAGCGGGGAAATCAATGCTTGATGACCCGATGGATTTGCATTACGGCGCGAAAGAAGACGTGTACACAAACGGCGGCGCGTAATAAGGCGCTGGAACTTAACGCCTGCACTCAGATACTCTAAACAGGGCGGACCTTACTATAGCTAAGCATTCAGGTGAACTCATTCTGCAGCAATGCGAAATTCTCGGTGCTTCCGGAGCATCCACGCCAAAAATGACGCAAATGCACACACACTGCCAAGAGGACAGGTAAAAACGGATGGGAGGAGAGCATGCATCCGGGCCTAACAAATGGACCGAGAAGCGTCGACCGGCGGCAGCCCCAAGGGCACCGATAGGGAGGCGCAGAACGGACGGACGCCACGCCGCGAGAGGAGCGAGACTAATAACCGGGAGCGACGATACGCGACGGCGCCAGAAAGCGTTCGGGTCGGGAACAGCGGGCAGCTGCTTAGCGTCTCGCACCGCGTGGCGGCGACGGTGCCTCCCGAGGAAGGATACACGGGACGGCGGCGACTGGGTCCCGCTAATTCTGTGCAGCTCTCGCACCGCGACCACAGCTAAGATATAGTCTAAACAAGCAATTTTCGCAATAGAGATCGGGGCCTTCCTTAGAAATTGTTGTCTTTCAGTCTCCTAGTGGCTCGCTGAAAGCGATTCGGCCTATTTCACTTGGCGTAAGCCAAGGTGTCCCTGCGCGTCATACAACTAAACGGGTGCGACCACTCCTTGTTGGTCGCGAAGCCAGGTGCGCTGACGCGAGCCGCAGCCTCGGCTGCACTGCGCGCAATTGTTGACGCGGCGCATAAACACGCAACAGCCACTATACGGCACGAGCAGTTACGGGGCACACGGCGACATATCATCGCGAGCAGCCTATCTGGCAGAGGAAGCCATTGGGCCTGCCGCGTGCCAGAATGAATGAGCGGCAGTGCCGCCCCGATGGCTGTATTTACACTTATCTATACACGCACGTATACACACCGGCGCATCCTTACACGGCGGCAGGAGCCCGAACCCTCCTCCACGGTAATCAATTCGACATCGCCGCTCCGCCGAGGCGGCAATAAACGGAGCGCCCCCGACGGTGTCGCTCCGCTCTCGCGCGACCTCTTCCTGTGCGGGAAAAGCAACCCAAAGGCACTCAACTACACGCCGGTGGCAGCGACGATGCTCGCCGGTGGCTCTAAAAGTCGACGCGAGCGAAACGAAAACGGGGGAGGGGGTGGAGGCCATAGAAAGAAACGCCAGGAAGGAATATATTGGTAAAGCTCCCGGCCTCCTGTAACAGCGGGCCTCTTTTCGCGACCAGACGCAGTTGTCGCAGTAACCCTTCAGCAAACGACCGACTGAGAATGCGAAGCGGTGCGAAACGAGAGGAGATAAATGACTCCTTGAGTCAGACGGGATGCAGCGCGTTAACCTAACCCCCGCGATTAATAATAGCAATACAAATAACACGCATGGGCTCACATCCCCGAGTCGGTCACGTCCGTGTCTCTAAAGCACATGCGAGGCGGAATGCGCGGTTTAATTCGCAACGTCTGGGACGCTTAAGCAGCGCAACAAGACCTCAGGAAAACAGGGTTTATATTCGTTTTCTTAGTGCATTTGACCGCAAACGAAGAAGAAGAAAAAATCGACCTAAGCGGATCTCCCACGCTCACGCTACGGCACCTCACCAAGCCGCCGTAATCTCGACGGCATCACGGCGGGTCATAAAGGCGCGGTGGCACCGCGGATACTTTGCGCGCGTAAAAAAGCGCGCCCTCCGTGTAAACGCGACGTTTTTACGCCCGCGTTTCGACCGCGGTGGCCGTTATTTAGGCGCTGCCAAGACCGGCCGGCCAAGAGGAGACGCTTCGCGGCGGAGCTGCGGGCGACGCGCACGTCTGAGGCCGTCGCACGAGGACCAGAAGCATCGCGAATACTCACTAGACTAAGAAAAAAATATGTCGATTACACCCGCTGTAATACGGATAAATCAGCGCTAGCTGGTCTACCATGCGCTCCTGCAATTGCTTTGAAATCTGTTGTACCACATGACGGAGTGAGGTTTCTGTTTTGGAAAGGTTAGAACGAGTACCTTACGGTGCAAGAAATGTGTCGTCTGGCACAGACTTTAGAAACTTGTGGTGCTGCGTCCTGAGAGCGTACAGCCTTTGTTTGATCCGCAGCACATTTCAGAGCGGAAGCTCTACTCCTCCCAAGGAAAACCTCAAGGTCATATGGCTCCGAAGAATGACCTCTAGGTAGCGGAGCGGGGGTGTGGCTGTGACGTCATACCATGTGACTCGCCGCGCTTCGGCGCAGCTGCGGCGCGCGGAGCCGGCGGCGTTCGCTCGCCTTCGCAACTTGGTTGAACAACGTGATTCAACGCTCACCTCGCAGTTGCGCTGAACCACGTGACTCGCCGTTCATCTGATAAGCTAAACCTTACAGGATTGGTTTGGCTTGGTTTATTTGGGGTTTAACGTCCCGAAGCGACTGAGGCTATGAGGGACGCCGCAGTGAAGGGCTCCGGAAATTTCGACCACCTGGGGTTCTTTAACGCGCACTGACATCGCACAGCAAACGGGCCTCTAGAATTTCGCGTTCATCGAAATTCGGCCGCCGCGGCCGGGTTCGAAAACCAGCCGGGACGATTCGTCCTAAATATGAAACAAAACTGCTAAGAAGCTGCGAACGCGGATCGGTGAACGTGACGATGCCAACAACGCGGCTCGCAGCGCACCGTTACTAGGCCGACTGCAACGTTCCTGCGCTTCCCTTACTCCGAACTAATGTACTCAATAAGGTTTCAAAACGACTACGCATGCACATGCGGCGGCAACGGAATCCTGGACAGATGCATCCTTTTGGCCCGTAGTTTTCGTTTCGAACAACGACGCTCTCAAATAGTTTGCCGGGACGATTTTCAGCAAATTGCGTTCACCGGATCCATCGCAACGAGACACGCGTGGCTTCCGCTCTAAAACGGAAGCAGCACCGCACATTCCGGGAGAAATTCGACACAACGAGGGTGGTAACACATAAAAAATATAAAGCGTCGCCTGTCATCCGCATCGTCTTTGTACTCCAGCAGGGAAACGCGACGTCGCGACATAAACATTCGAGTGCAAGACAAAAAAAAAAATGCTAGCTACCACCGGGCGTGATTATATATTTGCTGAGGAAAACTTAAACAAGACCAGGCTTTCAGAGCTACACGGAGCACAAAACAACACGCGAAATCACCCAAACACATGAAAAACAAACCATATGCGAGATGGCTGAAACGGCCTAAACACAGATAAACAATGTCCTTGGGCTTGAATGACACCCCAGCAAGGCGCAAACGGCTGCGAGGCCTCAAAAGCTGTGCGCTGCCGTCACTCAGCGCCGCCGACAGGGTGACAGGTTTCAATGGAAATTGAACGGCGCCTATCCTCCGTGTCACCTTCACAGCGACAGTCGCGCGCTCAACGCACGCTGCTGCATGAAAGACGCTTGCCACGCGCGCACCGAGCCGGCAACTCATGCCTAAGGCGAGAACTTCTGCTTGAAGTCGGCTTAAACGCAACAAATGAACACGGTTAGGGGCCATATCAGCGCCAGTGACAAGACAAAGGCAGGTCGCTACCAAAACATCAGCCCCGCCCACTCGAACTTCCTCGAGTAGTTGTTCAGTCTGCGCACTGCCTCTGTCAGATGCATTCGTCGTTGAGGCCTTCCCTGGATGAGACGCTGCCGATTGCAAACAAGTTACATGCCTGTATTGCGCCAAGCTGGGCTGTGCTTGGAATGGTCATTAAGGTTCTGTGTAACCCCTCGCTCTTGTCCGCGGTGTGTGGCACTCGCTAAAGCGAATATGATGATGCACAGCATGCACGAAAGGACAAGGCTGCGCGGAGCTTTGTCACGCTTAGGCAACGCAACCCAAGAACCGGGCTAAATGAGGGCAGCGATCAAGACGTCATTTCTAGAGGCCGCGGAGGCGTAAGATGAGAAGTTGTGCTAAAGGACGCTTAATGCGAAACAAGACAAACACCCCCATGTGGCTCCGAGTGCAAGAAAGGTAGAAACAGGCGGCTGCTTTCTATTTGAATTTCTTTCGCAACTGACCGAGTACTCCTTGGCTGCGGTGAAGAATAACGCTGCTTGATGCATAAAGTGTCTAGAGCTAAACGCATATATATGCAAGTATAAGGTACAGAAGAACACCAGGCGAGCTGCTAAAGGAAGTGCTGCTACGCTCGGGCACTTTCCATGTGATTAAGTCACGCCGGTGACAGCTTCAAGAGCACGCCTACCCGCGCGAGAAAAATGAAACAAAAAAGCAACGGAACAAAAATGAAAAACAAACAAACATAGGAACTCGCCCAAACAGCTAAGAACGCGCCAGCGTTACTCGCACTAGCGTGCAAGAAGTGAAGAAAAAGTGCCCTACAAGACCGCCGAAGGTTGGACGTAGAACAAGCAGACAAGAAAAAGAAAAACAGAAACGCTGACTGCGACACAGTAGGGATACGCAGGCAGTGCATGGAGGGGGAGCAGGATGGCAAGAGGGGGAGGGGGGGGGGTGAAAGAGGGGAGATGTAGCGCGCGAATGGTAATTGCAAATCAATGAGCACCACGCCCTCGGGGCGGCAAGGGGTTCTGAACCATCAGTGGCCCATTACGACCGCGCAGTGCTTGGCTGGCCACTCGCAAGGGGAAGACCACGGCGGGACCAGCGAAGAACGGGGAGGGACACACACGCACATACACCAGCCGCGAGAAGTAAGAAGGAGAAGGGAAATCAATGCCCCTTGGCTAGAGGGGCGAGCGCTCACTCGCTCGCTCCGGGCCGCTCCTCGTATCGGCAGGCCAAGCAGGAATCGCGTCGCGCACGACGGACTCGGCTCAGCAATGAAGAGGCCGGAAGGATGGAGAAGGAAAGGGGGGGGGGGGGGGGGGGGGGGGGGGATACGACGTTCACCACAGGCAAGTTTGACACAGTTCCACGGCCGCTTAGTTGCGGCAACTCGCTGCTGCCAGCCTCTTGTTCAACGGCGCGGAAATACGCGGCCGATGATACAGGGACAAAATGAAACAAGAAACGAGAGAGGAGGAGGATGAAAGAGGGGGAGAGTTCCAACATACGCGCACGAGATCGCAGAACTAAATAAAAAAGAAAGTTAAAATCAGCGTGAAGGTGACACGAATCACAAAACAAGAACACGAACAGAGAACCCCGATCTTGCTCTGTTTGAACAAGCTAAAGTTGGCTTTTTGTTACTCCGCTGTGTTTCAAACTGAATTTCTATCGTTCAGCTCCGCCCTCTTCCACTCCCGTTCATTCTTCGTTCTTGTTTTTTTTTTTTTTCCCGCAGGAAACTTCGGAGCAATCACAGTGAAGTTACTGACGCGTAAATCCCAAGTGTAAGAAACAGCACTGGCGCAGCACGGCAAAAGGAAAGCAGAGACAGAGAAAGATGCTTACTTTGAACTGAAGTGGCGGCCGCCACAGGATGTCCAGAATTGGCGGCGGGAGAGAGGGAAAGAGGAAAAAGAGAAAGGCGAGAGGGAAACAACAGTTAGTAGGAAGTACAGGACGAGAGCTACGTACACAATCAGGCACACAGAGCAGTAGTAACACAGTGCACAAAACTTGATTCGCTGCCTTGGTATTTAGAAAAGGAGGAAAAATGTTAAGGTACAGAAAGTCGGCGGTATACGCTTTGTCAAAGAGGAAGCAAGAATCAGCGAACCTCAGAGTAAGGTGGGAATGTTCTTAGAAAAAAAGAAACACACACACATCACACAACAGACAAAACAGCCATATGTCCCACCACCGTGGGGATAAAAAAATAGATGCACATAATGGCATCAGGTTACGTATAGTTATTTCTGCGCATACACTTCAGCGGTTTAACAAGATAACGCTACGACAGTAATACAAAATGAAAGGAGAGAGGCAATGACACGGTTCCGGCGTAACATTAACAACAACAATGTATTCAGCTGCCAAAGTGGTGACGACCTGCAGCATCGTGATTGGTGGCCAGTGCAGCGCCGCTGATTTCGCCGGTAGAGAGAAAATGGGCGAGCGGAACGTGGAACATAATGAACGGCAGGCACGCCACGTCTCCAGCGCAGACTTTGGCCACTCCCCACTTTTTTTTTTATTGTTTTCACGGGACGCTCTGTCGTGCACCTGTCTGCGAGTAAATTGTAAGGCGACGGGCGGGGTCGAAGTAGGCACCACCACTGAGTGAATTTCAATCGCTTTCGTTTCCTAACCACTGTACAGTAAAAGCAGGAAAAAGACATGCAGGTCGACACAGGAACAGATTGCCGCTGCCATGTGTTCCTTTATTGTTATTTACGACGGAGCGAAAGCATTGTCTCTCCGAGAATCAACAAATAGAAACGTCAGGAATAAAAAAAAAGATGAAAAGGGTGAGGATACTTTCAGCGCTGAGATTAACCACAATGCGTCCAGACCACAATGGAACTTGCAGTGGAACCATACGAACCGACTCGCGGACGCAATTCTCGGCCGGACGCGGTAGCCGGTTGTGGCACCAACCAGATGATCATCGCACAACCCTTCGTCGGCACGCCGATTCTGTAACAGGTGCTTCATGTAGTATAAAGTACATGGAGCACCACTGTCAAATATGAGGAACGACGTGGGACGCTTCGGACAAATCTCGGCCACCGCGGGGTTCCCTAGCGTGAACTGAAACCTGAGAAGACGAGGGCTTAGAAATCAGGTGCGATTAAAAATGCACCTCCTCCGCCCCCCCCCCCCCCCCCCCCCCCCCCAACCTACTTCCCCTTCCGCGGCCGGTACAGAACTCGCAAAATCGTAGAACGCTATCCCACAAACTTACCACAGCGACAGTGGGCACGTGAATTCGATCGGGTCGTGAAAAAGGCGCACACATTATCAGCGCCGAGTTCACGCTGCTCTCATTACTGCAAGGAGGTTGCCGGATTAATAAAAACAATGGACTGCAACAACATCGCTTGGCGCTTCAGATGAAATAGCAAGTAAAAGCTTTAATTTATTCAACACGAGCACGGCCGCGGTCAGAGCTGTGATTAAGTACTATGCAATCGATAAAGGCGAAGAGAGAGAGAGAGAGAGAGAGAGAGACAAAAATAAACAAGTGACAAGGCTAAGGCGGCACTCAGGGTACGACGGCACGACGGAGGACGTCTGTAGCGCATCGAGACAGCCACGCATGGGAGGACGCAAGACAGACCGATACGAGATCGGGAAACTTCCAGACGCGACACCATGCACAGCGTGTCGCAACATAATACTGTACTAGTTAAGGAAAACGGCAGGGACTTGCAATTACACAATGAACGATCGCGACGGGAGCCGGAGGGAGAGGAGGAAGCAGAGGAGGAAACCTCTCAGAACCAATGGTGTTGTACGCACGACGCGCGCGAACGCGAGATTGCGCAAAAGCGCATTTACCAAACCGGCGACGGTTTCTTGTTGCTATACTGTCGCACGAGGAAATGCGGGGACTTCAACGACTTGAACCAACTATTGCGTCGTCACTTTAACTTGGTACCCAAACCGAGTAGTTACTTAAACAGCGCCAGGGACACACTGGATTACGCCGAAGAGTGTAATCTGTACGTGTCTAGCTCCTTTTATTGACTTGAATTTAACCAGAATCCCCCAGACCAAGAAAACTACTTAACTTGCGAAACCAGCGTTAAAATGGACGAGGCAAAGTTCTCCCTCACCGTTGATGGTAAAAGGAACAAATGCAATTGCCTTCTTCTATCGAGTTCAACGGGCGTTTTACTCAACTTTTAAACATTAAGGACATTAAGAGTTACATTAATTACCAGAACGCTAGACCGATAGACCGCAGTAATGAACACTCTCAAGGTTAAGTTACTTGTAAACATAAATATCCCCGAAAGCAGAACACCTGACAGCCGCCGCCATAGCTGAGTTAGTAAAGCCCCGGACGCATAATTCGGAGGTCGTGCGTTCGGTTCCCACCAGCGGCATGTGGTTGCGTTTTCTTCTGCTTTTCTGAGCATGCATATATATATATATATATATATATATATATATATATATGAAGGGGAATGAGGGGCTCGTTATAAATATGAGAGATGCCAACAGCCACAGAAACCAAGGGGCACAGGGGATTTTTTTTTATTTTTTATTCATTTATTTAATTTGAGGTGTTGATCCATTTAGAATATTACTGAATATGTTATCGCTTCATGCTAATTGATTAGAAAAGCAGAAGAAAAAACAACCACATGCCGCCGGTGGGATACGAACCCACCGGCGGCATGCGGTTGTTTTTTCTTCTGCTTTTATATATATATATATATATATATATATATATATATATATATATATATATATATATATACAGGGTGTCCCAGCTAAACGTAACCAGGCTTTAAAAAAAGACGAAGTGTCCTAGCCCCGTGAGACCAACTGAGGGTTGTTGCTAGTCGCGTGTCCTAGTCTGCGGTATTTTTTATTGTGCAAACGTAATTAATTAGCAGAGACTGATTAGCTAACTTTTTAATTATTGTCTTTAGGAAGAAAGTGTCAATGCAGGAATTGTAGATCCCATAGAAAAATAACCGGTTGCGGTGCTTCCAACCAAGTACCACTTATACAGCTTCTTTTATTTGCCTTAAAAGAAAGCCCGCGAAATGCAAAAAGAACCACGTGATAAGGAAGCAGTTTCAGCGCTCCCAAACGACCGGTCAAGCAACGACATCTGCTTATGTTTGCAACGCTGCCCTGAACAGGGTTCGGCGTTTTGAGGTGGTGGCGAGATATGCGTCATGAAAAGTAAGCGGGCGCTGCTTTTCAAGGAAGTGAAGCGCGGCTCGCATGGAGCGCTTTTTCACGCGAAACCTCGCCTCGAGTGATAGGCATGTGGCCGTGCCGCCGAACTTGCACCGCCACGCGCTGAAGGAGCGGTCGCCCTAGCGCCCATGCGAGAGTTGCTGGCGTATATGTCGTTGTTTGATCGGTCATGTGGGAGCGCTGAAATTGCTTCCCTATCACGTGGTTCTTTTTGTATTTCGCGGGCTTTCTTTTAAGGCAAATAAATGAAGCTGTATCAGTGGTACTTGGTTGGAAACACCGCAACAGGTTATTTTTCTATGGGGTCTACAATTCCTGCATTGACACTTTCTTCCTAAAGGCAATAATTAAAAAGTTAGCTAATCAGTCTCTGCTAATTAATTACGTTTGCACAATAAAAAAAAAAATACCGCAGACTAGGACACGCGACTGGCAACAACCCTCAGTTGGTCTCACGGGGCTAGGACACTTCGTCTTTTTTAAAAGCTTGGTTACTTTTAGCTGGGACACCCTGTATATATATATATATATATATATATATAGGAGCCCGGATATTTTCGACACCGCGCAACCTTTAGACACTCCAGAAAACCGGGAAAACAAAAAAAAAAGTGTAACACTGCTTTGTGTTCCATTACAGTGGAAGCGCCGTTGGATGCCCCAACGTGAAGTGAACAAATATAGATAACTAAATAACTAAGTAAATATACCATGCACCATCGTGTTCAGCGAAGAAAATTCCACTAGCGGGACACGCTATGGGTGGCCAAAAGCATGATCAATGTCCCGCAGCTCCTCACAGAAGCTACTCGGTGCTTCGAAGTGCACGAGGCTACAGAAGCACACCGCGGCCTTACCCTTCTCGCGCTCTTCCCGCGGCATCAATGCTCAGACACTGTGTCTCTCGTTTTGCATTCGAGAGCGGTACCGCCGCGCGTCTGAGAGCGTGGCGGGAATAAGTCGCAATTCCCAGTCCAATATCTGCGCGGGTTCTCGGACTCTGGCTGCCTTGCGGCACGGCTTTCGGCTGATCTTGCAGCCCCGTAACGATGCGTGTCCCAGGGGGAAGGGGGAAAATGGAGTGCGGCCCGAACCACGTATGTACGCGTGGGTTAAACTGACAGCCCGCCGCATGCCAACCCGCTCGACTCCGGCGATGCAAAGTGAACGGTTACTGCAGCCAGCTGAGAGTAACCGGCATCAGCACCCTGATGCCGAAAAACTAATGCAGCAGCTTCCGCACACACTCAGTGTCTGAGCCAAGACGAAACCACCCAAGCAGCAGAGGCAATTGGCCCGCTCCTACAACGGACCACAGTGAAACCATCCATTTGCAATATTGGGCCAATTACCCGTACTGCTTGGGCAGTAAATCTACCGCATCGACGTGGGCGCAATCGATCGTTGCGCGCATACCATACGGCGAAATTGCTGTCGCATCGAAACGGGAGCGGAGCGATAATGGTTGAGCAGTCTGCTAGTTAGCACGTCTTCGTTCAAATGTGATTCTCTGCACTAGTGAAAATGCTATGCCGAAAAATGCGCTCATCCAAACCAAAAGCCTATATTTTAAAAATTGTGCCAAGTATTACGCGAAACACCTCGTACATATGGAAGGTCACGGAGCGACAAGACGTGCAGTTAACATGCCCGCTGAAAATACAACCCGTCGTTCAGTCTTGATCGATTCGACATTTTGTCGCCCTCGCCTTGAGGAGCTCGTGTGCGCGATTCGCTGTGCAGGCGAACCACAGCTTCCGTTTGCCGGACGCATGTGACTCCAGACAATTTCAGTCCTCCAGTGGAGGACTCCAGACAATTTCGACCACCCGGGGTTCTTCAAGTGCACTAACATCGCACAGTACAAGGGCCTCTAGCTTTTCGCCTCCATCAGAATGCGACCGTCGCGGCAGGGATCGAACCCGCGTGTTTCGGGTGAGCAGCCGAGCACCTTAAGCACTGAACCACCGCGGCGGCTTAGAAAGAACATAAATGTAAATGCAATGTTGTCAAATATCAACATATTTGGTTTTCATACTACTTTAACGTTGCTGCGAATTTGCACAATATCGTTCGTCAATTTCTTTTCGTCGCGCGGATGATAAACGGCCACAGAACACCAGTTACTTTCAGACGCAGTGACCTCCCACATGCTTTATTTTACCGTAGTGTTCATAAGACGCACTCCTCTACATTCCAGGAAGAGGGACCGATGAGCTCATTAGACCAGGTACAGGTGAGTATCAAAGAAAAAAAAAAAGCACGGGCGTTTATTGCAGCGAATTCTCGTTCGGCGCTACCAACACTATAAAAATCAAGGCTTACTATGAAATCAACACTGCCATGAGTCCATGAAACGAGAAACGAAACAAAAGCAATAAACGAAGTTTGCAGAGCCGCAGACCGCCCACATGGCCGTCGAACTGTCTGTCCGGTCTTCTCATTCTTTCTTGAAATAACGACTGCCTGATAGCAAGTGCAGGGTACACCACACTGCGCAGAATCAATCTGACAGTAAGGTGCGCCGCTATCAGCACACCACGTTAGGTGCCCAGTTCTGTGCTCGATTCCTCGAACCAGAGCGAGGCGAACCGCGTAATTTTTGGTAGCCGCTTCATAGTATCGGCAGCAAGGGGGAGGATATACTACGGTACAACTATTCCAGCCCCGTGCCTCTTCACCTCACAGCTGGAAAAACGAAAATTCTGAGACGTCTGGTGTGTAACGTGTAATGTATGATGGCGTGAGTCTGGCCCATTATATTTCATGCGGCCAGTGCCCTAGCTGCAACCAACTGGGGAGGCAAGAACTGCTTGCATGCGCCAACACACCGTACAGCATAAAGCACCCTGAAAAAGAAGAGAGAGAGAGAGACAGAGAGACGCAGCTTTAGCAATGCGTCTCCTATGAGCGTAAACCGTTTTCCAAAAGTAACCAGGCTGCGTCGTTTGCTTCTCACTAGCATAGTGGAACCCTTACGGCTTCCCTAAAGATGAAAAGATCCTGAAAGGTTCTCCTTACCTTACGAATATTTGGAGCTTGAGGGGTGGCACAAGTGCCGAATGCGAATGCGAAGCAAACCTTTTGACAAAGACGGTACCAGCGGGAGATTCGCTGAATGCAATCAACGATGCACTATATAAGTTACTTCTTTTTTGTTTCTTTTTAAAGAGAGCCAAGCGAAGCTGTTAATTTTTCCTTTCACTGCTTTCACGCCGGCTGAAGATGCCGTCTTCGACTTATCGCCCCACGCTGCGCAAAATTCGGCCGGCGGTGGTTAGGCGACACGTCTGAGGAGCAGCGGATATTCAAATAGGGGCCTTCTATAAACGCCCGCTGCCGCATTGTGCGCGCGACGCCAACTGGAGTGGGAACGTCCTACGGCCGGATACTCCCCTCCTCCCACAGCCGCTTGGATCCGAAGAAATGCCGCTGCTCCTTTCATTCGCGCAGTCACTCGGAGCGATCGGCCGCGGCGTTTCCGAAGGGCCGGAGAAAAGCAGAGCCGGGGGGACCGGCGTCATCACGTCCGTTATTAGCTTATCTAATCTCCATCTCAATTTGAAACGACGCGCTCTCCCGCAACGGGCATCTCTCTCTCTCTCTTTCCTTCTCGCCCACACGGGGACGTATCGCAAATCAACGGCTTCCCGCTCCTTCCGGAAACGAGCCGGAGGAAGAGGAGAGGAGGAGGACACGAACGACCCGCAAGAGAAACGCGATGCGAGGGAAGAGGACGGAAACAACAGCGATGAAGGGGAGCGAGTGGGAGAGCGCGGCGGCGGCAAGGCGCGGCCATTTGCAGAGAGCGCTCCGCGGCTCGTTCGTTCGTAATGAAAACGCGATTGCGAGGAGAAATCGTTTCCCGAAGTCGGAACGACGAGAATGAGCCGCTTCCTGGCGTCGGCCGACAAAAGTAAAGCGAACGGCCGCCGCCGACAATCGCCGGCAACGGGCGATCGGCCGCCCCTCGCTGAGTCACCCCCCCCCCCCCCCCCCCCCTTCTTCGACTGCGCGCGGCCCGATTACGGAGGGGAAACACAGTAACGAAAACTTGAAAGTCGGACACAAAATAAAAAGAATAAAAAAGTAGACTGATAAGCAGCGAGAGAGAGAATCGCGCCCAGCGCGCGGGCCCATCTTCCTTCCTTCCAAATCGCAGAAACGAAAACGATTTCGAGGGAAAGCAGCCACCGCTCCTCACGTCGAGAGATAAATGGGAGGAGAATATCCGAGTTTCACCATCTTTAGCGCGATTACGTCAATTCAATCGGCCGTTTGCTTTCGGGTCATATTTTTCGCGATGGCAAAATGGCGTGCACGTTAAACAATCGCCGGGCAGGCGGGCCTCAATCGTTTATACGCCGAGACACTTGACGCTGCGCTGAAAGAATTCGAGTACCGAAGACGTCTCAAGCTAGGACGTGACGCAAAGGGCCTCAAGTGATGCATATGCACCGCTTGCGACCGTACCGGAACCAACTAAAGGCAGCAGAAATATGGGATATTCGCTGGGTGGTGACAGCCCGTAGAGCGCTAAAGCCGCAAGCGGAAAGCCCGAATTTAACGGTGACTTTCGAAGAGGGACGAGGTTATGCTAGACCTGTGTGCTATACTATGCCACCAATCACGCATCATCCATCCTTTTCTCCATTCTAAATGCATCCATTTGAGCCTCGTATATTGCTTGACAGCTGTAGCGCAATTTTCCAATTGCGTTAGAGGGGACGCGCCTATACTTAAAAACACATTCAAGCACCCTACATATGATCCCAACAGAAAACTTAAATCTAGAAGTCGTGCAAACACTTCAATGACTAAATAATGAAGGAACCAAGGAAAGCAAATGAATCCCTCCATATTATGTCAGCCAACCTAATCCACTCAACTGAAATCAATATCAATAATTTTCTAGTGCCACAAAAGTTTGAGAAAACGGTATGTCGCGAGTTCGAAAAGAGCGCATTTGGTATACCTTGAGCAGCTAGCTCGACTTGCGTGAAAGACCAACTCGACAGCTCAATGACAGCAGACATTTTTTTTATACATATACACCAAATATCTTCCTATTCTTTCTGCAAAAGTTTATACGCAGTAAGAGACGAGTATGTGTCCAACATTGGCTTCAAGTCCTTAGCACCCCCGTTTTCTTCACCCAGCTTCCTCAGAATGCTGCCAAACATTTTTGCACCAAACTCTCTACGCAAGCGTTGCAAGCTCCATGTAGTACAATCGGTATGCACGGTGCGAAAACGGTATTTGGCGAATTCGCAACACTGCTCATTTCAGAGCGTCTTTCCGGTATTATGTTTAGATTTGTATGGGCAAACATTTCTTCCACGGCGGACGTACTAAATTTTTAAAACGCAGATGACCGCGAGACATACAAGATCAAGTGTCAGTTGCTACGGAAGAAACCACTTATTATATAACGCATACAAAGCGACGTAGACGTGAAGAAACTCAGTCTTATGCCGCAGCAACGCCACTAAGGCTTTGGTTTGGACGAAAATAAAACAAAATAGGCTAGCGCTTAGTTAAAACAATCGGCAAGAGCCATGACGTCCTTACAATCTCTCCCCCTTCTATTTTTTCCTTATTTTTATTCTTCCCTTGGCTTGGTTTGCTTTGGCATCCGGATTTTTACAACTACAAGCGGCTTCTTACACGACCACTCCGGGTGGGGTCCCAGTAATGGAACTTGCCGTAAAATTACTTTGCGAGCACGTCGTTCTTCTTGAAGGCTGCTTCTGAAGTACATGGTCCTAGCGAACGGCACACTGTTGTTGAGATGGGAAGCAAACGGTTCCGCGTTGCTGCACATTCCGTTAACCCCAACCAGAGCTGCATAATGAAACAGCACTTACACGTGCGCGAGGGGTAACTAGGAACTAAAGCAGCAAACAAAAACTACAGTGAGCAAGGCACGTCTTCAATACACAAGACGAGCGGGTCTCATCGCGGCACAAAGCGAAAGCTTCGAGCAAGAACCACGCCAACTTCCTACCAGAGAGGTGTGCCAACAACGCAGCACCTTTCAGCGAGCGCCTTACGTGCGTGGGGCTGGAGTGGCGTCGATAGTGAGTCAAACAGAGGGAAAGCAAGGACTCGGACCGGTGTCCGATTCCGCGTCGCACTCCTGACGAAAGAGCCCGGCGGACAAAGGAGAGGGGGAGAGAAATGGTGAGAGACAACGAGAACACCTCGTTGAAGCTGGCCGAAAGCAGGCGAGGCAATAAAAACGCCAACCCGACACCTCATACCAGTCAGTCGCTGGGCGACGCCGAGGCGCGCCGGGACAGTGCGGCCTCCAGTCGCGGGGAAAAGCTGGACGGTGATGAGGAGGAGACGGAGGAGGAGGAGCGACGCGCACCCGTCTTATTGCTCCGGGCCGCGGCGTGTAACTAAGGGAGCGCGAGAGCGTCCATCTCAATTACGAGGCGATATGGTGACACCTGCCTCTTCGAAAACAAGGCCTCGCGCCTGCAAATCAACCGCTCCTAGGTACGGGCTTTTATTATCTCTCCGACGCGTGCCCAGCTACAGCTATAGTGCCGTGTCACGGTGTAAGTCCCTCCAGGCCTTTATTGCCACAATGTCGCCGCCTCCGAACTATTCCTGCGTCGCGGCCCGAGTCTTGACGCTCATCCCTATAGGCTTGCGCAGTATGCCCACGTGAGGCGCGCGAGCTGTTGTCATTAAGTTTTGTGTACATTTTTTAATTCTTCCCACATCCTAGTCATATTACTTAAGGTATATATACACAACGCCAAGTGACGCGGAAGTTTCTCATCCCGTACTTTTGCTAAGCTAAAACATTCATAAACACCGAGAAATGTGACATCGCGGTCCGCATTTTGCGAACGTTCTATCCACAATTTATTTTTATTTTTCGATCGTTCTCATCCACATTAAATACGGGAAGCGACGAATTAGACTACTCGATCAGCTGCAACTCATGACGTCACAAGCCGGCACCTAGCAATGGCAGAAGGCAAAACAAAAACTAAAAGAACCATAACACACAATATGCGCCCAGGCTTTCTGCCGCTACTCGAGAATTACGAAAGCTGTCGTGAAGAGGCAAGTACTGCAACGGGAGAGCAAAAAGAAAAAAAAAAAAACGAAAGAGAACCCCGCGGGTACATTTGTTTCAGTTTCTCGCTTTCAACTCGCCTCGGCTGGAAATCTCAACGGATTTCAACTGCGCTTCGGCGCTTCCTGATTACGCAGTTCCCACTGCGTCAAACGCCAGTAGAGTACAAAGCGGCTTAGCGTGCCAGAGAAGCGAAGTGCGTCGCGCACGCTCATGCAAGAAAGATGCGGTGTTTCGCTCTAAAGGATAGAATAGAGGCACCTCTTCGCCATACGCATATTCCAGCGGACACAAAAAATTGGGACGAACCCGAGCACACAGTTCACGTGGCGAATTCAGGGTACAGCCAGCAAACAGCCGAAAGCGCAAGCATCAATAAAGGGAACGAATGCACAAGGCAACTACATGTATTACGAATTGGAAAAACAGCGCAATCAAAGACGAGACACAAGAAGGACAAAACACCAGCGCTGACTAACAACCAAATGGTTTATTGCTACAGGTGAGGCAGCATATAAATGAAATGGCACGAGTAAAAACACAAAATAAGCATGAAAGAAAGATACCGCACAACCACACAACTTGACTAAAAAAAGGCACGTCACTGATTAAGATACGCAAGTTCCTTTGATAGTAGATTTATCGATGGGCTGCTGCCCTCCTCTGGAACTACATGTAGTGTAGTGTAGTGTAGTGTAGTGTAGCGTAGCGTAGCGCAGCGTAGCGTAGTGTAGTGTAGTGTAGTGTAGTGTAGTGTAGTGTAGTGTAGTGTAGTGTAGTGTAGTGTAGTGTGAAAGGAGAACCACACCCCGTAGAAGCGAAGAGAGAGAAGGAAAGGCGGGAAAGTTAGGCGGGACAAGGTACCGGTTTGCTAACTTGCCCTAAGAGGAAAGCTGGGGGATATAAAGAGGAAAGGGAAAGGACAGCTGAGTAACGGCGCATTCCAAACGGCGATCGGGAGCAAGTTCTCTTGCCCCCCGAAACAGAATAGCGTGTATAAAGGGGCCGTTTGGATTAAGACCCCGAGTTCCCTTTTGACCGCGGCAGAGCGGACCCTAGACTCCCTTGACGTCTTGCTCCTTCGCGGATTCGCAGAGCTGTTCCGGATCGCCCATTGGAACCCGTCGTGCTTAAAATTCGCCACAAATTTCAGTCAAATCAGCTAAAAGGCCGATGCAAGCAATGATTCGTCCCGGTGACTATGTGGAAAATTATTACCGGGAGATCGGAACAAACTTTTCTAGTTCCCTCGGCTGTCACCACGTGGCGCGCGGCTTTGAACATTCAACAATAGCGCACTGACATTATTCGAGACGTAAGAAAGAAACAGAATGAGCGAATGGCTGCAAAACAGAACGTGACAGGCCGCTGGCTCAGCGGCACTGGCTGGGAACTCTCCTGAGTTCCAGTTAATGGGAACAGAAGGAAGGGTTAACGGAGCAAGGTGTCTGCTACTTTCACGGCTTGAATAAAGCGACATGCATGCGTGCGGAAGCTGCTAGTTTGGGAAAGATATTTTGCGCAGTGGTACAAGCGATTTCAAGTGCATTCTTGCGATCTACAAGTCAATTTTTCCTTCACGCAGCCTCAAAGTATGCTAGGTTACATGGCCGCACTGCGAGCTTTTGCCAGTGGGCCTGCAGCCTCCGGGCTGGAACACACGGAATAACTTCGAGAACACCTTACACGCCTTGCCACGAAATGGAAAGGCCAAAAGCAGCTTCGAATGAAGCGGGGTGGTAGCGGAAGGTGGAAAATCACGTCCGCTTGCGGAAAATACCATAAACCAGCAGAGAGAAAAAGAAGGAGAGAGAAAGCTAGAGCGGTAGTGAATTCCTGAAACCAGCCACCAGCCTCACGCTGAACCTCTGGTGCGCGAGTCGATTCCGAAAGACGAGCTTCATCCAGCGACGCCATGGTACCTCGTTGGCCGAACCGGCACCCCACGCAGTCAGCCGCGGCGTACACAGTAAACAAGGCTCAACTGGTTCCGCATCCAATTAGAGGAGGTCCTCTCGATAATGACGAAACTACACCGAAGCGCCCGCTTTCAAACCCAGATGCGCGCCTGACAGCGCGGCGACGCGGAGCAGAGCAGTGCCGAATGCGTGCGCTGTCGGCGCTCACGCGGAATCCGCCTCCGACCGATTGGTGACGGGACGCGGCCGCAGGGGCGCGCTGACAATGCGCGACGGCCGGAGAGCGGTGACAGGTTAAATTAGCATATTACCGAGCTCCGAGTCGAGCCGCATCTAATAACGAGTTCGAGCCGGGTACAATGACGCGGCGTGAAGCAAACAGAATAGGAAAATAAAGAGGCCCTGCATCGTCTTACGGCCCTCACATTTAATTATTAGTTTTGTCTTTTACAGACGCAGACAAGACCTGCGGCTCGCGCCTCAACTACGAGCCGGCGGGCAAACAAAGAAAAGAAATGGGTGTTTACGCGACCAGTAAACAGAAACGAACAAACAAAAAAACCACGAAGGCGAAGCTATAGAATGGTTTTATCATGGAAGGAAAGATATTCGAAAAAAAAAAAAAGACTTTCTGAGCGAGATAACGAAGCACTTAAACGTGTTGCTTGCACAGAACATGTAACTGTAGCTGTCTGCAAGGTTTGCTAGAGGAGAACAAAATAGATGCACTTTATTTTTTCCCCATTTGCATTCAAATTGCGAGCACATGCAAGTAATGGCTTCGATGCCGTTCTGACGCCCTGCCTCAAAAGCGGGTCCACTGCAGTGAAGCGCTGACGTCACCATACATATTTAGCCACTGCTGTGACGCAGGCAGCAACGAAACACGCTGTCACTCTCAGAGCGCCAAGGGAAAAAAAAAAAACAGTCACTACACAGCGATATTTTGAGCATGACAGCCCATTCATCAGTAGCAATGCGCTTGGAAGGTGGATTTCATTATTACATTAATTATTTTCCAAGTGGACCAGTACGCTATCTTAAAACGAAGCGAAACAAAAAATGAGCTCTTCTCCAAGGAAGACACTCTAAGCTAAAGAGATGCTGCGAAAAAAAAAAACGGAAACGAAAAACGTGAAAATAAACACGCACGAGCGAGCTAGCGCACCAAGACTTCAGTGTGCAGAACGCAAGCCGATGAGGCGGAGTGGGCGAACAAATGATAAGCACTGCCCATAAAGTCACTGAGAGCTTTGTAAAAAAAAAAAGGGGGGGGGGAGGGGGGGGGGGGGGGGAGAAAAACAGTTATGGCGCGTGGCCCGCACTCGGCATACAGGAACCAATTTAAAAAGTGAAGATGAAACCGGCACGAAAATAGCAGGGGACATAAAGACATCAGCACAAATCGAGGTGGAAGGGTGCGAGACGCAGGAACATTACGCGAACCGCGCACCGCAGTAGTTATGGGCAGCGCGGAAGAGCCCACCTCGCCAGACATTAGGCTCTATGGGGCGAAAGCTGCAAGCAGGCACAAAAAAAAAAAAAAGAAGCTGTGATGTGTAGCCTTAAGTCAAATGCATTCGGTGTAGAGAAGAAACTACAACTACAAGACAGAACTAAAGAGGCAAGGAAATAGGAGAGGCGCTATGTATGTGGCTAGCCAGGCAGAAGACGTGACGCACTGACGTCCACTCCTGCAGAGGGGAGGGGAAGGAGGGGGGGGGGTGCTGGAGTGCATCAGGAGCTACGTTCTCCCCAAGCACCCGAGCGAAAAGAGCCAAGTGAAAAAATAAAAAAGGAAATAGGTGAGCAGGGAGCGCTGCAGGAAAGACTTCCCAGAAATTGTGTAAAATGCTCCGAGAGCGGACGAACAAGTGAGTCGGCACGATTCCTCAATAAAGGAGAGAGACGAAGTCGGAAGCAGACACCGACGCCGCTGGCCGGATGCGCGGTTTTCACGGGAGGGGAAGCGAGCTTTCCCGCAACCATGGAGGAGGAAGCTCGTAAGGAACGATTTGCCTGACTTCCGAGCCAACAACGCACCGAGGGAAAGCCAGGCGGGGAAAGAGAGAAGAGAGAAGGGGGCCGAGTGCCGTTAGGGAAGACGGAATAAAGAAGCCGGACGGAATAAAGAAGGTAAGACCTCCTCCGCGAAGAGCTCGAGGATAGGTAAACACCAAGATACGGTACTGCCTACTGCTCGGGAGGAAAAAAAAAAGAAATTAAAAAGGGCGATAACAATGTCTGCACTTGGCCCTCTCAACTGCTGGCAGCCGGTTTGTGAGTAACATGCCCCCACGCATTCCGTATATATGTTGTAAAAGCACGAAAGCACGCGAGTGCGAAAGGCGGATAATAGCGGAAGCATACAAAACAAAAAATTTTTTAGTATTCGTTCGCTGGTCCCCCCCTCCTCTTGTTCATGCTCCCCTTCATCCAAGCTCCAGAGCAAAGCATGGATAACTTGTCGCCCTACCTTCGCCTTTATGTCCGCAGCGATCACGCGTACAGTGATCCTTACGCTTACACTTTTACAAAAGCCTGTAGGTTGTTCTCCAAGCAGGCTCCAAAGCTGAAGTACAAAAGTGCCGCCACTAAGTGCCACCGGCACGAATGCACTGCCACGGATATCTAGCCTGCGAGTTCTAGAAACATTTCTACGTTGAAAAAAAAAAGACACAAGGAAGCAGACAAAAACTGGCCTTCTCCCTTTTTTGTTCTTCCTCCTCCCTGCCCAATTTTTCTAACGTGCACGCTACTAAGATTGACTGCATTCAAGCCCGCCCCACAAACGGCACAAAACGAGCGAGATGCGACGCACGAAGGGGGCACCCAAACACGCGAACACCACAGCGGCGCGGTCGAGAGAAACGCCGAGGAGGGTACTACGTCTGCCCGAGGAAGAGCGGCAGGCCGCGAGTGCGTCCCGTCGTTCACGGCTGATTTTCGCTGATGCGCCGGCCCACGCATTCATTCGATTTCGGAATTGCGGACTACGCATCCCCCTCCCCACCCGCTGTCTCCCTCGCCAGTCATTTTTTGGCTCCCGCAGACGCTAACTCACCGCGCCGCAGCGAAGGCAACGACGGCTGCGGCGATTTAGCGAGCGCCGCTGCGCGTTCCGGGACGCTCACTGAGGGCCCACTAACGACATGCGGCCCACTCTCGCCGCTTTACACCCCTCCTCCACCCTCATTACTTGCAGCGTCACTTCAGTGCGGCGCCGCACAAAGTGCCTGATGAGGGCGGACACGATGTTGCTGCTGAATACACGGAGACGTTACTTTCTCTCGGCAATCATATCAAGGATGTAGTGGTCGTGCTGTCAATGTAGTACAGGCGGGATTACCTTTACAGAGGCCTGTCGGCACCGGCTCTGCCTTAGTCACTGGTCTAAATGACTGCTCCATAAGGCCAGTGTCCTCTAAAACTTCCAAGAGTAACCTCGACACTGATCTCTGCTCAGTTCGGGAGAACTCGGCGTACACAATCCGAAAGACGTCGTTCAATCTCATCCCGCTGCCCAGGCGTGCCTCACGGTCGGCGCAAAATCACGGTCACGCCAAAAGGAAATGGTTCACATCACCCTAACATGAAAATTTGCGCACGAAGGTGAGGGGGCGCGGTGAATCCACTCTCCTGTATCGCCTGTGCACGAACTCCACCTCTACGCTGGTATGGAAAACATATGAGCTCGGTGCACAGTACTGCTGCTCTCTTTTCGTTAACGTCACTTCACGCAACCCCAGCGGCGCACCATATTTAACGACAACAAAACGCGCCACTAGGTGGGAAAAAGAAACATTCAAAACACGGTGAAAAGAGGCGTGAATTAACGCGAAAACAGACGACAACAACAAAAAAAAACAAAAACAAGGACCAGCCCCAGAAGGCCTCTGTCCTTGTTCTGAGCCGTTTGGCAACGGAGCAGCAGCCATGTCCAAAGCACAAGACATACAATCGTGCTCGCGGTGTGATGTTCCATAAGCACCACTGGCGAATGTTGTGTGATTTGAGCTTCACGGAAATTAAATGCGTAGGGATGTTCACTGCATAATGCTGTACCCTTTGGACACAGAGCTTCACGCATGGATTTTTCACAATGAACAAGTTCTCACTGCTTCGTGAAGAAATCAGCTCCGTCCATATCTTGAACGCCGAGCGCGATTGTACGTTTACGGCATATACACATGTTTGTTCACCCAATTTTCTCTAATTTTTTTTATTTCCTGAGAGAAACACGCACCGCACCGAACCGCACCTACTAGACTCAGTGCGAGAATAAAACTCACTTTAAAGCTATCATCAAGGAAGAAATGTAGACAGTACTGGACACCCTTCAAGACACTCAACTATAAGGGGAATCTCCCCATGTCGAAAACTAGTGGCCTGCTTAGCGGCCACATTAATTATAAGCGCAAAAACTTGCATAAGACTCAGCAATTCCTCCTAAACTAAGAATGAATCCACTATGGTTGCCAACTGATCCTGCTTAGCAACACCAGCTAGATGGCACACACTCCTCCGCAGTGCACGATTCTAATCTATGATCAGGGAGACTGCTTCTGCTGGGGACATTCAAGACAGAGCTTTAACATTTATTTTAAAGGGTACTCTCAAAGTTTCGAACTTTCCGCCATATTACTTTTTTCTTCTTATGCGTGAACCAATTCCCGGTTCTTCGACCCCACGGTGTCCGCAGCAAAATCGCCAGTAAAATAAAGGACGCCGCGACAAATGTGGGCGGATAACAAAAGATAGCAACCATTAACACGGGAGACTGCGAGTTGGGCCGGTGGGCATGCATTCATCTTAGGAAGCGGCAAAAAAGCGCAGACGCGAAGGAGGAGACGATGATGCTAAAAACAGAACGCTAACGCTGCATTCGCTGCGCGTCCTCAGGGACAAAAAAAAAAAAACACAGGAAAAACTTCAAACGTGAATACGCTTCGCACGAGCCGCCCGACTGAATCAAAGCAATTACATCCGCATTAGCGTTTGCGGTGCAAGCCAGGCAGGCTATCACGAGGCTGCAAAACAAGCTCAAAACTTGCGCACTCGCGCTCCTTCAAAATGACCACCCTGAGGCCCGAACAGATGAAAAAAATTAATAACAGAACGGGAGAGAAAAGCCACTGCATGCGAGAACGGACAAAGCCACGACAAAGCCTGTCATGCGAGGCTGGACGCAGAGACGAAATTAAAGGAGAAGCAAGGCTTAGAAAAGGGGGACAAAAAAAAAAAACAGAAACGAAACGCGCCATCACAGGGACGACAGAGGCACGAAGGAGCGCGGAGGAGACAGCGAATGAAAACAGCGCTGTAATTGCCGCGCAGGCACGCGTGCATGCTATCTTTTACACGAGGACGCCTTTGAAAAGAGCGACTGCAATCTCCTGTGCCTCCTCGAGAGCGTGGGCTCGCCCACAATGCGAGCACGGGGGCGTTAACGCACGCTCAAGCACGCACCGTAAGCGACGGACTCGAGCTGGCGAGGGACGGGACAGCTCTCCCATAGTAGCTCTCCCAAAACAGATCAACTCTCCCCATCTTTGTCAGCATGCGACAGGACCGCCCACTCAAAATCGTACGAAAAAGAAAGAAAAAAAACGGGGAAAGATGAGAAATAAATGAGGAAGAGGGGATAGAGGGCATGGCGCAAGCAAGAACGGCCCAGTTCGCCACCCGCGCTGAATCCTCCCATTGTGCTCTAGGTATACACGGGAAGAGGACTGCACTGTGCACAGCTGAAAGAGACGCAAACAATACTCGACTTGATTGAGTACGCTTTAACGCCCGCGTCACCCGGTGGTTCGCATGCCTGCGAAGATGCGAGCATAGTGCCGCCAGGGAGAAAAAAAAAAAGCAAGCACTAGTACACCGCCCCACTTCCGGACACTTCGCCTAAAGGTTTCCCTGCTGTCACTGCTCGGAACTAAACCAAGACTCGAGAGCACATCTGGCACTCGCGGCAGTATTTGCGCTAGCCTCGTGTTTGCGCAGACCGCCGTCACTGAATGCGAAAAGAGCGTGATGGGGATCGACGCCGTCGCTTCATTCCTGCCGTTCAATCCTGACTTCGTATGCGCCTTAAAGCAACACGGCCTATAAGTAATCGCTCTTGGACACGACGGTGCGGTCACGCTGGAAGGCAGCCAGCCGGAAGATTAGCTCCAAAGGCTCAGCCTTGACAAAACAAAAAATAAAAGGGGGCAAGCGGTAGAAGAGCTAAAAACTGTTTGGACCAGAGCGGACGCAACGAAGAAACGGGAAAACTAGGAAACGTGCAGCCCATTTATGCCGGAAAAAAGGAACGAAAAACTACCTGACTGCTTCGGCAACCGACGGCGCATGCGCTCAGTGTATCGCGTCTTATTTCCCCAGTGACCGGACGCGAGAGGAAAGGAACTAGGGGTTGATCTCGAGACCCAGTGCGCCGCGTCTAAATAAACCCTTCGCACGCTAGACAGGCTCCAAAGCATAGTTGAAAGGCAATACGGAATGGACACACACACGCGTACAGTTCGTCGCTCTCGCTTTCGAACGAACAGTGGTGGGGAGAAGTAAAAAAAACAAACAGAACAAAGCAGACGCAAAGAAAAGATTACCAGCGTAGGTAAGAACAGAACCGCAACTATGGAGCAGGGAGCAGAGGTGCCCCACGAGCGTGAAGCAGCTCCAGAAGCGGAGAGCATAAAAATAAATAAATTAGAAAGAGGCTCGAGAGGGCAATGAAGTGACGTGTGCATTATTGAAACAGCCACGGCACAGAGAAAAGACAGGCCTATAGCCTCGAGGCCTTTCGCCCAATCTACGAGGAGGCCTCCGGCCAACTGCGCTTCACATCGACTTCATCGGCCCTTTCTTCCAGCACGACAGAATGTAGATTATTGCCTAAGCTGAGAGAGTAGTCTTGGGCAAAAAAATAAAACACGCCCCCCCCCCCCCCCCCCCCCCCCCCCTCTCATATCCCCACCTTGCAGTCTTCTCCAAAAACCGCCCGACTGGCCCATCAATATTCCTCGTAACAAGCCGACGATCTCCCGTTTGTCATTTTCACAGTATTTCTTGTGTGCAGCAGCAGACAAGAACGAAGAAATATGCGAATGTTTAGTCTCCCGTTACCAGGAGTTCGGGACAGCAGTGGTAGCCGTTGGAGTCCACGTCTAGGGTCACCACCCACAAATCCTCCTCCCCAATTTCCCAATAGCTTTTCATTCATTCATTCATTCATTCATTCATTCATTCATTCATTCATTCATTCATTCATTCATTCATTAATTCATTCATTCATTCATTCATTCATTCATTCATTCAGGATCCGATCCGAGATGCTAGTATCTGTGCAGTGGAGCAGTAGACCATTTGGCTACGCGACGAGGCATGCGTGCTTGTGGTTGCATTGGATTGTGATCCTGCAGCGCGAGGTGGGGTAACCGCCGCATTGTACAAACGTTAATTTTCTCGCTTGTTTCGACAAACACGGCATATAATAACGGAAAGCCCAGTCCCTGTTCTGCATGAATACGCAGGAATAGCGATTAAGACTCTAGATTTGCCAAAAAAACATTTTTTTTTTTTTGCCAATAGAAAGGCTATAAACTTGCGTCGTTTCCATGCGCGCCGATTGTTTAAACTCGGAACGATTTTGGAACAAACGTTAGGCGATGCATCCAGGTGCGCCTGCCTTTGACGTGTGTGTGGGCGACCACCTACAACCTATAAAATCTGTGGAGTAGCCCAGCTCATGATCTGCGCGGTATGTATTGTGCAAAAAAAAAAAAAAAATCACTAGCTATACGACGCTAGGGCTTAGTTAAAACATTGCACAAGAGCTGTCATGTCCCTCCATTTTCTCCAACTTCTTCTCTTCTTCTGTATCTTGGCTTGACATCTGCCTTTTTGTCTTGGCTTGGCATGGCTTGGCTTGGCTTGGCATCTGCCATTTTTCTTCTGTTTCTCTCTCTCTATCGACTTGGCTTGCGAATTTCTACAAATGCAACGCGCTTCAGTTGCACGACGGCTCAGGGTGGGCTCCCATCAACGACTCTCGCCGTACAAACTCGACTTCATACCATCGAAGCGGCGCAAGTTAGCGGCGCTAGCAGCTAGGAAATGTCCTCAATGGCAGATGACTACAACCGTGTTCTGAGTGCGCTTGAGGCCACCAGAAAACTGGCGACGAGCGTGAGAGAGTGAGGAAAGCCTGGGAGGTTAACAAGAATATGTAATACCTTACGTAATACCCCCTATACAAGGGGGCCTTTAAGGTAAATAAACTGAATTGAACTGAACTGAAGTGCATTCTGCTTCGGGGCAAAGAACAGGTTGATGCAGGGACTAAGAAATTCAGTCAAGGGCGTGCGTGCGGCAGAACTCCAACTTGTCGCGCATGCACGACCCCGTCGGGGCAGGGGAACCACTTTAAAAATACTCTATAGACTTTCTACAGACTTCTTATAGGCTCTGTTGCCTTCCTGTAGATATTTTCTTTCGTGTATTCATCGTCTACAGGATGTCTATGAACAAAAGTATACTAAAAGTGTATGACCATAAATCGATGGATGGCCTGCAAGCCTTCAGGGCTGACGATCGATGCGGTAACCGTCCGAATAGAGAAACAAAGAAACGAGCTGGCCGGCAAATATGCCGATGAAAAATGCAGGCAGCAGTGCTTAGATAAGGCGGGCGTTTCACGATGGGCGGAGAGCAAATTTAGATACAGACAGCGGAACGTCAGCACCACAACACAAAATTTTCTCACAATACAGAGGAAGTCATCTTGACAAATTAAAACTTGTTATCATTCTTTCGCAGTAGTGACTCATGCACCAATCATTATTTTCCTTATTTGGGTTCTTTCGTTAGGTCTGTCGACCTGACTCAACACTTTTCGCGTATTTCGAAAACTTCAGCTGAGGTTTTCTTTTCTAGTTTTTTTTTTTTTTTTGTAAACGAGCTTTATACGCGCGACTTCAGACCGAACAAGCATAGGTCCAGAGACAAGGCCTTGCGAATTAGATCTGTGCGTTAGTTTCTGCGCGTTAGCAGTGCAATACATGACGATGCGTCGGAGCCCAATGGATCCCCCAAAATTATCTTGGCTGCTCATCGAAAGACAGGCCGGCGTAAGCAGACCTCACAAGCTGGCTGAATCTAGACGGTATTGAACGTGCTTGAATAAAACATGGTCGGCGTTCCAATGCATTAGTTCGACTCCACAGCAAAACCCAGCAGCACGCATCACGTGAGGCCGAGATGGCATCAGTCTAAGATCAACAACGCCACAGCTTTCCGCGTGTCAACATAAGCCACCAGCCGAGGAGGCTTCGCTAAATAAACCACCGCAAGGGGCCAAGGGCATCATATATACAGGGGTCACTCTCAAAGAGCGTCCGCAGAGTCTCTTTATTCATAAGTCTTGTGGGTGCTCCGTAAGCGGAGCCAGCCTCACTCCTGCTTTGGCTTCGCGTCAATAATTGAACGCATCGGGCTGCGTTCAGGTGTATACGATACGGCGACCAAAGCAGTAAACCACAAGAAAGCAAGCTACAAAGTGCCTTTACCTCATGCTATATTCACGCATTCTGCCCCGCCAAAACAAGCCCGCACTGGGCCCGAAACCAAAACGCATAACCAAAAGGCGCATCTTTTTTTTTTTTCTGTTTATCATTGTCCGGTCTCAAGCAGGGCTTCCTTATAAGAACCATTGCAAAAAAAAAAAAAGAAAAATAAACGTGTTCCAGCCGCGGGAGGCCGACAGGAGCAACACCAGCACGGAGTTTCGGAAACGATAAAAAAGGGGCCTCCTTATTGTCAGTTCGACAACGCGTGTTCGCGAGGTGTGAAGAGAACGCAGTAAGGATGTCACAGCACCGAGCGAGAGGAGGATGCGAGTGGGGACAAGGGTTAGCAGTCCCTCTGTAAAACTTGGAAGAAGCTTACATCGCAGGAGTTCTCGTACGATAATCCCCTCCCGATGATGAAGAGATGCATCAAGCTTGAGAGGACGACTAGAACACAAAAGCTGAGTTCGTGGTTATTTTTATTTTTTACTTTACAAATAACGCATGATAAACCTAAAAATAAACGGGGGGGGGGGGGGGGGGGGGTGCTTCAGCTCACCTTAAGGATGTGTCGGGACAGCGTTAATGGCGATTTACTTCTTTCTAAACTAGTAGCTATTTTTAGTTACGCACGCTCATTAGCACAGATAAGAAGGCATACTAGGCCACGTTATACAGGTTGTTTCACCTAAGACTTTCTGCAATTTGTAAAAATAAGCTATTTGAATTAGATGCGCGCTTTATCTGGCATAGCATTGTCAGTGGTGTACTACATCATAATGCAGCTAAGACATGCTAACTAGCAGGCTTTTTAACCAATATTTAATAGTTAACTCTTAAACTATCACCGTTGGGCTCCTTAATTATTGAGAGGCATGTAGCCCACCGTAAGTAATGTCCATATCCGTTTTTAGAATTTCGAGAACGCGATTATCCTCGGAGCTGTGGCCCAACAAATTTCGCCTACATCGCGCCAAACTACATGCTGTTTGAGAAGCTTGCAGGCAAAGCAACCTGTCCAGTGAACCTAATTCGTCCAAATAGCCAAAATTTGTTCGGCCACAGCGCCGAGGATAATCGCGTTCTCGAAATTCTAAAAACGGATATGAACATTACTTACGGTGTGCTACATGCCACTCAATAATTAAGGAGCCGAACGGTAATAGTTTAAAATTTAACTATTAAATATTGGTTAACCAGCCTGCTAGTTAGCACGTCTTAGCTGCATTATGATGTACTACATCGCTGACAATGCTATGCCAGAAAAAGCGCGCATCTAATACGAATAGCTTATTTTTAAAAATTGCAGAAAGTCTTAGGTGAAACACCCTGTATACCACAAGGCACACAAGGTCTTCCCTTAACCAAACCAAACGAACGTGCCCCAATTTATTACGTGCTCTAGTTAATCACTGCACAAAACTTTACATCCAGCATTTTCACAAAGTTCTCGCTGCTTTTCTGTGGAATTCGCACTTTGAATATCTGAGGCGTGATTACGTTTTGCGGCCTGTAAGCACTGGCAGCCTTGGTTTAGTCCACTCGTATGCCCGACAGATAGTTTCAGGTATCGTGTTTTCCCGCGACACTGCACATCCAAAAGCAGGTGCATTCTTGCAAGTAAATTTAGTTCATGGCTTAGTCAAGCTCACTGTGTCTTCTAAAATTTCTGACCGTCCGTGTTTGTAGGACTTACATTCATGAGGTGTATTTGGCTATTCTTTTCCTACTTGTTGGTCTCTTGCCTGAGTTCTTGTTTTCAGTGTCGAGGAAATGGTTGCATAAGGATTTAATTTGTATGCTCTTGGTTTGGTTTATGTGATATAACGTTCCAAAGCGACTTAGGCAATGAGGACACCGTAGTGGAGGGCTCCGGATAATTTCGACCACCTGGAGATCTTTAGCATCCACTAATATCGCACAGCACACGGGCCTCTAGCATTTCGCATCCATCGAAATGCGACCGCCGCGGCCGGGATCGAACCCGCGTCTTTGTAATTTGGTTTACCGAAAAATAACGTACACTAAGGTACGTATAATGAGCCTCTCGCCGTGTACAGATATTTATCAATAAGTAGATGTTGGCGTTTCCGGTTTTTAATTTTTGAAAATTCAGCGTATTTTTTTCGGTTTTTATTTCACGAAGGTACTTTGTTTTTGTTTTTTCGGCGATTATTATTTTAGACGAATGAAATACTGAATTTTTTCGGCGACTTAATGTAGCAATTCTATGGGGCCAAAAGTCACTTAAAGTCTATCTCGGCATTTTTGTCATCCTGAACAATTTATTTACCAGTAATTAACGTGCAAACAGTAGGGTACTTGGAGCTGTGCTTGTAGCAAAAATTGCTACCCTCCTCAATAGAGCAACTCACGTTAAATGGAGAAAAAACGGATGTGGAAGTTTACTTCTAAGAACTAGGTTGACATGTTATCGGTGGGCTGTCGCGCTGCGCTGAGCGCGAGGGCGGGGCATCACGTGGTCTGTGTGCCGATGACAGCGATGGAACTGCCGCTCAATCGGCGAGGTAAGCGAGACAACTTTTCCGTGACGCCCCTTCGCGGTTTCATGTCGATGTCCTCCATGCGTTCGATTAACCTAATTAACCGACTAACTGCTCTAAACAGTTGACAGTGAACAAACAGTGCTCAGCTAGAAGCCATCGTGGGAATGATGCTTCTCGGTCTGTAGAAAGAGGCACGAGTGACCCAGCGGAGCAATACCTTAAATCGCACAGCAGTGTTGCATAGCTTACAATACCATCTTCGCATCATGCCCCTGGCTTCTCCATTCAGATAATTTTTCACTTTGAGTGAGTGTAGCTCGCATTCAGCAGCCAGCTGAGTATGCCTTGCAAGCCGAAAATACTGACATTTCTCGGTTAAAACCGCATTTCGAAACGTGAATTCAGCGGAATTTTATCGTTTTTTTCTTTCGTTTTAAACCGAAGAGTCCAACCTACATCTACAAGCTACGCACCGAGTCACTGCCAGTTGAAGCACTGTTAAAGAAAAGGGGCTCTTTTGTGCCTACGATAAACTGTCGCCTTTTTGATGCTACGATAAACAACTGAGCATTGTTTCACCATTTGCAAAGATGCAATGCTCTTATGGGACATCGTGCAGAAGAAATATATATAAAGAAAAACACTTAATTTGACACCGCATTCTGCACGATATCTCACAGCAGTGTCATTTGTTGATGAACCCTTAGACATGTTCTTTCTAACTGGACTACACATCCTCTGGAAAACACGCATAATGGACCGATATTGTGAATCAGTTGTTCCTGCAAAAGACCACGTCAGCACAATGACTGCTCATCGAAAGGAAGTGTACGCACAGAGTTCGAACCGGAGTGGCCCTCACTCTTAGTATTGTGCTCCGCATTGCCTCTTTACTCGTGCTCGGTTGCTTAGGTGTGCCGCATTATGCATCGTGCTGATTTCGCAATATTTCCTTAATGGTTTCTATATAGTTCATGTATATAGAAATTGCATCACTGTAATAAATACCACGTTGAAAAAAAAAAAAACGCCTAAATGGCCTAAGGTAATGTGTCTCACTCGCAACCCAAGGATCATGGGTTCGATTCCCAACTAATTGTCCAAACTTTCTTTTCCATCTAATTAATTTACTTTAGTTGCTTACAAGTGATAATGACATTTAATTCATGCGACCACCTCATAGTCACATTCAACTCCAGTTTTAATCATTTCCATTCGACAGCTCAATGGGCAACGCCACAACCCTGCCGGCCAGTCTTGAATTTGTGTGACAACGCGCACGGCTTTTCCTACGAACGTTCGCACTAGCGCTACCGCGTTAAAGGGCTGTGATATTTAGTACAATCGCCACACGTCCAGCTCTCTCAGCACCTCAGTGGCCACTGCAAAATTCAAGGAACCGAGTGGCTTAAGCGGCTGCGTGGCAAGTCTACAAGGATATCGAATAACATGCGCCTGATGCTATACAGGCTGCAGGCGACACAAAACATTCCCAGAACGCCAGCTTCCTACGCGTAAGCAAGAAAAAGATCGCTGATTACAAAGCGAATGCTTCAAGTCTCTTTCATGGAGCGCTAGAAGAGGAAAAAAAAAAAAAAAACGGATTCAAAAGACATCGCGCAAGGGCAGACAAGACGATCACGCCAAGCACGGGGGATCAATTCAACAAGACCGCAGGTCTTTAGAAAGGAAGCTCCCTGGGTCTACTAACGTATGTTCCCGTAAAACATAAGTAAACCGGAAACAACGAAAAAGTTGCAACTATCGCATTCAGCTTACGGCTGGCCTTAGAGATGAGACACGGTGCGGCGCATGAGCTCCCATTTCAGCAAAAAATTACACCCGCAGTGGTAAATTCGATCAGCGTGTGTGTTTCCTCCAGCATACAGCGATGCAGCGACACTTCGGCTAACTCCTAGGGGACAATGCTACTGGACGCCAAGCTCCAAGACTAGTACCACGAAGGCGCAGAGCAGAAGCTCTCCGTCGCATGCATGTTCCCACAGAATAGGCATAGAGGCCGAAATACCAGAGAGAGAGAGAGACGACGCAGATATATAGCACAGGTTACGCTCGCAGGACGCGTTGCTCCGCTCACCTTGAGCGCGGGCGCCCCGGAGCACACAGACGCGGTGTTGCTATTGGCCGCAGCGGCGGCAGCTGCAGCAGCCAGGTCATCGCAGTACGAGATGGTATCCACGAACGAGTCGAAGCGCACCGCCTTGAGCGGCTTGCGGCGCGACAGCCTAGGGCAGAGCGAGCACATGGCCTGGTCCCCATGGCGGGTGCGCCTCAGGGCCACCACCGAGGCATCGCGCGAAGGCTCCCACAGCACCAGAAGCTCCACGCTCTCCACGGCCTCGGCGCAGCACGGACGCGGAGGCTGCGGCCGGCCGGCGACGGCGGCGGCCGTCGAGGCACGGCCCACCACGCTGCCCCGACGCAGACCAATCTTCGGGCCACCCTCGCTAAGCGGAACAAGCGCTGCTGCTCTCGTTGCCGCTTGGACAGCACACGGAGACCCCGCCAGTCACTACGCCAACCTTCGCACTCTTCTCATAGGCGTCGCGCACTACAGGGTTCCCCTCAAACGACACTATACGCAAGGTGTCGTCGCAGGTCTGGTTAACGGAGGCATCAAGAGTCGTTGCTCCTGGGACCGTCGGCTAAGCAGAAAGCCGAATGGTTGTTTGATATGTAGCCTCTTTCGCAAGATCCTGAAGGCACGGCGACTGTTTCCGTGATTTGGCCTTCCAGCCAGGCAGGGCTTATTCCGGGCACCTTCCTTCTCTTCTGGCACGGCTGTGATGGACGATGTCTCGCCGGCGTTCGCTTCGGGGGAAAGCTCCTTCTCAGGAAGTTCACCCGTATATCGGCTCAGGAAGTTTCACTTATTTAGTCGGCAGCAAAAGCACGCGGTGTCTCTTGCTGACCAAGAGTCTCGAAATGATACCGCTTGGCAGACAGAACAAAACGATGCACTTTACATTTAGCTGGCACTGAGAACTATTCTACGTGTAACTTGGCCGCCACACTTGCTAAAACCACAGCAACTCACTGGTAAATGCGTCGAGCTGCCAAAACGGCCTCACGCCGCGGAAAGTGCCATCCACAGAGGTGCCACTATTCGTCCAGACCTCCGTGATCACAAACGAAAGCCGTAAAGAATTATTCTTTTGCGAAAGGCGCACAGCAATCAGTGGCGCTTAGAGCGGTCACTCGAAGCCCCGCAGTACTTCCGGCTTGCCTCTCCTAAAGAGGAACGTAGCCTGGCGCGCTCCGTCTGGCACGAGAAGGTACCCGCGGATGGTGTCCCCGGGAGCTCTTGCTGAGCCGACTGTAGCAAAACTTCTGGCCCACTTCCTTGCGGTTAGGCTTCTCACCACGCACTTCCTTCGCAAAGAGACGAAACAGCTCCCTCAGATGCCCAAGAGGAGACAGACGCCACATCTGTAAGCGGGCCTAGGAGCGAACCATGATAAGTTGCTCCTGCTTCTTCGGCTTCCAGCGCTTCTCGGAGGTCTGCCGCGAGAGTCAGCGAAACAAGCCCGCTTAGCGACGGTTAATGAAGCGGCGATGGACGAAAGCAAGAAGCGTTCCAAGTAATAAAGGACAAAAAAAAATACGGTAAAACGAATCACGTAAAACGGCGAGAAGACAACGGGAAAGGGTCCACGCTTGGCGCTCTTCCCCAGTGACAGGAGTATTCAGCGTAGAATCAGGGCAGTTTGCTCAACTAGAAGCAGAGCAAACAGATCCGCGGGCGGGCACAAGTCAAGAGTTAGTCGCTGACAGGCCCCGCTCTGGGAAAACTTCGGCGAGGTCCGCTCGTCCTTTTGAAGTTCGCTCTCCAAAGACACGGAGAGAGGCAGAAAGACGAAGAAGGCGAGAAAGCTGGCAGCGAGGGGGCTTCAGGCAAAAAAAAAAGGGGGAGGAGGGCGAAGAAAGGGCGACAGAAGAAGCGAAACTCGGCGCGGGGCGCCGAGTCGGAGCGAAACTTTGTCCCAGTGCAGCGCGACCCACTCCAGACACGGCACGCGAACAACAGAGTCGGCCCGCTTCGCCGGCGAGCGTCGGCGGCCGCCGCCGCAGCCACGTGACGCCGCGCCCACCGGCGGCGCCGGCAGCGCCAGGGGCGGCGGCACCCGGAGCTCGGACCCCGTGTTCTCTCTCCCTCCTCCGTCTTTCGACGGCAGAAGCACACGCGTCGGCGGGAGCTCGTTCAAAGCCGACGCCGCGTCACGTTTCGGCCGAGGAAGCGATTCCGATCGTTCGTTGAACCGTGCTGAAGTGGGTACACGACGAGATCCGTGAGCTCTCCCAATGACTGTCTAGAAATTTTTCCATGTTGAGTGCATAACACGGGAGTTTTGCTTCCTGGCAAATGTGCTCTCCTGACACCCAGGGTTCGGTGCTCCACGAACTACACGGGATACCCTTCACTACCACGCGTACTGACGTCCACAGAAAGCAAAATAAAGAACAGGATTCGTCCTCGAAAGCCACAAGTGAGAGAGGACATGACGGGTGGGTATGACGGAGTACACTCATATTTTATTTATTTATTTATTTATACGACCAACATGATGGCGCATCGTGTCCGCGCCCCTGAAATGAAAGTAATTAACCAACACGGACTTGCTAGTGGCCGTCTAGAACGAAGCAAAACACGTGTAAAGGTGCACTGAACGAAAAGGGGATATACCAATAAGTAGCAAGGAATGGAAAGGTTTGAAGACACGATCCGCAAATCTGTTGCGACAACGGGAGAAAAAAAGAAGTGACTCACCGATTCCCCGGCTTCGTCAATACGCCTGTATTATATCTGAACGACAAGTTGATTCAACAAGAATAAACCGCTCGTACGGCTGCGTACAACACGCAGCGCAGGCCGAAAAAAAAAAAAAAATCTCGTCTGTCCAATCATTTCCCGTTCTCTCTGGCCCATATGAGAGGTTACTACCACGATGGCGCGCAGAAACGATCCAAGCGCACGCTCCCCTCGCCAGGAGCAGCGTTTTCAATGCGGAGCTTTCAAAGTCATCTGCTCAGCGCGCGGTCTTCGGGCCCTGCCCACGAAACAAATGGAGAGTGACGTGCGACAGAATACGACCCGGGGAGCCGCGATTTGCTCTTTCTTCCGCGTGCGTGGCGGCACTGCCCCCGTTAGATCCCGAGTGGGAGCATAAAAAAAGGCAGGCGGAGGAGATACGAAGGGCAACAACAAAAAAGAAGAAGAAAAGAACCGAGCCGGGAAGCGTACGCAGCCGGGAAGGGGATCGTAAAGGGAAGCCAACGACACGCCGTAAGGGCAGCCGTGGCAGAGAAGAGCAGCGAGCCCAGCCCGCACCGGAGTGTGTGTGGGCTGAGGCCGGGGGAGACGGTGTAACGACGAACGTGCTCTCTTCTCCAGAAAGTAGACGCGCTGCCGGTTGTACCACCGGGAGCACCGTCGTGTTGGGGAACCCACGCAGGTGGATCACACACCGACTGGCGAAGCCCGCCATTCCCGTGCACCTATCGTGGGCGGTAAGAGCAGCATTGAGCTATAGTGTGCGCGCTTACCGCGCTGCCTTTCAGCCGAATGTCATCCAGAAAGTTCGTAGTCATAAAACATCATTATTATTATTATACAGCCCGAATGATTTTGTATTTCTGTCCTCGCTGCGGAATAAAGATTATTGTTAATATTATTATCATTACGTTTGTCAGCTAATATTATGGTCCTCGAGCAACGAAACGTCATTGAAAGAAAAAAAAACAACAACAAGATAGCATGGTTTAGAAATCTCTTAAAAATGGGGCCAACCTGTGTATTAGAATGAGACGCAAAATCACGCGTGTCACTATAGCCCACTCGATTAGGTTGATTCAACGAAGCATCTCGGCATAATCTTTGATTGTAACTTGTCGCGGAAGTTCTATACGGCGCTCATTTGCAGCAGACTACGGAGAGCTGCTTGGGTTTTTCACAATTCAAAAAGTGTGGCTCAAGTACTGAATAAAAAAAAAAAACAAACTGTAATGAATGCACTTGCCTACAATGTATAGAGACACGGAATCACAGAATTCGGCTTTTGTTCTTCGAGTTGGAAAGAGCGCATTGATAAATAACTGAACGAAACGCTACCGATTACAGCTTACCAATCCTCTATCGCGTAATCAGATTACCTTTTCCACACGCTAAAGCTTCCTTGTTTTGACTCACTATATTTGCAAACGACTGTCAGAAGACATTTTTGGAACTAGGAGTTCAACATTAGCTACGCTGTTCCCAACATTTTGCGTAGCCAAATTTAAAACCAGATTTTGACAACCAAGGCGCTGCGCTAATGCTTCTGAATTTTTTTAATAGATTTCCAGACGAAGTGTTAGCGATGACTTCAAAGAGTGAATTAAAGTATCTGTTACGAACCTCCGCGTTATGCTAATTAAGTCGGTAATATTAAGAAACTGAGTAAAATACTACCGTGACCTGGCAAGAAATTTTGCATTAAGTGCTTGTAAGTTTTTAACCGCATAATCGACGTACCAGGCAAGTTTCTGGCGTTGCCGGGTCCAGTCGAGCAAGCATTTCTAGGGTTTGACTGGCCCATAATATGTTGTACTTCTATTCTCTGCTGGCGATAAACATTACTATTATTATTCAAACAGCCAAGAATGCAAGAAAAAATGAAAACGCATAATGAATACAGATTTCTGACGTAGCAATCAGCAGAAAGCCGTGCGAAGTAATTCGCACGGAACGTATTAACCTCGAAAATCGATGGGCGCTTGTAATGACTTACCTCACATTATACCTCGACGCGAAAAGGACAAAACGCAAGGAGACACGATGGGTGACAGAAACAAATTAAGAGGGGTTTCCTTTTCTTGCCTTCCAATCTAGTACCACCCTGGAACTCGAGCGTGGCCATGCTGCGCGCCACACTAGCAGCGTTTTCCTGCGACGTTCATTTCGGTCATTTTCTCCCTAGGGTTCTTTCAATTATGTTCCGTGCGCAGGTGGATTCAACAAACCAACATCGATTTAAAAAAAAAAAAAAGCCTGCACCATAATTAAAACAGGTCAAGAACGGAAAAACAGCAAAACGAAAGTTCAATACGCAACTCAGGCTATAATAATTAAAAAAAAATTGACAGCGTTTCATTTCCGCCTTTCCGCAAGCAGAAAGGCATCGCACGTCAGGGTATCTCACATATGCGGCCCAAATATTACAATATGAACTCACTCTGCAATTTCTTCCACAATTCATTACATACACGATTAGAGTTATACTCCTAGGCGAAAGGGGCTGCGGAGGAGGCGATGGCGGCGGGAGGGGTGATATATTAAAGGGCGCCCAGCCTGCCAAGTACTTTCCAGCCGCCAGCTTTACAAAAAGTCCACGCATAAATGTGGCAAGTTTCATTACAGGATCACGGTTTACACTCTATTTCGGCCGCGGCCCGTCCATGTAATCCCAGACTAATTAAAGAGAGCGGAGTCAGGGGCGGAGACGCGGTGGAAAAAAAACCTCATCCTCCAGCTGTCACCGAAACAGGAAACACGGGAGCTTTATTTTTTTGCGCTTTCTTTTTTCCATCTTTCCTCACAGCTAAGAGCAAAAACATAAAAATGAAATTCTACGAACCAGAACACGGAGAAACGGAGGGACGCAGAAAGAATGAACGGGCGCTGGACACGGAAGATTTCTGCGTTTAAACGCCACGTTAGAGCGGCCAGCTTCAGGCTACACACCGGCGGCGTTTGCAGCGCGGACGAGTTCATGAAAATAAATGGTGCGCTGCGCCACGACCGCGACTCTACCCCCCTTCGAAAAACACCCCGCGAGGTAAAACGAAAGTATACCGACCTGAAGCCAACGACACTACTACCAGGGCTCCACCACCGGGCTGCGAAACCTGATTGCCAGCATACAACGGTTGCCGGCATACAACGCGGAAAACGGTTTGTGCCCCGTACAGAAACCCCCTCGGCCATTAGTCATATACGGAGGACCAGAATCTCGATTTTATTTACAGAGGGGAAACACAGGCGGTGCCACGTACACGGTTGGAACCGGAGGACAGCACGCCGAGAGAAGACAAATGGGAGTCCAGGCATGCTTCGACGGCCGGCGGCCGAAGGCGTACGCACGCACGAACACACGCACGCACGCACGCACGCATGGAACAAGCTGCCACGTCCCACCGGCTCGTTATAACGCGACTCTCCCGCGGCTTCATCCCTATTTTCAACGCGGTAGCTCTTGGCTGTCGTCGCTTCGCGGCGCCACTCGTATTGGAAATGCCTTCGCGCGGCATTCCGATCGGAGGAGAATGGCGGTGGCGCGGTCGTGCGTTTTGTTGTTTCCCTAGTCCCTCCCCCTCTCTGTCATCACGGGGCCCTGTTCAGCGCAGGAAAATGATCCCTCACGGTTTCCTGCCCCGACTCTCTCCGAAGTGCGGACGCGCGCTTGCGTAAGCATTTCCTGCCTCGTCTCGCTAATGAACGGCCAGACTCGGAGAACGCCGCATTCATTCTTCACGCAGCTGACCGGCGCGCACGATCATCCCTAACGGGAGGAGGACGACGGCGCTCCATTTCGAAATTGAGCGCCCGAGGATCACGGGGGGGAGGAGGAGCTATTGCACGTCATCGAGGGTCCAAAATAGCTGCTAGTTAATGGCGCAGGGGATGAGTCGCTGGCATCTGTTTCACAGATCCCCACAGCTAATGCGAAAACGAGTCGAGTTGGACAGGAGTCCGGCAAGCCATTGGCTAAAGGTACGTGGTTGATGAGGAACTAATGCCGCACTTTTTAAGCCCGTCGAAGTTAAGGGTCCCATCAAAAGCTTTAACGACATACTAGTCGACATGAAGAGGAAGAAATGGGCTTAGGCACCTAGGGCACGTAAAACGAAGGCAACACAACCGATGGTTTTTAAGAGTACCAGACTCGATTTCAGAGAAGGTAATAAGTGTAGCAGGGGCGGCCGAAAGTTAGATGGGCGGAGGAGATTAAGGAGTTAGCGGGGATACGGTGGGCGCAGCTGACAAAGGACAGGGTTAACTGGAGAGATATGGGAGAGGCATTTGCCCAGCAGTAGGCGTTGTCAAGCTGATGACGATAATAAAAGAGCTGCAGCTTAAAGAAGAGCAGTACAGCTGGACAAAATCCTCGCTTCGTCAGCGTGTCGCCGACGGTTTTATGGGTGATCGAGCGAGCGGATGCTGTTGCCACACTCTCAGCATTCGACGCGAGAAGCAAAATACTTAGTCTGGTGCATAGCTCACACGCGTACAACAACAGGTGTCTTAAGCGCGCCGACAGCGAAGACGAAAGTGCTGAACTGGTAGAGAGTGCGGAATCTTTTGCGGCTGCACGCCACAGTGTACTATATTTTAGGGGCGCCTGCAGCTAGGGTCACGGTTAATTAAAATTCACAACGATCGCTCTGCTCTTCCATCAGGCACAGTAACCTCAAGAACCCGCGTCGTCCAAGCATAAGCAGCTTCGGCATTACAAAGTAGCGCCCAAAACACCCTCATTCAGAATTAATTCAAGCTTTCTCACACTCCGTTACGCAGAAGGAAGTTTACGGAAGGAAGAAGAGGCTCATGCAGTTTCATAACCCGTTTTTCTTCGCTTAGTTCATGAAATCCTCCCTCAAATTTCTTCTCTTTTCTGTTTTCTTCCGCAGGCTTCCGTCCCTTCCATTCATTATTTCGGCTCCTTCCTATGTCAGCAGCCGGTGCGCGCGCATAGTTAGAGGCAATTACTCGTCGCTCTTCCGGTGTTCTCCTGTCGAGATAAAATCCCTATCAGCGCAGCGCTTGCAGAGAGAATGGAATTTATGAGCGCTGACCGGAAAACAGGTTCGCCGTGGTTAGCGAAACAAAGAAGCACGGCTCGAGAGAGAGAGAGAGAGAGAGAGAGAGAGAGAGAGAGAGAGAGAGAGAGAGAGAGAGAGAGAGAGAGAGAGAGAGAGAGAGAGAGACGGGAGAAGAGGCAGCGGCCAAAGCCGCGCAGAAAGAAAAAGACGTCACGGAGCGCGCACGCACGCTAGACAGAGCGCGCGAGAGGCACGGCCGGGCAGGCAAGCCCGAGGCAGTGGCCGCCGTCTGGAGAAGACGCATCATCGCTCACCGCGAGAAGCCTCCTCGGGCTTGTAGCACGAAGGCGGAAGGAGCGCGGGCGGAAGGCAAGGCACGGCGAGGCAGCGCCGCCGCCGCCGACAGGGACCGCCGGGAGCGGCTTACCGAACGTGTCGCTGGCAGCGAGCTTGTTCTTCCAAGCTGCGCCTTCCGCTTCTCCTCTAGGCAAGGAGAAAGGGAACTATCGCACGCGTACATGCAGCGTTGATCAAAAGTCTCCAGGCCAACCAAGGATGAGGCTCCCCTCGCCCTCCAACGATTCTAAACTTCTGTGTTGTCTTAAACTCCCTCCTCAACTAAGAAAGAAAGCGGACCCCGTTACCTAGGAGTTTTCCACCAACGCTGCACGTATCCGTATTTACCAAAAGTAACCGGGCAATAGTGGTTTGCTTCTCAGCCGCGTAGCGAAGCGCTTATGGCAGCCTCCAAGCTCTGAATCTGTGTAAAGTAAGGTGAACTCCCGTCGTCAATTTTTTGACGTCTTTAGGGGCGCCGTAAAGGCACCACTATACGGTTGAGAAGTAAAACCCTGCTGCCCAGTTACTTTTTGCAAAGGGGGTAGTACTTATCCATGTTACGGAGATGACGCAGAGTAAGTTGTTTTTTACACGTACTGTCAACATTCAAACCTTCCAGCTTTCTTAGTCCACGCTGTAAGAACGGAGAAAACAAAGAGGTACGACTGCGATGGCCTTCGCTCGTAAGATAAACAATATGTCCGTTTAAGAGTTTGCAGGGATCGTGTTCGGCGCATCAAATCGCGCGCTACCCCCACTGGCTCGCCCACTTCTCAACCTGTCCTACGGTGGTCAGGACACCCGGTCGAGGCGGGAAGCTATATAAAAGGCAGCTGAAGAGGTTTTAGAATTCGGCGAGCAGAAAGGGATCGAATGTGTGAAACTTGGAGGTAAATGAACGGAAGTCTAGCATTTGACATGGTGAGGTAACCGCAGAAAAAAAAAGAAAGAAAAACCCTGACGGCTTTCCGGTTTATCCGCAGCACACAGCTCCAGGTGTGCGGGGGGCAGGGGGGGTCATGATGACGTCATGTATGGTGGCAGCATTCCCAACGCAAAGCGCTTGATTTGTAGAGAGAAAACCAACGCCAACCAAAGCCGAAGCCCGTGAAGCGCTGTCTGGCGACATCCGATGACGCACGGCAGGATAGAGGCGAAGGTGGAATCAATTTGAAATATTACTGTCCGCGGAGCTTCTCCGCACTCCTCCGACGCTGCGAGGAGAAGCCTCAAATTTAAATTGGTGATTATGTGACCATTTTAAAGCCGGCGCAAGAAAACTTGGCATGTTTTACCGGCTTTATACATTCGAATCATTGAACCTCATGTAATATTTAAAAAATCGGTTCAGCTGCCCTTAAAGAGAGGCGAGGTGTTGCCTCCCTCCCTCGCTGTCTAGACGCCCCCTCTCTGGGCTCTTTGGTCCCTCATGGATAGAACGACGGACGACCGCAATGTAGTAGATATGTGAGAATTACCGCTTTGTTGTTTTTCACTGTAGTGTGCCTGTGCCTGCTTACTCTGACAGAAGAATCACCAACACAAATGGCGTCCAACGTGGGGCAGGTTGAGGAGTGGGGGACGAGTAGGGGAACTGGTCCATGGTTTGACTGATGCGTAAAGAACGTGGGCTTCACAAGGCGCGCGGCAGGACCGGGTAAAAAAGAATTGCCAGGACTCTATTCGGAACGCGGCATTTGCAGTAAATTCACTTGCCAGTCTAAAGGGAAGAACGGAAGCCACATTCCACCAAACTCCGAAACCGACGCCCTTGACATGAGCACTTCCAACTGGGTATATTTTCCAATAAACCAAAATACCAAGGCGTTCTGCACCAGTTTCACTTGGGAACATTAGGACCAAAACCTTTCAAGATTGACCAATATCTTTCAAATCTAAAAGGAGCTATTGTAACAGCTGTCGTTTACAGAACACGTCTCAGCTGTGTAATTTAGAGGGACGTCACTTTGATAACGTCCAGGAAAGCACCAAGGGCGCCAGACGAACTCCGATGAACGAACGCAGGCGACGCAGACGCATACATTACCAACCATAATTTCTTTATTTCACAGCACTTTTAAAACAAGATCGACTGGACAGTAATGAATCTTAATCTACCTGAGCGACCACTCTGCGAGATTACCGCCTGTTGAAATTACACGCTTTCACTACTTCCCGTTTATTTTTTTTTTCTTTCGAAAAGCAACGAAGAGCACTCCCCCTCCCCTGCCTCCCCTACCCCGTTTAATTAGGGCAATGAGTCGAGCGCACACAGTAATGCAATGGAATTTACAAAAACAAGCATCGATGCTGCCATGACAGCGCTACTGGCGCCACGTCAAACGCTAACCGTGCACAAAGACGTAAGCCTGACACCACTCTCCCTCAAGTTTCGAAGCAGGCAATATCTATCTTCGAAAAGATAACGAAATGCACCACAGCAGAGGATGCTTCCGGCCTCTCTCCCACTCTGAGACGTGCCCCTCTCTCCCTCTCAAGCTCCGCAACGCTTTGCAGTTACCCCAGAGAACAATTAGGGAAGAAAACAAAGCGGGGAGAATTTCCGCCCACGGATTCACTCGCACGCCCACACAGACACGCACACTGTGTGCCAGGTTAGGCTGCACGCGCAGATGAGATGAAGAGATCCGCCGGAGACCGCAAAAGCCTCGTTATCATGCGCCGCATCCCGTCCTCTGTGCGGCGCGCGTACGCCGCGGCGCGGCCCCGACCAAAACGCTGGGGCCCTGCACACACTTCCGCCCTCGCTGCCCCTTCACCCCCACCTCCCCCCACTTCGGCGGCTGCCGCCGGTTTTGCACGGACAGCTGCGATCCGCTGCCCACCGGATCCGCACTCCGCTAATTGGATCACACGGCGCCATTACAGGAGAGGGGAGGGCGCCTCGGACGCTGCCAGCCGGCAGAACTCGGCGGTAGTTAGCAGGTTCGAGATGCGATCCGCCCGCTCTTATCGACGTCTGCTCTCTGGTTCCCGCACCTCGTCGTTGGAAGACAGTTTTCACCCGCTTCCACCCGGCGAGAGAAAATTCTTCTCCAGAGAAAGAAAGAAAACAAAGCAGCATGTCTATCCGCGAAAGGCGGCGGCGCCTGCAGCTGAGCCCAGATAACCTGCGCGCGGCTGTTCCCTCTTACACGCGGACGAACAAATGAATTAAGACATGTGTAGTACGCTGCAATGCGGGTATTATATATTCCACTAACCGCACGATATTACGATATGATTCACAGGATGACTTGGCGAAGAGAAGGAGAAAGCGGCCAATAGTGAAGTCTGCTACCTGAAATATATGCAAGATATCTCTTGATATGGGTACCCGGCCACAGCAGCGTGACTGTCAATGAGATCGCGGATAACTTTGCAAAGGCTTCCCTAGGCGGCCCTGTGTTGCCCATCATCCCGGCTACAGCGTATATTACAGCATCTAGGTTCCGGCGACGAGCGTTATTAAGCGTGCAAGACACAACACTTTTAACATCGGTGGAATATCAGCATCTGAAATATTCCTGGAGCAGGAAAATTTGTCCATCTCGGCAGCTAGAAGTATCTCTGACGAGGTTGCGCTGCCGCATCCCCCCTCTAAATTTCTATCTGCACAGATCTGGTTTGGCGTTATCTCCCCTCTGTGCATTTTGCCGTGAGCCTGAATCTATCGATCATTTTTGGCTCCATTGTCGTCGTTTCACCTCTTTGAGAAGAAGACTGCTGGAGTTGCCCTTACAGCAACTTGGCCTTAGTTTGAGCAGCCCACACTTGCTATCATTTGGTGCCACCACACTTGGGTTCAGATACAGGTCTGTTTGTGACGCTATTCAAAATTTCTTGCTGGAATCTCATCGACTACCTTGCTAAAGCTTTCAGTATTTTCTTTTTATGCTTCATTCTTTTTCGAATTATTCTCTTTTCTCTCTTTCACTCTCTCTCCAATCAAAACTCCTTTATATATATATATATATATATATATATATATATATATATATATATATATATATATATATATATATATAATAAGTTGGGGAAGTCACATTGAAAAACTTAACAGATTTATTCAACGTTTCGACCAGGGACTGGTCTTTTTCAAGACCAGTCCCTGGTCGAAACGTTGAATAAATCTGTTAAGTTTTTCAATGTGACTTCCCCAACTTATTATATTTTTAATCAGTTGCCTTGAAGATTTTGTTATCCCTTATATATATATATATATATATATATATATATATATATATATATATATATATATATATTAATAATAATAATTATTATTATTATTTGTTATTGTTTTTTTTAATTTTTTTTTCATCCTCTCCGTGCCCTTCTTGTGGTAGACTCCCCCGGTGTTCCTCTCCCGTGTGCTTTCCTTTTGCCTTTGCTACGTACAGGTGAATACCAACCTTTACCACCCGATTCTTGGCCGATCCCCCAGAGTGGGTATGTGCCATTCTGTCGTAGGCTACAACAACAACAACATATGCAAGAGGCTGGCAGCCTACCCTTCTGGAGCGATAGATGGTAAAGGCTCGGCCCCTGGGTTGAGAGCGAGCGTTGTGGTTGTGGTAGTAGTAGTAGTAGTAGTAGTAGTAGTAGTAGTAGTAGTAGTAGTAGTAGTAGTAGTATACACGGCGTAACCGGAGGGTGGTGCCGCGAAAAAATTGGTTTGGTTTGGTTTATGGGGTTTAACGTCCCAAAGCAACTCAGGCTATGAGAGACGCCGTAGTGGAGGGCTCCGGAAATTTCGACCACCCGGGGTTCTTTAACGTGCACTGACATCGCGAAAAGAGGAGGAAGAGTGCCTAAATGACGTCACTAATCACGTCACTGGAACGCCCATTGCAACGCACCACGCTGAGTGGTCCGAACCCAGTGACATCACGTGTGACGCATGCTCTCAACAGCTGTCGCTGAATCTCGCGTTACACAATGGGGACCATCCTGTGAGTTTTTTTTATTTTCGGTCACTGACCTCACTACCAGTAATACACGCAAGAAAGCAGTAAGCAGGTAAGATCCACATATAAGATATCTGTCTGCATCCACCATGTTAGTGTCGCATCTATTCTTGTGACCAACTTCCCGGCCCCTTCGCACCGGACACGCGTGGCATTATTGCTGACTCTTCCCTCGGGCTACTTCGAAAAAAAAAAAAACATGAGCAGAACGTCCTGGAGAAAAATTTAAACTAATTATCAATCGTCGGAAAGCAATTCCGATTGTTCAGAAGCGCCAATTGGTTTCAAAACGAGCTCACGCGAAACTGGAAGAATTCATTTTTTTTTTGTTCTTCCATTGCAGCCAAATGCGGCACAAACTGGTCGAGCCAGCAAGCCATCATTACGCGCCTTAATGACCGAATATTAGTACTTCTTTCACAAGTCGAAGAGGCACGTCTCCGGCAGCGAGGAAAAAAAAAAGAAGAAAAGGACTACGAAAAGTACCCCCCTCCCCCCCGCAAAAAAAAAAAAAAAACCATCACAAGCATAAAACGGAATACGAAGCAAAGGTTTTAAGAAGAAGGTCTTGGAAGATTAGGGGCGGACGCGTTATGAAAGGGCGCCGTTTCAACTGACAAACGATAATGGTTATATTCCTCGCGTGCTAGCCACCACCTCCTCGGCGGTCATCAGCGGGACTCATTTCATCATCACCCCAAGGGGTAAGAAATAAAAAAAAAAGTCATCCCAAATATAAAGTAAACAAAAAAATGCGGAAAGAAAAAAACTTCCAAGGCACGGATCTAATTTTCCTTTCTCTTTAAAACATGTTAGAAAAGTGGGAATAAAAAACGCGGTGCAAGCGCCCCGGGTTTCCGCTCTCCTCCCTTATCGCCTAGGCCATTCACTTTTCGTTCCTTTCAGTCCTCTTTGAATCTTGACATTACAGAGCTCTTTTTACGGCCGACAGAGCAAGGCGAAAAATATTAAGGCAAATAAGAATCGCCAATGCGCGGTGAACTGGGGGTCGCGCTCTCCGACCGACCAGACATCGCGGCCACTTCTGCGAGTCATTTACAAGAACAGGGGCGGTGGTGGTGTACGAGAGAGAGACAGAGAGAGCGAGGCTCGACTGCGGACGGCGGGACCCGGCCACGGCGTCATCGACAGCTCCAGGTCCTTGATGGTGGCCGCCTTTCCGGGCGAATGACGAATTTAACCACGCGCACGTACCCGGCTTTCGAGCGGGCCGAAAATGGACGCCCGGGCCCTTCGTCATTAACGTCTACGCGGGGGGCCCTTATGTGGGTGTTCGAGTGTCATTACAGCCGCCGGGGGAGGGAGGGGCAGCCATCTCGGACTGAGCGAGAGGTCAGGATGAAAACAAAAAAAAAGAGAAGAGGAAATCATTCAGCACAATCTGCCCCATTTGCCTTAAGATGTGTAGCGGCCTTTCACTTCTCTCGATGTTCCGCAGCCTAAAAAGGCGTCATTATAGTAATGGACTTATGGCCCGCATGCCTAACAGCATCTGTTCAAGAGAGGCTGCCAAATTCGAAACAATACGAATTGTGAAGCTAGGCGTCAGCGTGAACTGGAAGAATACAAATACCAAACCGAGCTGCCGCTGTAGTTCAGTGGTTGTTGCGCACTGCTGCTTACCCGAAGGATGCGGGCTCGATCCCGGCCGCGGCGGTCGCATTTGGATGGAGGAGAAATGCTAAAGGCCCGTGCAGTAAGCGATGTCAGTGCACGTTAAAGAAGTGGAAATTATCCGGCACCCTCCACTACGGCGTCCCCCATAGCCTGAGCCGCTTTGGGATGTTAAACCGCACAAACTAAACTCAATATGGTTGAAAAGAGCAGTAAGGGCACGGCGGTCTCTATACCGTCCTTTGACCACGCGTGCACGCTTCCATCGGAGCACATTTTACAGTATCCATTTAATTATCAGCAAGGCATCAAGGCTCGTTTCTTAACCGCTGTTATCTCGTCATCTCGAAAGAGATAGTACGCGATGCGCACTGTCGTGGTTATACTATGAAATCAAACGCGCATAGGTGGCATCGCGGTGTCACTGAAACACCCCAGGCCTAGCTTTCCAGTTGTACCTTCTTTTTGTTCTTCACGTCGGCGACTTAACGACGAAGTACAAGCGGTGTAAATCAGCTCCGACAGCCCGCCGCTCCGACAGCCCGCCGAGCGTTCTAAGAAAATGTGCTGAAAGAGAGGTCCAATCACAGACACGACAGGGCCGGCCCCGTTCGATACAGCCGCTGCCCAGAAGCGCTTAAGCTGGTAGTCCACGGAAATGAGCTTCGTTTGGCGTCAGCAGAATTAGGGAATTTCAGCCCACGCGTAAGCCACGGAAAGACAGAGCTTAAACAGGAGGAATGGGCGCAGTGACTTTCCATACCAGGGAGCCTGGCTTTCAAGAAAGGCCGGTCCCAACCCAATGCCTCGATCGATTCAATTCTTTTAAAGAAGAAATTCCAGTTAAAAAACCAAAGTTGATCAATGTGAGGAAGTTAACATTGTCTAGTACCTTACACGCCACAGCAACGAGCCCCATAAGCCAAGTCAAACCCATGAACAGGCCGTCGACGGCCTCATCGCGGGCCATGCAGAGCAGATCGGCTTTCTACGCCTACGCTACCCCGTGCTCGCACAACCCACCTCCGCATCTCATCCGGACACTCACTACGTGACTACCGAGGCCCCGCATAAAAACAGCGGGGCTGAAAAGTCGCCGCGCGCGGCCTTCGGAACTTATTGCGGAGAGTTCCGCCGCCAACTTTACACCACGCCAGGCGGCCACGGGGCCTCGTCGCAGCGGGGGAGAGTCGACACACTGGCGCAATTTCGCCGAGGGGAAAAGTTATCGGGCAACAGTACAGTCGGCGGCGCAGGCGGGACTCGTGCGGCCGCGCGATAAACCGTACTCGCAAGCACCCGATCAGTTCTAATAAATGTCTCGCCAATGGGGGCCCCATCGCGTCGTGCACTTTACGGCGATCTCGCAACGGGTGCGAGAGTACGGGCGCGAGTGCCTGGCCGGCCCCCGTCAGCGACGCAAAAGTTTGGACGCCGCTTTCCTTCTCCTCCATGCTCGCCAGGATCCTCTTTCCAATACTTCTGCGAGGCATGCGAAAGCCGCAGGAAAGAGGTACACTCTTCGCGGTGGGACGGCAGTATCGTTTACTGCGCTGGAAGGAGACAGCGATCGGAGTTACAAAGAGAAAAGAGGGCACTGACATGCCCTGAATTTAAGAGAGAAACAATAACGTACATCTTTGATGAAGCCAATAATTTCAGGCAATGCGTGGTTGCCTGTATAGAAAATCCATTCGCGGAGTTCATGAATGTACTCCGCCTATCGACACGACTAAGGCTGAGCATAAGCTGCAAGGAGTCAAGATGAGAAAAAAAAGAGAAAGGAATAAAGGGAGTTTCAACTCCCTACATAGGCCCGCTACTCCCTACGTCACCCACAAGGCAGCGTCGCAGACTTCCAATTACTGTCTTCTTCGACAGTAATTGGACGATGAGGTATTCTCTACACCAACTTCTAATCCGCACCGCGTCATCTTGCTACTGCAGCCTTTCCTCGTTTCTTTTCGTCAGAAAGTGGTAGAAGAAGATGACTTCAAGTGACGAGAAGGAGCTCCGTAAAGAGAAAGAGGGGGAGGGGAGAGGGAGGGAGCAAGTTGGCATGTATCGCCTGCTGTGCTCACTGTACAAAATGTGCGGCAGGGGGTTATATACTGAACAGCGTAACGGGTGCGAGTGCTATAGGGCGTGCGCACTATCTCCCCCTTTGCCCACTAAGTACTCAGGGGCCGCATGACAACTCTGTTCACAGCCCCAGCCCCGCTACTGCTCCTGCTTCGGACACACGCACACACAACGACAGCATTCACTGGACGCGTGCATACGCCGCTTGACGAACATCACCAACGCCACGAACCTAACCCCACCCACTGCAGGAAAAAGGCCTCTCCACATAACGTCCAAACAATTCTGTCCTGTGCCAGCTGCAGCCGCCTTCATCCCGCTAACTACCGAATCTCGCCCACCCGCCCTAGTCTCTGCCGCCCTCCGCTACGCTTGTTAAATGTCTGTAGTAGTAAAGAGTAGTATCGCCATCTGCTCGACGACAGATAACTGTTTCGCAGCATGATGTGCAACTGTTCAAAAATATCACCCCATGAAAACACGCTTACGTCTAGTAACGGGGTAATTCAGGGTCCAACTGAGTGGATTTGCATCAAACCAGTGAGTGAGAAATAAACCACGTGGAAGACTCAAAAATATCATACTAGGGACGCGGGGAAGCAAAGCAAGCCTAGCGCAATTTACGAGGCGCGGGCCTCTAAGGCCACCCGTCCGGACGGTTGCCACGTCAAAGTCGTAGGTTACACCTGCGCGTCATGCGGTACGAGACCGTGCAATACCGCAATCCGCTCTCTCCATGTCAAGCACGTCGAACGCTAAAACTACCACCGTTCGATAGACCAGCCGCCACGGCTTACACCGAGGAGAGGGTGAATAAAAAACAAATAAACGAAGACAAGCGTGACGCGAGCAGGAATCTCGTCGACGCAACCAACGCTAGACGAGACGAACACTCAGCGGCAACCGCGCTTGCACGCACACCAGCGTCCGGGAGGGCTAATCGGCAAAGCGATGTTTCTGTTCGCTTTCAATAGCAACTACTTTCTTCCTTGATAAGAAAACAAAAATACAGCGTCAGTTCGCTTTGGCCCCGAGCCTCACAGCGCGGCTTGAACCCGCAGCCGCAGCAGCGACCATTTCGAAGTAGAGTCACGCTTATCCTCGTCGTCCCCCTTCCAAGCCTCCCTCTCTGCATATCCAAAAGCGCCAGAAACCCCGAGGCAACGAGCGAACAGAAAAAAAAAAGATTAAAAAAAAACGAAAACAAACGGTCTGGCCGCCGCCATTACACAAGATCCAAGTCGTTACATTGCGACCAACGATGGCAGCGGTGCCGGCACCCCCGGCAAGCAGAGGCGTCAGGGGGGACACATCACGAAACAGGGAGGGAGGGAGGGAGGGAGGGGGGGACGTACACACATCCGAGGGAAGAGAGAGCCCGTCGTTTCGATCCTACCACCACGGCGAACTGCGTCGGTTGCGCATCCCGGCAGCCGGGGAGACATAAAACCGCCGCCGGCGGTGGCTCGTGACCCCCCCCCCCCCCTTTTCCCTTCTTCCGTCCCTGTCAGAGCCCGTGTACTACGGTGCACGCACGTCGAGCGACCGGGGCACGCGCGCACACTTTGCTCTCTGCGAAACTACGAACCTGTCTGATTCGCGGCTGCGGATTCTCGACGTGCGATACACGGACGAGAGGGGCACGAAACGTAAATCGGAAAGACGAAAGAGATCGGCCACTGCCGGGAGCGATGCGAACGACGGGCATTAAAAAGGCGGGTTCCCCAGACGCGGCGGCGGCTGGTTATACATGTATGCATGTTTTTGAGAAGCTCGGGCAATTACGAGTGGTACGTGACGGAACAAGTGAATTGCACCATCGAAGCAAGGCGGCGGCGGTGGATATTTCCGCGGATCGAGGCGTTAAAAATAAATAAAAGGAGAAGGAAGAAGACAAATAACCTCGACCTAGAACAACAATAATAAAATCGCTCAAAATAAACCAATAAAAGTAAACGAAGAAGCCGAGGAAGGATAAGAAGATATCTTCACACCTAAACCAAGGTCAGAAAGAAAAACTGCCTCACAATATGGGCACAGCGGCAGTAGTTGAAAGAACTCAAAACATTCTGCACAGAAATAACAGTTTACAGATAAAAAAAATCCCTTCTAGATACGCATCTTTGTGAAAATAAGCCCTGTATGATGTTCAAAAAATGAAGCCATATGACAATCCCTGTGCGGACTTGAAAGGCCCAAGCCGCAACGACTTCTGCAGCCGACCATTGAGGTACACCAACTACATCTCACAGTCAAAACAATTACTACATAAGCGAGAAAATAGTGAATTTTGAGGAGAGTGGCAAAGTCAACGCGCCAAATGATCACCTGCCAGCAAGCTTCTACTAAAAAGTGAAGCTTCGCATGATTCTATTTTAAGCGACAGACAGCCACCGCGTTACACTGAGTTCGTAGCCAGGCTGGCTGGTATTCACCTAAGTGCCCCAAGACCGGTCCTAGTAGCACCCCTCTATGATATGAAAAGCAAACGCACATAGCGCAGACAGTGCAACTAGGTTGCTCCAATGCAATAGTGAAAAAAGGAGTGTTAACACCAGAGTCGCAACAAAGGCCTAAAACGAAATGAAATCCGCACGAACAACGCTACATCGTCAAAAAAAAAATTAAAAATTCATGCGAATCCCAAAGAGAAGAACGAAAAATGACAGAACCAAGAACCACCTAAGCGCTACAGAGAGAGAGAGAAAGGAATTTTAATGAGGGAAAGGTGGAGAGGTCGGCCGGTGAAGCGCTACAGAAATCCTTCTAGAAAAGAGACCTCATTATTAAGCGTAATCGACGGCATGCTAAAGTATTTCCTGCCTTTCTTAATATAACAGGCCTCCACAGTCTCCCGCTCATATGTGTCCTCCTCTTCCTGAAGAAAACAGTTTTTTCGAACACCGGACGACAATTTCTGCACACTTTGCAGTGGTCCACTGGGAAGCTGCCTTCATTATTGCGTAGATTTCGGCAGTGATCGATACCGCGCTCACTGAAGTAACGACCTGTCTGCCCAATGTAAAAGAGCCCGGAGCTTAGAGGAGTCTTGTAAACAACACGAGACTTACACTGGGTGAACTTTGTTTTGGTATTTCATTGTACAAGCTGGTTGTTTATCTCGGTTGTTCATGGCACCAAGTTTAGAAATCTTGCAAGGTGCTCAGAACATGACCTGAACGCTATGTCTTCTGGCTAATCTCTTAATGTTGTGCGAAACCTTGTGGATATACGGTATTACACACATTGTTGTGCGTAACCGAACCCGGAGCGCTAAAACTTGGCGGCACCATATCGGAAGCAAGATTTGTTCGAAGCCGCTTGCAGGGAATTAGAAGCAATCGCTCGCTTCACGAGCTTTGAATGAGCGCTGTGAAATGGCAGCAATCCTTTCTTTGAACGCGGATTATACATCCAGCACAGGCCTTCTTTAGGAAACCGCATGCAGCCTGTCCAAGAATTGGAGTTCCCCACTAGTTGGGACCTCTTTGATGAAACTCAGACCCCGACTGCGGTTTGTGAACACGGACGTCGTCCTCGCGACATCAGCGTCTAGCTCATGCTCAGAAGTTATTTAGAATAACCAAGAAATCTAAATGAAATTTCTGAGCAAGAGCTAGACGTTGCAGTCAAAAACCACAGCTGTGTTCAGATACCACAGCCAGGGTCTCAGTTTCACCAAAGAGGTCCCAACTATTGGGGAACTCCAGTTCTTAGATATTAGGCTGCGATTTTACAAAGAAGGCCTATGCTGGGCGTATAATCCGCGTTCAAAGAAAGGATTACTGTCATCTGACAGCGCCCATTCAAAGCTCGTGAAGCGAGCGATTGCTTCGGATTCCCTCCAAGTGGCTTTGAACAAATATCGCCCTCATATGGTCGCGCCAAGTTTAAGCGCTCAAGTTTAGCGCCTAAAAGAAGGAGGATACCCGCCATGTATGATATCTTCTGTGGGCGAAACCTTGCTGCAGAAATTTGAGAAACTCCCTGTTATCAAAGATACGGTTTCCCACAACCGTGTGGCTGTAATACCGTATATCCACAATGTTTAGCACAACATTAAGAGATTAGGAAGCAGCCATAAAGTTCAGATCGTGTCCTCAGCTCCTTGCAAGCTTTCTAAGCTCTGTGCCATGAACAACCAAGAAAAACAACCGGCTTGTACAATGAAACACCGAAAAAAGTTCATCCTGTGTAGGACGCGTGTTATTTACCAAATTCATTTAAGCTGCGGGCTCTTTTACATTCGACAGACAGGTCGTAGTTTCAATGCGCACGCTAGTAAACACTGCCGAAATCTACGCAACAATGAAGAACGCTTCCTAGTGGACCACGGCAAAGTGTGCAGATACTGTCGTCCTGTGTTCGAAAAAACTGTTTTCAAGCGGAGTGGAAAGGACGGGATTCAGGGGGGATTGTGGAGGAACATTACATTAATAACGAAGGCAGAAGATGCGTTAGAAAGCTGACCATTACGCTTAGTAATGAGGGGGTCTCTTTTCTACAATGATTTCTGGGGGACTTAGGTGGTTCTTGGTTCTGTCGTTTTTCGCGCTTCCCTTTCGCGTTCAGACGCATTTTTTTTTTTTTTTGACGACGTAGTGTTGTTCTTGCGGATTTCATTTCGTTTTTAGGCCTTACACGCGACTATGGTGTTAACACTTTTTTGTTCACTGATTTCCGCGTCTCTTATTGGTCATATGATATCACTCCTTACGCTGTTACTGTTTTCGTATTCTCTGTTCTCAAAGGGTTTGCGTTATTCACACTTCTTATTTTTTGTGTCTTTGACACAGACTTTGGTCTGAACACTTCTCACCTCTTTCCCTTTTTTTTTTTTGTTGCTCAACTCCTTCCGCGGTTGTTGTTGTCTTTTTTTCCGTTCAATGGTTTCCCTGGTCATGCTTGTTTTGCTTCCTATGCTGGTGTAGTGCAGTTAGTTTTTTTTTTGTTATTTTTCTTACCGTTGTTTTCTGTGCTTTCTTTCCTCCAGGAGGGCCACATAAAAAGTTGCTACGATGTTCTGTTCTCGTATTTTTGTATGGTATGTTCATCCGATGTACTGCACAGATTGGATCCATGAGCTTGCGCTATATGGGTGCTCGCAAGTATGATGCGGCTCGGTTGGCCTATACAAAGGCTGGTTCCATGCAAAATAAAATTCAGTAGCTAGTGACGCCGGTCCTGTCGTTTTGTGTGCCTCCCTTGTAGTCGTCTGTCCCGCCGTCTTGCTTTGTAATACTTTTTTAGTTCGGCAGTAGAACAATCGCAGCAGCATCTGGGCACGGCAGGCTCTCCCTAACAGAGCCGGGGCATTAAAATAATGAAAAAGAAAAAAAAAAGACTAAAACAACTACTTCACTAGGCATTTCTATAATGAAAATTTACTCCAAAACAATCACCTTGAACATGACCGGAAGGGCGAGTGCCGATAGCCGAGGCAAAGCAGGGTCACCGCTGGCGCACTAACAGCCCCCATAGAAGCTACACTGATCTAACTTTTCTGATCTGCCTGTATTGTTTGCAACAGCGGTAAACGCCAAGCTACATACCAACCCCGCCGACGCTACACACCGCCGAAGCTACACAACCACTCTCAACGAAACGGAGTGAGGAGGGAAGGCAGGAAGGTTAGCAGAAGGGATGTAATAGGAATATATTTGGGGGGGGGGGGGGGGGGGGGGGGTGAGGAGCAAGGACATGCTTGCTATCAAATTAGCCTGTCGCACGAGCAAGATGTCTTGAGGGCCACCGATTGCTGCGCCCACAGTGGGAAAATTTTTGCCGCCCGCCCGAGGTTAAGCATGTCTCTCAGAGCTCAACAAAAGGCACTCGCACAGTAGTTGCGCTACTGTCAACTCACACATACGTGTGCCCCAAACAGAGCTGTCGGCAATGCCTATGCGGAATGAGAGCCGCTTTCAAAAGCTGCACACAGCCAAAGACGGGAGAACAATGTTACTTCACGTCACTGTAGATAAGGCCCCAAAAGGGGGGGGGGGGGGGGAAATGCTCCAGTTTAATTTCACTCTCTCTGTTGCACATTCCTGACACAATGCGACCGGAACACAGAGAAAAAAGAAAGCAATAATAGCGAAAATCTGGCCGCGATTTCCACCCAAGTGTGCTCCAGAGGTGCTGCTGGACCAGTGACGGCGGTAATTGTCTTGACTCCTGTATGACTGTTTCACTAGACGCAAAAATATCTCTGGAGGCGCTAAAAATCTAGAAATCGGCAATGCGCCTCACTGGACGCGCTACTGTAGGCACTAATGGTATTGATTTGCATCTTCTGCAACGCTAGTTCGCAACATCTAAAAGAACAAGATACTTCGAAGCTAACATTAATTTCTCTACGCATGCAGCCTGTTGCCCTTTCTATTCCCGCGGCGAAGATGCCGTTAATCACCTTGTCCAACCAGATAAGCTCTGACAACAAATTTAGCGGTCCAATTAAATAAAAAAAAGGTGCGAAGGTAATAACCGAACCCGAGAGAGACTTCGAAACCTAATGGTAGAGTTCTCGCGTTGTGCTTCATGAGTCCCGTGAACTGGCGAAGACCGCATAACACTGTAAAACTCACGTGCAACGAGGAAGACAGAACGATACCGATGAGTTCGGCGGTAGATTATGTTACGAAGAGTCCACGTTGCCGGCAACACCAACCAGGAACGGCCCCAACATCGTGCAGGGAGAATGTAAAATCTGTGCTTACCTGCAAGCAAGCAAAAAGACAAAGAAACCACATGTGAGATCCAACTCACAGACTTCCGGACAAAAAAGCTCAAAGTACACAATGTCAAGAGCAACAAGCGGATGAAAGTGTTGTTGAGAAAAGACAAATACTTGTTCGGCAAACAACTACATTACGCATAGCAGAGTGGAGGCGATACTCTGCGCTGACATACACGCCTCGCCGCTTCCTTACCAAGTAAAACGAACGGCGAGCCCAGGACAGCCTCACGCCATTCATGGTTGGAAAACCGCCAAGCTTCGCCGATGTCCAGTCAGAATCGTCTTCAGGTCGACGAGAGCAACTACCTATCTTCGCTAAAAAAGGGGTCCTTGGAAATCAGGGAGCCGGCAAACGTAAAATGTGCGCGGCAAGTTGGTAACTTCACTGCTACACACAGTATTCCTCCCAAAAAACAAATGACCCCTGCACAGAGAGAACACCTGCCGCTCCCTTGGTCGATTCAAGCGTTCTTTTGGAGGACAGGTTTAAGCCGCGACTTCCCACCATACGCGGTACAAGTGCCAGTCAATCGTTCTTATCGCAAGGGGAAGAAAAAATGGTCTCAACTGCTGAAGTAGTAGTGAGAAACAGCTCTAGCACTAGAACAGGGCAGCATTCGGTGCCGCACAAAGCCGCTCCTGAACAATACGTTTCGCGCTCAGGGCTTCTTGATCGCCTACGCCCGCGACCCGCGAGAATGATCGATACGTGACGGACAGCAGCGGCTGACGGAGTGGGGAAAGAAGAGAGGGAGGGGGTGTAGAGCAGTGCCGCGTGCACAATATGGCCAGGACACGCGAGCCGACCGCGACGCCGGCAGGCACGCCACGCCGTGCCTAGCCGTGCCACCCGAGAAGGCGGCGGCGGCCATTGGCAACCTCCTCGCCTGCACACATGTACGCCGCCGCAGGTCGAACAGTGGCCGCGCATACGAGTGCATACACAAAGCGCTCATCGAGCGACGCTGTCGCCGCAGCAAAAGCCCGAGACGCGCGGTACAGCTGTAGCAGCAGAAAATGGGCAGCTATTAGTGTTCGTAGTGCTCTCCTGTTCCCGATGTACCCGGGCTCTGCAGTTGAAACACTCGGGAACAATCATTTCACGGTCTCCGTATATATAACTGTGGAGTTCACCAACGTGCACTGACATATGACTCAACACGGACGTATTCGCACCTTGTGTCTTTCGATATACGTCCGCTCTGGCTGGTAATAGATCCTAGCGAGCCCGTCTACAGCAGCCAAACATGGTGACCACTGAGCCACCCGGGCCAGGTCAGACAGCGGGCGAAGTGTTGAGCCAATCACGTCGCCCTTTACACCCGAAGAGTTATGCAAAGCTCGCTGTCCCCTAACAACAAGGATTTTCTACCTCACACGGGAATAGAACACATGCGCTGGCTGCCGCGACAGCTTCTAAGTGTTGGAAACTGAAACCGCGGACACAGAGATACACACAGGACTACTGCTCCAAGGCTTAGTCAGGAAGAGCGCTAATAGAGGGCGCTACGAGTTTATTACCACGAGTTGTTTTTGTACTGCACTACTTCGAAGTCCATCAATTCCGTCGCGAAGTAACCTTGAATACTTAACTTCTACGGGTGCATTATTTGCGTCGATGCCGCATAAAGAGCGAGTACGCTGTTCTTTGTATCCCCTAGCCAGTGCCGTGCAAGTGTTTGCAAACATTTTCAGTTTTCGCGCGCGGAGCACAAGCACAGCTTACAGTGCTGCCCCGCCCGACTACACTGCCGTTACCCCGGCAGACAACGCCTAACAATAAAACCCAGCCTGACAGTATGACGCGTACCCCATGCATCTACGCCATCGCCCTACGAGGACGTACTTCGCCCTGTCGATATTCTCTACCTAACTGTCCGCCATTACCGGGGGTAGGCAAGGGACCCGTCGATCACGTCCACCGATCAGCCGTTCCGGTCATTTAACATACCGCCCCTCCCTCACTTCTTCTCATCGATCAGTGATCTCGACATGCGATAAGTCCCGCAGCCTAGCATTAAAACGCCAGAATAAAGCGCCTCTAACCGGAAATGTTCATGAACGAGGCTGCCACAACTGGTAACGAAAGAAAAACTAAAAAATTCCGCTCAGATTATTTTGCACGAAGCACGTCGGCGACCACCAATGTAACGAGCTTCCGACGGTCGCTACTTAGTCATTTCGTCAGTGACGTCGATGCCAGCAAACACGGTGCGTACCAGTACAACTGCACAGGCCGTTCATGACACCGGATATGAAACGGTTAACTGAAGGTCGAGAGCTGTGCAAACCTTCAAATGCGCGTGTAAGCTGACAATTAATATAGTAGAAGTACGGCGAATCGACGGCGCGTGCCGAAATTCAACCTCCCTTCCATCGATCACAGGTCGCCTCGAATTCTTCGCACTTCATAAAACGCCGTTGACAGGATGATGAAGGAACAAAGGAGAAAACTTCGGCTCCGGGTGACTTTGAAATATAGAAGATCAAAGCCGCGACTCGGCAAAAAAGAAAAAAAAATAGTCCGAGGCGCGAAGCACGTCGCCGCTCAGTCTTCTACGACTAAGTTCGCCTGTCCGTCACTCCTCACTTCACTTTCATCAAAGCGCTCAGGGGAGAAGAGCCCCATGGTCACGCCGCATGAAACTTCACTTTTCCTCCCTCTTGACTCCCCAACTTACTTTAATACCCTCCTCGTGCGCAGGGTCGTCAACCGGCCATTATGCCCGCTTAACCCTCCTGTATTGCATGTCTTCAATCTCTCCGGAAATTCCGCGAAAGCGCAATCTCCAAGCGAAGGAAAAACGCACGCGCAGATGAGGCCAGGGCTTGGAAAATAAAAGGCTGCAATGACTCACTGCACTAAGTAAATAGGTGTATACAGGTCACACAACAACAACAAGGCAAACAAAAATTAAATAAGTTAGGCAAACGTTCAATCACAGCGGCTGAAATTAGGCCGGACTCAAGTCCGCCATGACATCAAGACCGTTTTCAAACCTTTGAACTCGGAGCAAGGCGTGGCGGCGCTCCAGGCAGTAACAAAGAGAGAGAGGGGGGGAGGGGTAAGTGAGTAAGTGGGTTTGTGAGCGCAGATGTGAGCGGTGGAATGGCTGAATTTGTGAGTACAGGAGTAATTGAGAATTAAAAAACGCAAATTGCAGGGTACAACGACGCGAAGCGACATAAGGGCTATGAGAGACGCAGTTGTGAAGGACCTCGAATTAATTTAGACCCCCTGGGGATCTTCAACGTGCGCTGACATCGCACAGCACATGGGCCCCTTTTGGGTTTCGCGTCCATCGAAAAACAGCCTCTAACTAAAAACACAGCAAAAAAAAAAAAAAAAGCTACTGTTTTTTTGGTGTGGGGCACTACAACAGAACCAAAAACAGCCTCTAATTAAAAACACAGCCAAAAAAAACTTGTTTTTTGGTGTGGGGAACTACAACAGAAAAAAAATATGCATAAAATTTACATGCTATAAAAGAAAGCTGTCCGTTACATTGCCAATGTTGACTACCATGCCCCTACCGATCACTTACTTTCACACTAACAGATTTTCCCAGTTCATAGCTTGTACTAATATTACTTAGCAATCAGATACAAAAAAATCTCTACAATATAATAATCGATGGTTTCTAGACTTGATCTGCCTCACTCAAACTGTACCTGCTGATACCCTGCGCAATACAGAAAAATGGTTTATTCCTTTTTGCCGCCCCAACTACGGGAATCAGATGTTACGTTACAATATGCCACCCTTATTAAACCGATTACAATCTATGAAAGTTCATATTTCAAAAAGCAGCTTGCGCGAAATTAAAGCTGCCTTTACATAAGCAGCAAAACGTTGTTAAGTATGTTTTTTTAGTTGATGTATAAAATATTTTGTATGTATATCTCTGTCTGCGCAAAAAGCTTAGTCAGTGTTGACCGATCTTCCGATGTTTGCAATCTGTAACAAAATACTCATATTTCCTGCTGTATGCCATGTAAAGGGGGTCCGGGGGTCCCTCAAGTGATCGGCGATCGCTTTTTACCCAAACCTACCCACATCTATGCTGTAAATAAAATAAACTTGAAACTTAAAACTTGAAACAACACCAAGAAATCATTCAGAAAAAAAAAACGAAAAGAACGGGGAAAAAAGTCACAGGGAGATCTAACTACATTATGTGGTGGCAACGCGATAGTATTAGGAGCTGTTGATGCCTGTCCAGCCAACGGAGGAATTTTATGACCGACGACACATTTTTTTTTTTCCCAGATGAGCGTTTTTATGGCATTAAAAAGAAAAGAAAACAACGAATTCATCATCATCATCAGCCTGACAACACCCACTGCAGGGCAAAGGCCTCTCCCATGTCTCTCCAATTAACCCTGTCCTTTGTCAGTCGCGGCCACTGTATCCCCGCAAACTTCTTTATCTCATCCGCCCACCTAACTTTCTGCCGCCCCCTGCTACGCTTGCCTTCTCTTGGAATCCATTTCGTTACACTTATCTTGCCTTCGCATTACATGCCCTGCCCAAGCAAGCCCATTTCTTCCTCTTGATTTCAACTAAGATGTCATTAACCAGGGTTTGTTCCCTCACCCACTCCGCCCTCTTCGGATCTCTTAACGTTACACCTATCATTTTTCTTTCCGTACCTCGCTGCATTGTCCGTAACTTAAGCTGAACCCTCTTTGTTAGCCTCCACGTTTCTGCCCCATATGTGAGTACCGTTAAGATACAGCTGTTGTATACTTTTCTCTTGAGTGATATTGGTAAACTTCCATTCCTGATCTGCGAGAACTTGCCATATGCGCTCCACCCCATTATAATTGACTTATAATTGACTTGAAATTGAATTCTGATATTATGCCGGCGCAGCGATAGCTAACGCCGCGAACCGCGTGCGTGCTCGCATTTCCTCCGCCCTTCTGGCGTCCGACCTTGGGGAGTCGGCAGCGTCGAAGACAGCGCGTCAAAACGCACGCGGCGACTTATATCGAGTAACCCAAGTACGCCCCCCGAAGGAGCGCTGATCCCCGAAGCGCGACGCATTCCTCGCGTCCCGGCGCGCCGACAGGCCTCCGATGACAGCGGCGGCCGCGTGACAGCGGGTGGCACCTGCCACGACGTTTATTGGGCGCGCGACGTGGCGCGATGAGCCCCGGAGTCGCCGCAGAGGCACGCGGCTGCGCTGGGGCGACGGACGGACGGGCAAGCGGCGCGCACACGCGCAGTTTACTTATTAGCCGCGGCGCTCTCTTCTGGGGCGTCCCGAACGTCAGCCGAAGACGAAAAGTAAAGACATACCATGCCCACACCACGGTTGTGGCGATCATGCAGGGCCCGCAAAGCGGTCAGGTCACTGCACGGACACGATGATCAAGTGCATACCACTGCCACGGCCACTAAATGGAAGCGCACCCAGTGCGCTCTCCATTGAGCGGCCGTGCCACTGCTCGCACTCCGCACCGGCTACATGTTCCCACTTGGAGAGTAACACAGAGCGCCGCTAAACGGAGGCGCATTAGAAAATTCAAGCGTCAAACGACGTTCAAGATAGTGTTCGTAGCTAACAAACCAGTGCCATTTATATTTCCGGCAAAAAAAAAAAGGGGGGGGGGGGGGGGGGGGGGGGTAAATAGAACATAATTATTAAGATCCCTGAAACTAGGCTCGCCAAATAAAGTCGCACACGGGAGTGCTTTCAAATCATAAAAAAAGACAGATCACTTCTGACCCACTATTAAAACAAAAAATAAAGAACTAACAGAGCGCTAAGTGGCATTAACCAGGAAATAAGTAAATTCGTACCCCTCCACGCACGCTAAATGATCATCAGTAAAGCAGAAATTTGGGCGAGTTTACTACGTGTTCATTTTTGCTCACAGCGTACCAAAGACGGGACGAAAGTATGACACGAATAAGCGCTTGTTCGCGTCAATATCACCTATGCAATGATGACCCGTGCAAACACGGCACTTTAACGACTTCCACAGCATACAAAAGCAAGAAGTTTCTCCGGAGCTTCGCGTGCAATTAGGACGGTACAGCGGTGTAAACCAGAACGCGTTACCTCCGCGCCTCGCAAGAAGTTGACGTCAACAAATATTTGCCAGATGGCGCAGGCAGTATGAGCGAATAACCGCGTTTGAGTGGGGGACGACGACGAGCTTTAATGCCACGCAGTTCTATTCCTTACTCCGCGAAGGAAGTCCCCGCACTTCACTCGCCGCGCGCTGACTGCGCATTCGCGAATTTCCAATAAGACTCGCTCGAAGTCGGATATGCATCCACACGGCCCGTAGCGAGGAAAAAAGCAGCGAGGGACGCTCGAGCCCCGTTCTCCTCCCTTCGTCTCCGTGGTTCGCGCGGCCGTCGCAGACTGGACGACAACGACAGCGGCCGAGATTAAATATGCTTATGGCATTCTTACAACGCATCTGCTTATGCAAATGGCGCGCATACACAGATATGCAGCGGCCGGAAGAAGCTTCGTTCATTCCTCCTATCCAACGCAAGCGCCACGAAGAAACGGGAGGCCAGACTTTTATTCCTTCACTTCGCCTTTCCTTCTGGAGTCTCTCTCTCTCTTCGCGTCCGTGGTTTAAATGCGAGACGCCCGAGTTTTCGAAGCGTTTCCAAGTAATTCTGTTCCCGCGATTCTTTCTGATTCTTTTCTCATCCTTCTTCAACCCCCCCCCCCCCTCCCCCCCTCGGCCTTTCCCGCAGGTGCTCGCAGGAAAGGGTGGCCTGGCTTCGTTGTCGCTCCGGCTGGTCGCGAACGGGAAATACACCCCAAAAATAAAAAAAAAATAAAAATGGTGGAGCGTCGGTATTAATAAAACGATAGAGTGAGTTGTGAGCCGGCCGTGCACGTATACGCGTCTTGGCGGCGTATCGACACGATATTGTATTCGGCACAGCTGTCGAAATATACGAGCGCATTCGAAATTTGCGCGGCGAGACGACGAATGCACTCGCCGGACGTGAGTGGCGCGCCCAAAGTTGCACGCAGCCGGCGACGGCGACAAAGCCTCTGCTATGGCATAGAAAGATGAAAGCTTCTCCGCATGAACAGGCTCGGTACAGATTCTGTACCGTGGGTGAACTTCATTATTTTTTTATTTTTCATTTTTTTTTTTTTTTTTTGCAGCGTATACCCCAGCATCGCGTGTTTGAATACCGATGCTGCGTAAAAGCGACTTTTTTTTATTTTTTGCGGCTCGGAGGAGTCACTTTGCAACTGTGCACACGCTGTATCTCCGATGTCTGCGGAACGCATAAGTATTTTTGCACGCATAAGTATATGCCAGTTCAACACCACATGGACCGTTAATCAAAACCTTTAGCGTAGCGGAGATGTATACTAACTCAGACACAAATCGGATAATCAGTGGCGTGTTGCGCACGCGCACTCGAAGCTTCGCGGTTCGGCAGCGCGTCCTCTTGTCACTACGCGCACACATCAGACGTCCGGTATTTCGGTATATGTCTACGCTACAGCACGTCTGCGCAGTACGCTAAAAATCTCTAATAATACCGGAGGTTTCTGCTGCGTCGAGCTTCGCAACATACTAACATTGCGGAGCGCAAGCTTAACGGCGTACAGCGCACTAGACTTTGGCCGTGGTGCAGTACAGTAGCATTTGCAGATTAACGTTCAACTGCCCCGCAGGGCTTTCACGTGACGTACGGAAGAAATGACGCGCGCTTCAGTCTGTGATTGTTACGACGCACTGTAAGCCAATAGTAGCTCACATGATTACGCTTCACAAACAAGCACGCGTGCAGTACAGCAAAGCCCTCGCTTCCATCGCCTTATTCCTTGCTCGTTCCAGGCCAGGGCTATGCTGCTCTTGCCTCGGTCCGCAGTTTTTTTCTGCGTCGCTCAATGAAAAAGGTACGTGACCGCTCCTTTTGTTTCGTCAGCTGCAGTACACAGCGGCGAGAAAGAAAGAGCACTAGACTATACCAGCGGGAGGCGAAGGAAAGAACTCCTAACGCAGTCAAGACACTAAGAAACCGTGCAGCAATACCGGTATGCCATTCTTCGCGCCGCACACAGAAGGACCAACACACATCACCATCCGGTGAGGTCTCCGAATGAAAGTCCATGATGTCGTTGCACAAGAGAACGCTCCACTTCTAAAGTTCCGGAACATCCGGGCGGTGAAAAGCGAAGCTAAATCTTGGAAGATGAGAATACGCACTTACGGCGTTAGCGTAAATGTTGTCGCTCTTGTTCAGTTTTCGTGGCTCGTGTTAGGAATAGGGTATCACAAATACCGTCAAAGTCTCTTCATTTACCGCTCTGAAATCTGACTCGAAATCGTACGCTCAATACATTTTCCGCGCGTGTCCTCAGGTTGACGAAATCAGAACTAGAAATGAGCGATAACTTTCCTCCTCACTTATCTTTTTTTTTCTTTTTACTAACAAGAACTCGGACATAACGGCCGCCGGAGCAATGCAGCGCTCCCACGCACAAGCCATTCTTGAAACGGGAGCTGGCTCGTCTAGAGGAAGACAACAGTCAGACCACCGCGGGCCCTCGACCCATAAATTCGCGGCGCAACGCAATAGCAGTCACCCCCGAGCAATAACGCAGCGCCAAGGAGAAGGAGCTGCAACAACGTTCACGAAATGGGAAGCTCGAAACGAGGCCACGAAGATTTAAGAAAAACAGAAACCAGGCGAAGTTATAAAACGGCGCTCGGCGGCTGTCGGCGCGGATGGGCGTCGCACCTAGCTCCCCTGCCGCGTAAAACGGGGACGGCCAAGGGAGGAAGGGGGGCGCGACCCGACAGGAACCGCTAGTACGTAGCGCAAACGCCGGCGGAATCCCGCGGCGGTCGCCGTGCGCGGCTCAAAGCGCGAGGCCTCCCTAGACGAAGAGGGGGTGCGCGGGGCGATGATGCCGAGGGACCCAGCGACTGTGCAGTCGCGATAAGCGTCCTTCCCCTTCACTCTCTCTCTCTCTCTACGGCCTCCGGCAAGCAACGCTACCAGGCCCCTTCAAAACCTGGCGTTCTCCCTGGCGCCCGTGGCTCCGGCCCAGCGTGCCTGTGGGTCCGAAGAGGGAAGGTGCCAGCGTTCATAGCACGGCCGACGAGGGACGATACACGGCACAGAACATGCCCACACTTTTTTTTTCGCACGTTGGGCTCCCGTTGCGTCGGTTTAAAGTTAAGCGGTACGCCAGGTTTAGTTAAACTGCCCGAACCGCCGGGATGCGAGATACAACACGCGCAGTGCAAAATTGCAGATCACTTTTGGAAAGCCTGCAGTTCTCCAACGAGCACCGCACGGTTGGTAGCGGACTGATTCCATGCATGCTCCCCATACGCGTGGAACAGCGTCTTCTTCAGAAATCATTTCAATATAAAAAAAAATAACTGGGCGAAGATCTGTACTGTTTCCAAAGTATGACAAACCAAAGCATCACCCCAAAAATATTCCATAACGCGTCATTTATATAGAAACTAACAGTGCGGAGGGATTCGAGCAACTATAATACAGGAAACTGCCTGCTTCTACACAAGCAGGCAGTGCTCGTGCACACTAACTACAGCGCGGTAAGAAGTAGTAAATCATTAGGTTTAATACGTTCCGAAGCGGCACATGGGCTGTTGGCGACGCCGTAATGTAGGGATCCGGATTAATTTAGACACCCTGGGGTGGTTTTAACGTGCGCATGACATCGCACAGCCCATTGGTACCCATTGCGTTTAGGCCGCAGCGGCCAGGATCGAACCCGCGACCTTGTGATCGGCAGCCGAACGTTAAAGCCACTGAATCACCGCGGCCGGTAGGGAAGTAAGAGACTCCGAAATAAATAGGCCACAACTTCTTGATCTGCGCCACCACTGTGGTGGCGTACCACTGTGGTGGCGTTTCAGTGGTGGCGTACCACCACTTGGTACGCCACCACTGAAAAGTGCTGGCCGATCGAAGTTGGGCCGGAAGCACATCACTAAATAATGCACGGAGTCAGATGCGGGTGCCCGGTTCGTTCGCTATCGGGACAAACAAAAGAGTGGAAAAGAGTAACGCAGCCCCGACTGGATCTCCCAGCCTACCAGGATGACGACCGAGCGCAAACTAAAAACGCCCAGAGCTGACGGCTGAGGGTCTTGGCTGATGCGCAATGAATACAACGTAGAGAAGATGCCGAAGTCACGGAAGAAAAGGTGAAAGATGGCGACGCCAGGTGCGACATCACGACATCGCCTGGGTAACTTTCGGGCGACAGAAAGCCAGCTTATTCGCAGCCAAGCAACGCTAAAGAAAAAAAAAAAAAGCGCGTTGAGTACTGTGACCCCTGACTCACTCCCCCCTTCCCTGGCCTCATCAATACATTTATAATGGCAGTGCTGTTGTTGGCCACGAACCGCTGTATCGCGCGCGCTGCTACTAGTAGTTACCTTGCGCCCCTGCTGACAAAAAAATCCTGGCTATGTGCCTGCTCTCCCTGACACACAGTTTCATAATGTATGTCAATCCAAGAAAAACATTGCATCGCATGTTAAAAAGAAGCGACCCTGCAAGCGCGGCGTGTACTATTTCACTGATGACGTTAAAAATCTGCGTAAGGGCTTTTAGCGCATCGGCGTTAATGTATGCAGGCTCAACGTAGCATGGCAACTTCAGCGCTGCGATACGGGTATGCACGTTACACATGACGTTCCCAATTTCTCCTTCCATTCCCTCCATTTGAGCTTTGAGCAAAGAAATTGACCACACAGGTGTCCAGTTAACAAATCTGCCTTCCCTCCCCCTTTTTTCTCTCCCCTTCTCTTCTTCTCTCTTTATCCCTTAGTGCAGCGCTTTCAACTGCAGCAAAGTCACGTGTTCTCTGAATACAGAATCCATGTACGCAGAAAAAAAAAAAAATCATTTCTCTCGGCTAACATGGTTAATTAAACTTTCGCTTCATGAGCCACCATAATTTAGAATAGACGCAAAGGAAATGAGAGTTCCTACACCTTAAACAAAGCGCCTGGCTCGCAGCGAGCACAGCTGATTCATACAACGTACCGGGGTACAACTCATTAGCGGCCAAGAGAGGCTTCAGCGGGCTCAATTAACGCGTCTGTATCATATCTCGGAGCGACAGCAAAAGGCTAGTGCACCGGGTGAAGAAAAAGGCCAACGAATAAAAGCCATTAGCGAACGAGATCAAAACTGTCGGAAATACATAAACCAGGCCCGCACGACGCAACCCGACGTTAATAACTCCAATTAAACTTGAAACGTAACACATGGTCCGTCGTATAATTATGAGTCGATGCGCTCACAGCGAAACAGTGTTAACAGGACACTACAGGCATCCTGTTTTGGCCTCGTCACTAAGGTGAGATTGGCAGCGCTTTGCGAGATCTCGCGGTCATTACAAATAACACCGCTACAAACAAATAATTCCGAGGGGGAAATGAGGCTAACGCCATTTCTCTTGCAAATTCTGGACCTAAACGAAACAGGCTGAGCAATATTATGAGCCCGCGCTCCATGCAGAAAAGTGTGCTAGAGGACAGATTACTCCGTTTCCACTCCCATAGAGGGGTATAAGGTTGAGAAACAAAGCAGAGCCGAGTGCTTGCTTAAAGAGGAAGAGGAAGCGGTAAGAAAACGAAATCAAATAAGCCAGAAGCGAAATTAAATGCGAGAAAGCTGATCCACTTCTCCCATTTAGTTTACCACCGGTGTCTCTAGTTACTTGACTCCACTGGCGAAAAACGGTGCAAAATGAAAAACCACGGATGTCTTCACTTGCAGCGCTTTCTTTACGCGACTGCGCCTTGTTTCGACACTCGAACCCAAAAAAAAAACCACGGGACGAAACACAGGCACCAAACAGTGCCCAGGTTTGAACCACGCGTCTTCCTTTTTCTTCGGAATCTTACCCCAATCACCTCTCTGTAAATATTTATTGCACTATAAATGTTTTTCACCACCACCATCCCGCCCTTCCGCAAACACGAGCCTTCACCTGATAGTGCAAGAGAATAACGAACGAGGTTCGCCCTTTCCACAATTATCTGCCCTGGTAAGATGAGTATGCAAATAAAAATTAAAGGGCGAAGAATTGAGCGCTCAAAATCAGAGTCGCCTCAAAGAGATAAGAAGACTAGATAAGCCCCTTATACAGGAAATATCGTGATGATTAAACGAGACCATTCGCAGAGAAACTTGCGACCAACAAACGTGAACGCTAGTTCGCCCCGCTAAACTCCACCTCAGCAGTTTTTGCAGTGCTACCAAAGCGGCGATGAGTGTAGGGGCGACGTTCTGACAATGCGGAAAGCAGTGGCAGCACAAAATGGACGTAGGGACAAAAGGGATAGCGTCGTTAAAGGCGAGCACACTTCAACGCCATTTCAAATCAACCCTCAACGTACTAACAGCATATCATTATTAGAAGTGACAGAGTATAAATATTTGGGCCTATGGATTACTAACAACCTTTCGTGGTCAAAACACATAGACGCTGTAGTAGCAAACTCAATGCGGAAGCTATTTTTCTTGAGGCGCTCCCTAAAGTCATCCCCATCTAGTGTTCGTCTATTGGCCTACAATTCTCTCATCCGTCCATTACTAGAATATGCCGTAATCATTTGGGACCCTTTCACGTTAACAAACATTCAGAAATTAGAGCGAATACAGCATAAAGTGGTTAGATTTGTTTTTAACTCATATGGCCGTGAATCTGTAAGTGAGCTCGTGAGGCGAAGTGGGTTACCCCCCGTCACTGAGCGCAATCGTGTTTGTCGACTAAAGTTTTTTTTCCAGCTTATAAAAGGACATTATAAAGTTGATACCTCTAATTATTTTTCTTACTCCTCAGGTTATAACACGAGACAAAGGCATGCACTAACAATCACCCCTTTGAACGCGCGAAATAACTGCTTTAAATATTCTTTTTTTCCGAGGACAATTACTGATTGGAATAAACTTAATAGCGAGACTGTTAATCAAAATTCTTTACTTCTGTTTGAAAAGTGCCTGTAAATGTTGTGAATTTGTGTGTGTTTATATGCTTGTATTTTGTTTTGTCCCACCCTGCTATGATCTGTACAAGATCGCAGTATCTATAAATAAATAAATAAATAAATAAACGTACGCTCTTATTACGTATACGCTATTTTCCTATAGTCGGCTACAACTCAAGAACGAGGCCCCAGATGCCCTTCAAACGAGCCCCTCCAGCCAATGGCGTCGACCGATGCTTCCCCGCCCTCTCCTGATCGATCCACTTGAACATGCTAACACAAAATCGTAGCGGGTAGCAGATGAACAGGGAATAACCCCGGCGTAATCTGGTTAACCGCTGCGTCATGAAAGTCCGCTCCATTGGATGGAGGCCCTCCTTAGAGGGGCATCTAGCATTGTGTTCGTGATTCGCATCCAACTGTAGCTTAGCGTGCGCAACTCTCGCGAACACTAAAGTAACTTTAGAAGGCAGCCCGCTTCAAGCAGGTCTGCTCGCCTCGGAATGAATTCATTGCTGTTGCAGTGTTTTTCAGTGCATTCACTTATGACAAACGGTGCAGTGCGCTTTCGTTTTGTCTCATCTCATATATAGCAAAATCCATGTGCGATAAATTTGCTTTATTCTTTCTTTCAGACGACGATTCTGGCACGCCTAGGCCTGAAGTAGAATGTCAGTTTTTCGAAAAAAAAAAATGGTTACCGTTCTGAAAACCAGATAGCGCCACTAGGCGCCATTAGCACACAAATGTGGTGACCACCCGCTACAAAGGGTTATGCCACAATATCATCGTCACCATCAACAGGGGTACCTCGGCAGCTGTATCCAGCCGTACAGAAGTCATTGCTGCGTCCCCGTTTGAATACGCTGCACTAAAAGCGCGGATGTGACAAACACCGTACCGTCCCGCAAAAACCTTGCATTTCGCCGTACATAAGCGTGCACGTCGATTCTAAAACTGCTAATGTTCCTGCGTATCTGTTTTCCAGCCACCTCGGCATACGCCGCGAACAGACGACGAAGCGCGCAGGAACACGACGTTTTACGCATTCTCCTAATTGGCTGAGGCTCTAGCTCTAGCCTCAACCTCGATTCCACCGCCCTGCAAGGAAGTCAACAGTCGACCCCAACCATTAAATTTTTTCCAGAAATAAACCGAACATGCCCCTATGGTGCGTAACACAGGCGGTAAAATGCAACGTTGATCCCCTAAGCTGAAGCAGCGTATCGCCCTCAGATTCAATTAAACGACCCACGTTCGATGCGTTAGTACAAAAGCAACCAATAATAAAATAATGGCATTTCCCGCGCAATGGATGCACGTGGTGAGGGAGGCATGTTTTTTAGTAGGGCGCCCAACCGCACAAAGCTACACCTATTAAGCAACGGCGGAAAACAAAAAGCTAAGGAACGTAAAAGGAACGCAAAGCTAAAATAGAGGACGTTCCCTTCACTTCACTCCAAGCAATCGCTCCCCGGAACTTCTCATACGTTTGCCCTCGAAAGTTCCCATTAACGGCTAACGTACGCGCTCGAGATTGAATAATGCTCACTCGCACCATGAATCATTTCACAACGCGGACTTGCCGAGGTGAAAGCTAGGAAAACGACGACGATTCCGTGCGAAACAAGCTGCACAAAAAATTCCATGTTCATTCCTCGCACAAAGCCAACGGCAGAAACCAAATTCGACTCAGTTTAGTTTTTTTTTTTTTTTTCCTGCCTAAAGCATACGATTCGCTGGAGTTTTCCAAGGTTTCGCAAGCTGCTCTTTTCTCGTTCATGCATATTTTCTAATATTCCATGCGAAATGGAGAAAACACCAGTTAATTTAACACTTCAGCTTTCGTAGTCGATGTCACTGTAGACAATGATGACTGAGTTCGTCAGTACTCTCACTTCGATGCACAAATCCTAGACCACTAAAAGCATTATGCGCAATGCGTCGTTGACATCGATTCCCCAAAACAAAAACACGCGCGAGACTGCATTTGACGCTTTCTTTAAACATTCATGAGAAACACGCAAAAACAACGTATAGGAAAACGGAGCATCGTAATAAAAAAAAAAAAAAGGCGTTTCCGCTCCTTTACCTTGCCAACATATGAGGCAGAAATAAAACCTCTCTTCCCGAATTAAAAACAACCCAGGTGCTGACAGCTCGAGAAGAAAAACAAATCATTTCAAAGAAGCCGCACGCTGCGCTCATGCGAAAGATATTAAGGTGTCTTTACCTCCAGTTTGCTATAAAGAACAAACTGACAAACTTTTCCAACCACACAGCCAGCAAAGGTGGCGAAAGCATCGCAAGCGGGGGAAGCTAGGCGCTTCGAAAGTGGTTCTTCTCGGACAGAGAGTGTGTAGCAGCGTATATTTTAGTCCTTAAAACCGAAAAAGCGGAGAAAGACGAGAACGCGAGGGGGGGGGGGGGGGGGGGGGGGGGGGGGTTGAAGGGAACTAAGAGGTTCTCGCTCGCAGAGGCGGGTAAGGAGGAGACGAGCTCCCGAGCGGTCGCCATTAATAATCTCTCAATCCTCTTCCCGTCCCAGTGAGCAAGGAACGCCAAAACTCTGCGTTGACGCCTCAAGATACGAAAATGCTTCAAAGAGTGAGTAAAAGAAAAAAATAGACTGAGACGAAGAAACTTGAAATTAGGGCTTAGAGGAACTAAATCCAGCCGCACAGAAACCCAAGACGTCTAGCAGCGTAGTGATAACGCCTGTCGGCTGAAATTCAACACGCGTCGCTGCGTGGGACGAGGCGGGGGAGACAGTAACGCCACGGAGAAACCAGCGGCCATAACTTCGAAGGTACACGATCGTTTTGTATATATTTCCTTTATGTGCTGCTTTCCATATCCTCTGGGAGCGTCTGCGCGAGTTTTTTTTTTTTTTCTCTTACGATTTCTCTTTTTCGTCGGAAATAGTGCTGACGGCACAAAAAAGAACGCTTATCACGGGCTCCCAGTGCCACGGTATATCTAGTCCTATTATGAAAGGGCGCTGCCTTTTAACCCCCCCCCCCCCCTCCCCGCCTTCCGAAAATATTCAGCCAGACATGGGAACCCCCCGTGCCATTGGAGTTGGCACATGCCGCTAATTTAATGTCGTCGCCTAGAAGCATTTTGCGAGATTTCGATCTGACTGGAACCACAAGCACTCTGGCTGAGACATGGCGCGCTAAAACTTCCTTAGCGTTCCTTACAGCCTTGTGATTACTATTCAGCAGAATATTAAACATTTTCTCGCCCAAATTGACGGCACGCCAGAAGTAGCGAGAAGCCGCGGGATTCAGCCCACGTATACGTTCTCAACGACTGAGGCGCATGACACCGAATCTCTCTCTCTCTCTCTCCTTGTCTTTATTTCTTTCTTTCCCTTTCAGTCTGCGAAGGCGTATGTAGGGGTATTGACTGTTTCTTTAAAAAAAAAAATAAAGAAAACGCCCCAACAGCGCACATTCCCCAAATAACGGCACTATATCACGTGCAATTTTTTTCCAAAATATGACCATTTCGGTTCCGGTTTTCACACCCGGAGGCTAGTTCGTCGAGGAAACTTTTCTAAAAAAAACCCATTTCTTGTGCGCAGGCGTCAGCCTTCGCACGCCACCTTTACGAACGACCCAATACAAAAAAAAAAGAAAAGAAACTAAGCAATAACCACCGGCGTGAAACGTTTCAAAGAAGAAATAAATAAGGCTTTTTCTAAGCATAAAAATAACTGTGCTGATGGTCCCTTCCCGGGCAATAGCAACGCCTACGACGCAGGTATGAATACAGAGAGGCGCGTGCAAGCGTATAAGGGCATGTGGCATCCGATGTTGCACAACGGTCTTTCCCCTCTCTGTCGGCTTGGAAAAAAAAAACAAAAAAAAAACAGGAGGCAGTGTTTAAAAAGCTCTGAGGACGCAGTATAAACTTTGCTCGCTCAAATAAAGCGACGCTAACATATACTTTCGGTTCACATAAATATGAAGAGTATAAAACACTCAGGGAGATGTAGGTTACACCCCCCAAAAAATGAATATTACCTGCAAAAGATTTAACTGCGAACAAACCTGACGGCCTACAGAAAACAAAATCAGTGCAACCACAGGAGCAGTGGAGATGACATTAGACGCCTGGAACCTCTTGCATCCACTAAAAGGCATCGGCAGAGTATCTGCACGCCGCTTACAAGGCAGTTGTCCTAGCTAAAATTTTGTTACGTATCTCTGCGCGTGCGCCAAGCAATTAGAGCATATGAAGTAACAACACACCACGACAACGGCAAAAATTCACGAGTACAAACGGGCGTCCACAATGGGGCACAATCCAGCAGAGAAACATCGAAGTTGCCACACGTATGACGGAGGACGCCTCCAAGCTACCCAAACGCCGGTGAACCCGTGTTTCGGCAGCCACCTTCAAGAGTGGGCTCGTCTCTCGTTTGACTGGCTTAACCGGATCACCGCCAGTTTCCACCGCGGCAACTTTCCGCTCAACACTCGCCAAGGAAACCGCGCCACGGAGGCAACGACAAAGCAGCGGCGCTGTGCAAAGCGTGCTCGCTTCCCCCCTTTCTTCCGACCCCGGGCGAGCGTCTATCCATCCCGTCTTTGTCGAAGGAGCGGAGTAAAAGGCGCCTTCCGCGCCTTCATCTATTATACATGGCGGGCCGCCGACTCGTTTGGCCCGCGCGCGCATGCTGATGACTGGTGCCGCCGCCCTCAGCGCTAAGATGGGAGAAGGAGGAGGTCGGGGCCACTTCGCTCTCACAACCAAAGGAGGCGAGCCGCGCTGTCGCTGCGCTATCCACGACGTCGACGCGAGAGAAAAGAAAGACGGCGGCCACTCGCCTGAGAGGTGGGCAAACTCGGAGAACACCTTAACTCGGTTGGCGAGCGCAGCCTCCTCTGCATCTCCTTGCCCTCCGCTTCACGCAAGCAAAGCAAGGAAGAAAATGTGCTGAGAGCCCGCGGCCCAATGCAGTCCATGTATATACGATGCGCTGAACAACTTTGCCGGAGCGGTGCGCAAAAAGAGGGGAGTGATGCACCAGCGCTGCCACCCCACACGGAAATAAAGTACTTCACCGGCCTCCTGAGACTCGCAAGTCGGGAAGCTGTCCGTGACCATAGCGCGCAGCTCGCGGAGGAGAGGCAACAGAAGGCCAGTTATATACAACAGCTTTCGGACAGAGCGTATGCAAACGAGTCGAAAGAAGGCTAGCCAAGCGGCTGCAGAGTGAAATACTCTACTGCAGTGCAGGCAGTCTCGAGCCGACCGGTCACTGCGCAACTCCCGAAGAGCAGCACGAAGTTCCTGGAGAAAAGAGCAGAGTACTCCCTACGGGCCGGACCCCCTCCCCCATCAATGGCCCGAGTCGGAAGGGGGCGAGGCCCATGACTGAGAGAGGTTATAAAAGCGGCGGTAAAAGAGTGAAGTAAGCAGACGATAGTTACACAAAGGAACGGTGATGAAAAGAAAAGACGCGTTTCTCAGATGGAAGACGTGCCCGTCGGCCGTCCCCAGAGTGAGCTGAGAGTAAAAGGAAGAAGGGAGAAATGAAATTAGCTTGCGCCGGTGACAGCTGGCGACAAAGAAAAGAAGCGGCGAGCGTAAACCTGGAAGTCAGAATAAGGGAAAGAAGGAAAACCTGGAGCGGCCGAAAAATTTGAAAATTTTCGAAAACCAATGGGAGAAGCACGACGACGCGCCTATTCAAAAAAAAAAAAAAGTGTCCCGAACAAACGCATGTAAATTTTAGGCATACTAAAGAAAACACAAAGTCCAGGGACAAGCATGTCCAGAAAGCTGCGATCCAATTGAATAGAATGATATCAAATTAACTGCACCTTTATACGGACAAATAGAATGCACAGACCGGGCCAAAAAGGTGCTCAGATAAGCTTCATACCACACCTCGTACTCAACATGCACGCCGGAAGGAAATTAAGCGCACACCTGCCACATAGATTAGCATAATCTTAAGGGCTGTCTCACCATTCACGCTTAAGCGCCGCGTGGCGGGCGCGCCACCAGGGATCTTCACATAGTCCTGGCTTCTACGCGGCTTCGGACGACGGAAAAGCGCCGAACATCCGACTAGGAGCTAGAGCTTTAAAACAAAATAAAATACCAGAAGAGCAGCGCCCCTAACGAACCTACGGCACAACGTAAAGCCACGTACAGTCTTTGTCAAAAATAACCAGGCTGCGCGTTTTTTCTTCTCAGTCGTATATCAAAGCTATTATGCCAGTCCTCAAGCTCTAAATTTCTGTATGGTAAGAAGAACCCCTGTTCTCACCTTCAAAGAACTTTTTCAACTTTACGGAAGCCGTGAGGGCTCTGTTATACGAATGAGAAGCAAACCATGGAGCCTGATTACTATTGACAAAGACTGTAGCTTGCATCCTCCATAGAGAAAAGCCTAGTTAGCGAGACTCTTACGTTTAATTTCTCAAGTGAAGGCGATGGAAAAGTTATCGCAAAAGGATGGTAATCCGCTTCTCACTAAACAAATCATTTAATCCGTCCATCTACGGGAGCATGTTTTCTACGGGTTTCTTGCACGTCGTGGAGGAAACCTCCCCGTCGTGGCACATACTCCTCACGTCTATATGTAATGTTTCCATTACTATAACACTACGGTAGGGAGACATCCAGGAAAGCTCCATAATTGAAACGGTGCTTCATTACTCCGAGCCCAAAGCCTATGTTTACCCAGTGTGTCAAATAACGACTCGATTTACTTCAAAAAGGAGATAGAAAATAAAGTTTTACGTGTAAACAAAACTGGAATCTTATCTACCAGAGCGCCCACAGAGTTCTCACACCAAATACTGAAAGCACAGCAGTCTGAAATGTGTAAAATGTTGACCATGCAAATAACGGAAAGCGGGCATACTGCCCAATTCTATAGGCTGTCGAGAATTCAACGATATAGGCAGCGTGATACAGTATAGAGCAAATATATCGTAAAACAAAATCCAATTAAACAATGAAAATACAAATGAAAAAAAGCAAAACGCAATCCTCGTCAATGTAAATTATTTACATTAACACAAAAGCAAAGAATTTTACTGCCTAGCCGCCGCGACCAAGTCCGCCGGACGGCGCTTGGGGGATGAAAATCTCGCGAAACCAATGCTAGCCTGGAAACCTCTTCTGGCAGTAATTTCGCAAGGAATCAACAGCAGCGACACCAGTGGGAACGCGCTGAATATTCGAAAAATTATTCCACTCAGATTCGGTAATTACAAAGCTCCGAAATGTGGTTAAAAAAAGGCGACTCGCCACCCTGTAAAGGGTACTTCGTTGCAAGCTTCTAAGCAAGCGGAAAAGCCAACGGATACGCAAAGGCGCGCGACCTGAGCACTGCCGTTGTAGACTAACTACGATTACAATCAACGGACACCGAGGAAGCTTTAAGTTGGCTTACATCGATGGATTACCTCTTCTTAATGACGAAGAGCATAATTTCAGAGAGTACGGAAATCTTATGTGCCAGAAAAGAGCGAAAGACGAAAGGTAAGTGTCGTTTCGACAGCCCGTTTCCACAATTACAACGCGGCGACGTGAGATTGCCGTTTACTACGGCATAAAAAGAATCTTTGAGCGCCAGAATATTTAACTTTTGTACCCTGTAAGGAAGACGAAAACAAAGCCTGGGCATGGAAAATTAAACTAAGTAAGCAATCCCACGCTCCACGTACACGCGAACGTCATAAGTTGGAATCCGAGTCGCGAGAGAAAACACAATGATTTAAACTCCGAATTTCTCAGCAATGAAAGCGAATTTTGCAGTCCAATAAACAACACAGTCATCAAAAACGCATCTAACGCAGTTTATTAGCAATACAAACCAGCTGGAGCTATCCATACTGTCCCTGTTAGACGAACAGACAGATGGTGGAACGAGCAAAAACGGACGCAGGACACTGGTTCCACCTTTTCTGAATTATGAACGAACTAGCCCAGCAATTTAATCTAAGGAACAACAGACTCATCGTTATTGAAATATAATCATTCCAACAGAAATAATAAAAACCCAGTCAGAAAAGTTATACGAAATACAGCGGTTGCTTCGAGTAAAAAAAAAAAAAAAGCAGCCTTGTTAGAAATTAATTTCCGCAGAGCTGCTACGTCAACAACTCACACTCCCACGGGAGCCGCGCTGCACTACCGCCATCCCACGGCAAGTAGTGAGAGCTTCATCGATCGCGTTCTGCAGCGAAATGGATAAAAAGCGCGTAATATGGTCGCAAGACCTCACCAAACCAACAGAAACGGAAAGAAAAAAAAAATCAATAGCAGCCAGCATCGGCGTGCGAGAAAAACCATGGCAACCGTAAGCGAGGGAGGAAGATCAATGGAGAGGAGGAAAGCTGCAGAGAGCGCAACAGCTTGCGGGAGGAGCTGGGCAGCCAGGGACATCTCTCGGCAAGGAACCGAAACGGCGGGGGGAAGCGGCCGACCCTACCGCCATCTGTCGCTGCTCGCCAAAAGATTCGAGGTAAAGAGAGAGCGAAGGGTTTACTGAAGGACCTTATCCACGACATTACCTCTCCTATCCCTTTCTGACATCTCTTGCCCGGCTCAGGCTCTCGTTTATAAAGCGCGAGCCGGCGCAGCGTACACACCGGACATCCTGAGCCGATGGCGTGGAACCAGGATGGGCTATCCCAATTGCCCTGCTGCCTGCAACGTCATTTACGACACCTCATCTGGACCCACCCCGGCACGGCAAGCCTCAGTGCCCGCTACACCTCTGCCCTCCACATTGTTATACGATGACTGGACGGCACCCTATGGAGAGCGCTGTACTTCGTTTCGGGGTCAGCGTCCAAAATCTCACGAGACCTCATACTCCACCCTTACACCTCAAACCGGGCATCCTTGTCAATAAAGATGAATGAATGAATGAATGAATGAATGAATGAATGAATGAATGAATGAATGAATGAATGAATGAATGAATGAATGAATGAATGAATGAATGAATGAAACACCGAGACTTCGTCATCATGTACGGCCAACACCGCCTTGCATCCCGATCTCTTCTCCGCGTCCAGAATATTTTTTTTTTCATTCCAGAAGTTCAACCCCGTCCCCTCCTCGTTTTTTCCACGCTTCGTTCGGCGAAAACTAGGAACCAATATGAGCAGACTTCTGATAGCGACCACGACTGAAACTACCTTTCGCTTCAAGATCATGTCTACAAAGCGACTTATGGAGCGAAATTGGCTGCTGTAAAAGTTTTAAACAATTTGTGACTACGTAGTCCAGCACTGGTGCTGATAATATTGAAAATGTAATTCATGACGCACTAGTCACCAAAATCGAAATTTTGCTAGCTGATGCACCTAATTGTTAATCCCGCTCCGAAAATGTTAGATCTGACAATGAACACGCCAACATCAAAGTTTTTCTCTCATTATGATTACACTTTCCAAACCTATTGTATGTTACCAGTCAGCAATCACGCTCCTGCAAGAGGCAACGGAATAGCAGTGGAATGATCCAAGCCATCAATATGCTCTCTTTTACAAGCTAAACAAAATTTTCTGTTTCGTTTAAGGGCTACCGAGGTAAGGAAATCTTATTCCGTCGGTGAAGAATCTGACACAACAAACAAAGCAAGCTACCTCCATGAGGTAGGATGTGAAACCAATCAAAACACTTAGACGAGAAATATACCTCGACACTCTTTCGAGTGTTTTTTTTTTCTTTACGCGTACGAAAGGAGAACTTTTCGAACCATTTAACTCCCGTCCCTACTTAGAGGAGACTTGTTTGGGCGCCTGAGCTACGAACAGGTCAGCCACAACGCGTACTGAATGTGGCATTCCCGCTTCTGAGTGAGGCATGCATATGCATAATGTTTCATGCTTCAGACCCCACGTGTAAGACCGCGATTTTTATGAAGACCCCACGTGCTGCAACACAGGTTTATGAAAGCTGGGTGGCGCATTCGTCCCTGTGACTGTGTATGATGCCTCGAACACCGCAAACAGTGTGCGTAACCACCACATTACGCCATCATAACCTCACACATTCAGTCTCTCCACTTTTCCTTCATTGCCGTCTCCCCATAATCAGATCTCGTGCATTTTTTTTTCTTCGTACAGCCGGTGTTCTAAAAGCCTCAGAAGCGTTTACAGCGCGAAAACCTCTCCAGTCGTTTAATATGGTACGCGAGTATCCACCGATCCACCGGTCAGCATGCCAAAGTTTAAGCAGCTAAATGGCTGATTTACGCTGGGGTAGGTGTTAAAATTAAACAAGGAAAATACTGTCCTACCCACACCGCCTATAGCACGACGGGGTGAAATGGATGACAGCGGCTGCTAGTGAGCGTGCGCTCGAAGCACTCAACTAGGAGAAGCGAATATTACCGGTCGTCTCCGAAGCCGTTCTCGCCAGCTCCCTGCAGTCGAGGACACTTATGGCCTCGCAGCAAGCAGCGCGATACGCCGCCAAGCACAAAATGTTGAAAAACAGTGTCCGCCACTCCACTTTTCCTGCCTCGCAGAATCTTCGCCGCAACCATGCGACGTTCCAGCTGGCTGCTTGCTTGCTACCATTTTTTTTTTTCTTTGAAATCTCCGCTCACAGTTACACATCGACAAGCTGTATTCTGACACGCTCAAAACAGCACCGTGGATAACGACACGCGTTGTTAACAGGGCTAAGTCAGCAGCATCCACCCTCTGACCGAGTTTCGCCTTAGCGTTACCCAGCCTTGCTTTGAAAAGCTGCGGCTTCAAGAGACACCATGCAGCTGTATTGTTCGTTTGTTTGGTTTGTGATACACTCAAGGCATATTAATATCGCACTGAGGAGGAACAATAAAGGTGAACAAAAGCAGCAGCAACCCATAAGCAAAAATAAAATAGAGGGAGCAATAAAGGGTACAGCTTATTGCAGCGTAAAAACCTGCCAGTCATTCAAGCTTGGGCAAAAATACCAATGACAACCCTTCAAAATATATGCGCCCAAACTTCTAGTTCGAGCCAGCTGTTCAAACGACAGGCATGAGTCTAAATGTGGAAATGTAAATCTTACTTACATTTGAACAAGAATACAGAACAACACGGAAGACGGGACAAGGGAGTACAAAGGACGATGCGCTATCAGCTGTGTCTCCTAACCGGACGGCGTCTGCTTTAGGTGCAAAGATAAGGTAAAAAAAAAAAAACTCTAGGGCGACAGACAGAACTCTTTCTGCTACAAAGTAAATAGCATACTCCCGTTTTCATTCCCGGTCTTTTCAATGATAAGGGCTTACAACATGTCACTCGCGGTCAGCGTTAGGTATCTTTATTTTCTTGTTGTTACCTGGCATCTGTTCAATAGGGCTTTCAGCCGCATTCTCAGCAATGTCTTCGCACATATAGCAGACGACTTCTAAATACAAAACAAAAAATGGCTATGCCTAAACTCAGCTCAGCCAGGTTATACGGAGCGAAAGGCAACCGAACCAATCTCCGATGTCGACGTGGAGGCGTCGGCAGCATCCGCTGCCCTTTCCCGCTTGAGATAATCTTGTTGCCTGTGTCGCTGCTTCTCCAGACGTAGGTACCTCCCGTTCTTCATGGGTTTCATCAACTCTACGCGCCCGCTTTCGCGACTTATCTCTAGCCAACGCGCCTTCGTGACGCTCTCTGTCGTAGGGATCGCTAGAAGCAGCCCGGTGATACCAATGCTCAGTCGAAGAACTCGTGCCTTTGACCTGTTCTGGCTCCATGTCTCTGCGGTGTCTCGGCGACGAGCGCTGGCTTTATTCAGCGAGAGCCAATCACGTGATTAGTCACGTGACACAAGTGGCGAAGGCGAGCAGTCGGAGCGGCGGTCGGCGCAGCGGCGGAACATACGGTAACAGCTGCGACAAGTCACGTGGTGTGACGACACAGCCACACGAGGGGCGAACCTCCAGTTAGAGGTCAAATCCAAGCGTCATTTGACCTTCAGTTTACATGCGAGAAGTGAAGCATTTCTCTCCAAAACACGGTTGATTGTCAGCGCAACGCCCTGTTCCTTCCCTTGTCCCCGTTTTCCGCGCTGTTTTGTGCTCCTTGGCGACAAGTGGCCTAACTAACTGTGATTTCGAAACATTATTGCACACAAAGATTGATGCACAGTGATACAATGCCAACGCGCTTCGCACACTCAAGAACAACACAAATAGTTGGGTTTTAAACAAAACTCGAAGCATTACTGGGAATTTTAACAAGCCTCCATGTGCTGCTTCTTTGATGTTGTCTGCAACAATGTGTATCTGTGTTAGATAGTTTTCCCACGCCTGCTGTTGTATCTGGTCACGTGGGTCTTGGATAGCATTATAAAAGCTGCTCTTGTCTCTGAATAAATGTGTTGGTAGTCAGCGCCCGTCCTGTCCACTTCTTCCTTTGTCCTTGTCTTTTCGCGCTGCATTTTTTTAACCATGATCACTGACCAACAGGCCCAAACAGCCACTTTAGTTCATCAGATTTCTTCGACATCGGGCTCTTTCTATCTACCCTGAGCAAGCAAGATGCCGCCATAGCCTGCATCAACCTTAGTCGATCTCTACTTGCAAGGCCAGGATCCTCTCCTTCCATCTCAAAAGGAGAATTGTGCCGTTTGAAGTATTCAAAGCCTGTCCTGTCCACTTCTTCGTTTGTCCTTGTCTTTTCGCGCTGCATTCTTTAACCACGATCACTGACAAACAAGCCCAAACAGCCACTTTAGTTCATGAGTGCTTAGCCCGTCAATGCGTGAGAACGCTAGTCCAAAAGCCGTCTTATATTCGCAACGACAGTGAGCATGCAGTCCCGTATATAATGGCAAAAGCGACAAGTAGACGTTCTCGCATGCGCCTCCCTAACAAAAAAAGAAAAATGAATTAGCGAGTTTTGGGAAGTGGAGAATAACAATCGAGAGAGTGAGAGAGAGAGACGACTCTTCGGAAGCGGGAAGAGAGAATTCGGCAAAGGCACGCGCATCGAAACACGCTGCAAGCAGGCGCGACACGCACAGCATTCCCCCGACAACGATCACTCCTCGGGCCCCTCAAATATCCTCCAGCTTTCACAGTGATCGCTCGAACTCGAACGAAATATGGCGCACGACACCCAGCGACGCCGCTCCGGGAAGTGCCTCGTCATCCATGCAGCGTACTCGTCGCGCTCTCTGCACAGCCCTGAGAAGCGCGTCACTCGACGAAGTCACACCGGGGAGGGAATAGTCCCGGGGGGAAGGACGGTGACGAGTTTCCCGAAACGAGCGCAATCCTCTGATGGGCGCTGCAGCCAGCTAAGAAATTCCCGCGCGCATTCTCCGGAATGCCAGAAAGCGCGCGGCGCTGTTTTGAAGGCTTCCATTAAAACGCAATCCGCATGCTGCGAGAAGCGCTGACGGCCAGGTCTTAAACACGTTATACAGCGCGGGAGACGCCAGCATAAATGCCACCGCCACCGCCGACGACGACGACCAGTCAAGGCGCGTGCGCTTCACACGAGACGAGGCAACTACGGCAAGGCTCCGGAGGAGGAGGAGGCGCTGGAAGGAGCGGAGGACGCGTCGGGGAGGAGATGAAGCGCGTTCGTCGCAGAGCGACCGGCCGCGCTTAATAGCCAGCCGCGGCGAAAAGCGCGACGCGGCGGGGAGCCGGCACAACCCGAGCTGCTCCGACGGGGAGACAGACCGAAGAACCAACGAACGCTCCGGCGAGGCAACGAAAAGCTGCGCGCTATAATGAGTTCGCCCAGGCGAGCACGGGCGCCGCGCACGCACAGGCACGTGTACGCACAAACCTCCCGCCGCTGCGGAAATTGCGAGGCCCGCAGCAGAGCGCCGCGCCAGGATGTGTGCCGAGCGCTTCGAGGGAGCCAGAGCAGCGTTGGCAGCGCCGGGGTTTATACACACGGCCGCCTCGCGGGCAAGAGCCAATTTAGGGCGGGTATAGCCGTTCCCTGGTCGCATCGGCCGCGCGCCTTTCGCGCACGTCCGAACGCATTCATAAACAGAGCCGGAAATACGAACGAACGACCCGATCGCCCAAAGGAGGAGAGATCGGAGAGTCGAGAGAAAGAGGGGGAGACGGAGGAGACGCCGGGTATATTGGCATACGGGGGCGAACACGAAGCTTCTCCAAGCACACGCAGCGCACGAGATCAGCAGCGGACAAAAAAGAGCTGCATCAGCGCACTCACGAAATGACGAAGGCCAGGCAACAAGGAAGGAAAAAAAAAGGGGAGGGGGGTGAACCGCGCGCGCAGCTTCATTTCGCGCTAAGCGCTCACATCATGCGGGCGCCGCAAGAAATGACAGTGGCAGCGCGTATATATATAGCACGCTGCGGGCCGGCGCCTGCCTCCTTAACGGTAACGGCGCAGGCCTGCAGCCCTTCGGGCCCCCGTTATATCGGCTCTCCCGCAAACGAGCCTCGGGTTCGCTAAAAGCTCGGTTTCAATTTCCAGCTGAAAACAAGGCCGACCCCCAGACGCAGGCCCGCGGCCGACTGAGCTATAAGGAACGAGCGAGTCGTGACCAGAGCGGGCCTCAGAGCCCGCACGATTAATTATCGCCCGTGCGATGCAGCAGAACGCGAAACAATGGAACAGGAAGATTATGCTTCTGGGTTCTGCTTCACGGCCCGAGGTCTCCCACTGATCAGCATATTGTGCGTACAAAGTACAAAGGAAATGCTCGCCAGAGGGTGTAAAAAGCACGACGTGAGCCACAGGTCGAAAACAGAAATAGAGAAGGTACGCTGATACAGAAAGACTCCACGACCTGATCGGACGGACGCCCAACAACGCATGCAGACACACATTCACACTTTCGCTGAAACACCGTGGGCCGTTGCGTTCAATATCCACATCGTGCACGTCAGTATATTTCCTCTAGACACATTGCGGAAACCGGCCCATTCTGAATCTCTGCTACCTTTAGGAAAAAATGAAAACATAAAATTACAAAGGAAATTATTTCTGAGCATTCACCTGACGAAGAAAATCCTGACCTAGCATGAAACTTCCTCAGCCATTTCGCAAAATACACGTATCGCTTAATACTTTTAAGTGCCTGCGAAAATCATAAACGTGTAAATCTAAATTCATTCATACACTCATTCATTCAGATATACCCTAAACGCCCGCTGGGGCATTACGTGGGGAAGAGGCGGAAAAGAATACACCAGAACGATGTCAATTTACAAGCAAATACAATGACGTAGGTTACACGACACTGTACATAAGTACGGGAACAGCGCTACATGAGTAAAACATTCACATAAAGATACACAAAACATAAACCACAGTCCACAAACACTTCCATAAACATAAACACTTATCCGTGCAGGGCACAGTAGGGTTAACCTTGCAGGAGTGACCGACACGACCTCGATGGTGGGAACATATGAGTGCGTGTAAATGATGCTACTGCGATATAGTGCGTGAAAAAGAGATAACCAAGAATACTTTCTGAGTACTCAGAGTGACGTTCACGAGGAAACGCTTCTAAGTCGCCAGCAGGAGGACACGACGAACCGAGCTGCGTAGTTCTGGACAGCCTCGAGCAGACTGTTAAGCTTGACCGGGTAAGGATACCAAATTACTGAAGCGTATTCTAAGCAAGGACGGATGAGCAAATCATTCGCTTAAAGGCCTGGTGGCCTTGTCGCCCAGATATATAAGCGTCGTTTGAGAAAGCCAGGCGTCAGGAACCCTTACCTAGAAAAAAAAAAGGCAAAAAAGCTGAAATTAATTAATATGTAACGCGCCGCTCCCACTGACGCAAATCATAATGCACGGCCAAAGCAAGCCTCGGAAATGACTTCACGCGAAGAGATCGGAGAACTCAGAAATAGTGGACAGTTCAGCTTGTTAAAAATATTCGTGTGTGCAAAAGCTAAATTACAATTAGTTTAACTTAACTAGATATCAACCTGCGCTGAACCTGCAGATGCGATAAACGAAAAAGCAATGCACGTTAACTACAGCCCACCATCAGCACATGAAACCGCCGCATAAAACTTGCACTGCGAGGATGCTTTAGCAATGTGTGAAGTCAGCGAGAGGTTATTACCTAACTATTATAGTCACAGGGCTATATTTTTCCCTTTGCGTCTTCTCTTGTTTCCGCCCAGTTAATGACAGCTAAGTGAAACCCATCTCCAGTTATCTCCCCTTCCCTCCTCCTCCTCATATTACTCTCTCTCTCTCTCTCGCATGAGGCAGAAAGAATCTCACTAGGCGACGCCACCTCCGCGCGGACTGAGCCGCATAACAGAGGAGCTTAAAGTGCAGTCCTAGCGACGCGATGTACTTATCTCAGAAAAAAAAAAGAAAAACGCGTGTGGGATGTGGTATTAGCAACATAGGCCCCGACTGGCAGAAGGGATAAATTGCGGGAAGCACCTTGACACGAGACAAAATGAGGGAGCGGATTAGTACAGAACCGGAAACAATTTTTCGCCTTCATTATCCCTGTCCGGACATATAAAACAGAAATTGACCGTAACAACGTGAACCAAACAAAAGCATAGTTTTATTACTGTAAGCACAAGCACAATAGCACAAGTTAAAAAAAAGACAGAGAATCATTACGAACAAAAAAAAAAGATACAGGAGAAAGTAACAAAAAAAACAGGAATACGATAGACGCAAACTGGAAAAAATGTCAAAACAGGGCACGAGAATGCTTCACGGAGAGTGCAAGCACGAATCTATTTCAGACGCAGAGGAGCCGCTGGTCATACTTAGCTATTAACATACAGCGAAATCAGCGACAAGGTAGGAAGATGGCTACACGGTTGGCTAAGCAGACGCAAACTTACGCGACGAAACCGGCTGACAAAAACATTCGCGCGAAGTCGCTGTCGTACGAAGTCCACGCTGACCACTTAAGAGGGAATATTATTCAAGAGACACACACCGGAGAGACAGACAAAAAAAAAAGAAAGAAATCAGCAAGTAAGAGAAGCCGTCCAGCGCAAAGAAGACGTGACCTGTGGCTGACAGCAGACACTGTGCACGCGACAATGAGTGGAGCCCATCGGAAGACAACGAAACCAAGGGGGGAAAAAAAGACAAAGTCGCTCCTACACATTAAGCGTTGTTAGACCCAGAGGAAAGAAGTGAGCGAGCAGGTGCAGAAAAGTGCGGCTCTCTACGTGGGAAAGAAACAAAAAAAAAAGTTGGAGGTGAAAGCAGGGTGAGGAGGAGATGGAATGCGACGACCAAGTCACCACCGAATAGCCACGCACTCACGCACACGCACGTGCCCGCACACCGCGGCTACAGGGCGGCGGCGGGGGTTTCGTCGTTAAGGCAAACTCGGTGGCGGCTGCGGCGTAGCGGTGGCGCATTGACGACGAACGGCTGCGCCTGGCGCCACGATTTATCGCGGCCTAATTAAAGCTCGCGTGCGCCCGGAGGCTCAGGCCGCTCCCGCCTCGACCGCCACACCGGCAGACGGGGTGGGGGAAGCCGCGCTGCTCCAGACGCCAGCCATGGGAAGGCGACCGGCTGTCGTCCGCGCCGCCCCCTTTCTTGGCCCTGGACCGAGGCCGCCCTGAGCCCGGGGCCGGTGGCCTCGGACCCCGTCCCATTGAGTCCACCTGGCCTACCGTTATTTCACCGGCAAAAAAAGAAAAAAAAGAAGAAGCATCTAACGGCCATAGTTCTCAGTAGGTATGTGTAAAAGGCAAGACCGCTGTGCAACAGTGTCCTATAAGAATACAAGGCCGCTAGGTAACTCGCTTACTTCCGTTTATGCCGCGTATAGAAGCCACGTATAGGTGCCACGCATAGGTGTCACGTATAGGTGCCACGTATAGGTGCCACGTATAGGTGCCACGTATAGGTGCCACGTATAGGTGCCACGTATAGGCGCCACGTATAGGTGCCACGTATAGGCGCCCCGTGTAGATGGCATCGAAAGTAGAAAAAAAAAACGATCCGGGTTTATAATTGCTGCCTTGCACCCTGGCCAATTCCCCGCCGTGGGTATGTGTCTTAAGCCTGAGGACATAATCATCATCGTCATCAATTGCTGCCTACTGCAACTGGTAACAAATGCGCAAACTAAAAGAAAATAAAACGCTTCCCTACGCATAAAAACAAGCTAGCAAGGAAAAGCATTTGGACAGAGGAGGAAGAACACTGACTGAGACTTAATACTTTGCGCGGCCTCCTACACCCAAGCACAATGCTCGCCACTGTCATCAGTTCATACCACGGAGGACGCAAGTGACTGCGCGGTAGTAATTTCACCAAGCGTACATAGTGGGCCAACTCCCGTCTATTGGAGTGACGCTGCAAGCGGTCAGCTCGGATAAACTATACAGATATCCAAAATTTAGGAGTTGACCGTGAGCAGCGTGCGCACGCAGAGATGAACTCAGTGATTTCATTATGCCACACGCTATTACAAGCGAAACCAAAAAAAAAGGGAAGGAAATAACGACAAAAAATGTCACCGGCGTAGAATGAGCAAACAGGAACAAGTGCTAAACATATCGCCAGGAAATGTAGGATCGAACACCATCGAAACATACCGCATGCGTCCAACTTACACTCGACCCAGCCGAACCTTTCACAAATACAAGAAAATATAGTTGCTTCCTAAAGAATACAACGAATTTAACCGGTCAAAAAAGGATATTCGCGGGATAGACAAAAAGGGCGCTGGGGACATACGCGGACACGAAACTATGTTCAAACAGGCACCAATTCCTCTTTCTTCGGGTATTACGCCGACTGATCGACACGTGTTGACCTGGGGTGTTTCTTCCGTTTTCGTAGAAAAGCCCCCTTACGTGACGTAACCACAGTTCATAACCGCTTACTGCGTTCGGCAACTTCGATCGCGCCGTCAGAGCGAATGCTGCGAAAGCCCGCCAGAAGCTGATTTTAGAAGAACCCTTTCCCTGGGCTATTTCTGGAGTATGTGGGACACCGTACCCGTTCGGTTCAATCTGCACACAGACCTCAAAGGTGGAAACTAAGTTACTGACGCCAGAAAGATACACGGAGAAGGAGAGAACTGACCGAAGCCAGCCGCCAGCGCAAAGAGCAAACGGCACTGGTGCGCTGGCACCAGCACATAACAAGATTCCATGAAGGAAACAAAAACTTAGGCAAAGCTGCAGCCAAGAGGATGAAAGACCTCGCTGAGTGAGCAAACTACGTTAAGGGAACGGATAAGAAAGTACTGACAGGGAGGTTTAATGGATTCGTCGCAGTGTGCTAATCCAGTGGTGTCAAAGGAACCGCACGTCTTAGCGGCGTGAAGGCCAAGGAGACGGCTAAGCCAAAAACAGGCCCGGACTTAAATTTTTCACGCGGATTTCAAAGGCTTGCCCACTGACAAAAAAAAAAAATGTCGGTTATGTTCAGAAAAAAACCAGCAGGCAGCGCCACGAGTGCAGTAACGCCTTCTAGCGGCCCTGGCGATTCGTTCGATCTTTTAAGTCTCTTACTTTGCTCAAACGTGACCTGGGGGACGAAGGCATGCGTAGCAGATATAGATATGCACGTATGTATACGGTTAGGCGCCTAGAAGCTGCACGAGCTCTGACAGACGCCGCACACGTCGAGGGCTCACGATTATTTCCTACCACCATGCACTGACATCGCACACCACACCGCGTGTCTTATGCATTTCGCCTCCATTGAAATGCCGTCGGAATTCGATCCCGCGACATCCCGTGGGCTTATCAGCCGAACGCCACAGCCCCGGAGCTACCGCGGCGGGTATCACGGATCCGAGATGAAATGGCACACGCTCCAAAGGGCGTGCTCTAAAGAACACCCTGCGGCGCAGGCTGCAAGAGAACGCTCTGCAGGTGTCGACATGCGACGCTGCCAAGATTTCGCACGAAATTCAAGGCGATGATTGCAAAATTTCCGGATTCGCAGAAATGCACGCGTCATACAAACCGGATCCCTATTGAAGAAGGACCAGCGCGCATGATGGGACGAAGAAAAGCAGCGACACACACAACGTGGATACATACAGACTAGACCAGCTAACCATTATTATAGAATACAAATCGCGCACGCCTGCCGCCCGAGTACCGCGAAATGACGCAGTACAGCGGAGACACTATTTTTAATGCCGAGCTTTTAAGGAAGAGCTGTCCCTTTAAGGCTCGGTGCGCTGGGCTTGATAGCTGCCTTACAGCCAAGAAGAGCTGTCAAACATGAAGATGAACAGCCTAGCAGCGACGCAACGCAAGAGTGAAAAACGAATTGTCTAGTATCCCTGATCGCTTTGCATCACCCGTCGGAATGTCTGAAATATACAGGGCGTATCAAAAGCGTTGCCGTTTAAGATCGCGAGTAAAATTTCCTCACGAAGTCTCCCTTAATAGATTATCAATAAAGACCGCTGGATGAATCTGTTCCCCGAACTTGGTCCTGTTATTTGCTCCCTAATACGGCGCTGTACAGAACTGCCACTATTATCTAGATTATTAAGCATATTACAATCAAATCTCGCTAATTCGACCAGCGTTAATTAGAAACTTCGGATAATCCGAACTGCTAACGCGTTAATTCGGACGAGCTTTACCTCGTGGATGAAAGAAAGATCCTTCGTAGAAAGACAGCACGGGTTTCTTACCCACTTTCGCTTCGCTAGGCACGCACTGTCTATATAACGCTATCGGGTAAGACGAATTTCGTAAAAGCACTTTTTCTTCGGCATCTTGGCGCGCACCCTCCGAAATAGAAGTCGCATCACTGCGGTGATTGCCACCCCGGATAATTTGTTTATTAATTGTCTGTCCTTCTGACACATGATAGAGTCGTGAGCAAAATGAGAGGAAACAAATTTTTCAGGCAAAACTGCGAATTTTCTGGTTACTTCCCTACTAAATCTCTACATGAGTTTTGGATATGATACGCCAAAAGGAAAACTGGTTAGAAAACAGAAGAGACTGTAATCACCGAGTAAAAGACTAAGAAATCAATAAATAAATTATCAAATTTTGTTCCCTCTTACACAGCTCACGGCTGCACATAATTGTATGCAGAAGCGCAAACCTTTCAATTTCCTACAGAAAAGGGAGTATTGCGGTCGCACATAATGGATTTATAACAGCGCACATGCTGCGGTCACGTGCGCACATGACATTAACGCCATTAAGGCAGTTTCCTAAACTGTTAATTAATTCGAGGTGTCACTCGCTGTCTTCAGCACCCTCTTCCTGTCGCGCGTGAGACGAAAGGATGCGCAGGAAGCACATCGGCACCGGCCGCGACAGCGACTTCGGAATAAGTTCAGCTGGTCCTCGTTTCCGCTCTGCACCCCACCCACACAAGCGCAACCTCACACAACCACAAAAAAAAGAAAAGGATTTAAGCCCATGTAATAAAGAAGAACATCCATCCTGAGGTGTTTTTGCCACCGCCTCACAGAACATCCAATTCTCAACAGGCAACTAAAACCTCTTCCTCAAGTCAACTGATTTCTACAACACAAAAGGCACCTGTGTGCACTAATATCCTTTCGTGTAAGTACTGCCGTAAGTACACCAGCTAAAAAAATGCCGTTACGTGACAGCAAGCCCCATGAAGACAGGACTACATGGCATACGGCGATGGAATGATTTAAGGGCGACGTGCCTAGTGCTCCGTGCCTCGCCACTGCCCACTTTGTCGTCTTCTAGTCCGTGGCAATACATCGTAGCGAAGAAGTGACAATGATGGCTAAACTGTGGATACACCTCTACTCCGTACCCCCCCCCCCCCCCCTCCTCTTCTTCCTCCTTCCCATCCGGGACACGCGCTCCGATTCCCAGATCCCCCCGAATAACGGCGTATTTTCCAGCGCGCTTATTCCGCTGCCAACATGGCCAGCATGCCTACAAGGCAGGTTACGTATGCGACAGTTTTCGGCTACAACAAATTTCGCTTACAGTAAACGTCAACACCGCATATAGTGGCAGGGGCCCCTCATAAAGCCACCATAGTATAACAGCGAGAGAAACGAAGAGAGACCAGGGAACAGAGAAATATATATAAAAAAGGCTAGAAAGAAATCGTGTTTCGCGTCTGTGTTCTAGGAAAAGGTAGTCAAAATGATGAAGAAAATACCCTCAGCTTCGCGTTATAATTGTTTATTTTTTGTCCCTGCCCCCCCCCTCGCGCATATTACTTCTCTTTTTTTTTTTTCACCGCAGCCATCACATAAGGATGAACGAATAAAAAAGCATAAGGACGCGGTTTAAAGGAACAGACACCATACTCAACAACTAATCACTGCCGCTTGGACGTGTTTTTTTTTTGTCATGATCCGCATTCGGAACATAATAATGGCGCCAAAAAATAACAGCAGCATTTGAGAGGAAGTATCTCGACTTTCCAGGCCTATTCCCGTTTCACCACCGAAGCGCGCATATGTTGGGTAGGGCAAAAAATTATATTCTTCCACATTACTTTTCCCAAACTGCGTTCACAGACATTCTCATTTCAAGCAAGGCCCACTGCTCTCAAAAGAATACGCATCGGAACGGCATATCTCTCCAGAACACACTGACTGCAAAACAGGCTCTTCAAGACACGGTTAATGTTGTGTTCATTTTTTTCTCTCTGGGACATTTCCATGAAGGAAAAAAAAAATCAATTCTGTGCCGCTGACGGGGCGGCAGCGCTTTGTTCGTTCCAAACGGATTTATGCCATCGCTTGACATTCACAATGAGCGAACGTTATTTTGTAGTTATACTTTCTGTCTCGCGGCTTTAAACTGTATCTAAAATGCTATAGCGATCGGCTCCACCTGTTTCCCGGGAACTACACGTTTCCATTTCCTTCCGACAAAGGAATTCAAGCGCTATGGTACAGCGGAGATTGTATCAAGCAACGCCCACCGTCCTAAACGCTTAGAATTGCAGATCTCGATAGGCGCGCTATTCACTCCCTCGACATCGAAGTAAATTCTCGTGACCTTCCAATCTGCATTACGTGGAGAATACTTCATGGAGGCCAAAGAAGACGGTCGCGAAACTGTTTCACCGCGAAAAAAAAGAAGAAGAGAACACGCGTGTGTAAATTACGGCCAGGTTATTAACAATAGGATATCTCTCCTCTCTTTCTGTCCCTCACACACGCACACGCACGCACGCACGCACGCACGCACGCACGCACGCGTGTACGCTTGCATGTACTATGTACTCACTCCCTCATACGCGTTTCGTCTCCAATTCCTTGTTGACCCACCCTCTGTCGTCCACCCCCCATCATGCTGACCTGCATCACGCCTGCCTGTACATCGTAAGATCCCGCAAGTATTTACGGAGCAAGTGCCTTAGCCAGTGCTTGACACGTTGCCGCATTTAAGCGTTCGTCGCATCTTTAGTTCGCAAGCTGACAACTACAACGGCGCCGACCTGTCGCGCAAGTTCGCTATATATAGCGTACACCGTAAGTCGACGAGAGGAATTTAAAAACCTCGCATACCTCGCAGTTCCGCGAAAGACGTCAAACTTCGGCCCACACCCACGAAACGCTGACGCTGCAGCACACAGACACTGCGTTTTTCGCTGACACACAAAAGCCGGCCGACTAGAAAGCGCGGAGTAAGCGGGAATTTGACTTTCCGACACGTTTTCCACTTGGGTACGGCTGCTGTCCGGGAAATCGTTTGACGAGCAGCACAGCAAAACGCGAGTGACCTCTCATGTCAGTCACTGGCGGAGATTTCCTGCTGACAATGACAAAGCACGTATTTCTACACAATGTTTATACATACAGATTAGAAAATTTCATGCAAGAGTATCCACGAGTGCTCTGCGAACACTGGTGCTACACATATAGGTAATATTTATAGCTCGGCATTTCTTTCGAGAACAATCCCAGCTCCCAAGTGACCAGGAGAATATCATTACAGGGTCTTTTTACTTTCAGCAATTATAGGTGTATGTACATAAAAAACACCTACCTTCGCATTTTAAGGACAGCACTAATTTCAGACAAGCTTCAAACGGTTAACTTCGCATTTTAAGGACAGCACTAATTTCAAACAAGCTTCAGACACCTAGCTTCGCATTTTAAGGATAGCACTAATTTCAAACAAGCTTCACACACCTACCTTCGCATTTTAAGGACAGCACTAATTTCAAACAAGCTTCAAACATCTAACTTCGCATTTTAAGGACAGCACTAATTTCAAAGAAGCTTCAGACAGCTAACTTCGCCTTTTAAGGACAGCACTAATTTCAAACAAGCTTCACACACCTACCTTCGCATTTTAAGGACAGCACTAATTTCAAACAAGCTTCAAACATCTAACTTCGCATTTTAAGGACAGCACTAATTTCAAAGAAGCTTCAGACAGCTAACTTCGCCTTTTAAGGACAGCACTAATTTCAAACAAGCTTCAGACACCTAACTTTGCATTTTAAGGACAGCACTATTTCTTCAGACACCTAAATTCGCATTTTAAGGATAGCCCTAATTTCAAACAAGTTTCAGACGCCTGCCTTCGCATTTTAAGGACAGCACTAATTTCAAACAAGCTTCAGACACCTAACTTCGCCTTTTAAGGACAGCACTAATTTCAAACAAGCTTCAGACACCTAACTTTGCATTTTAAGGATAACACTAATTTCAAACAAGTTTCAGACACCTAACTTCGCATTTTAAGGACAGCACTAATTTCAAACAAGCTTCAGACACCTAACTTCGCCTTTTAAGGACAGCACTAATTTCAAACAAGCTTCAGACACCTAACTTCGCATTTTAAGGACAGCACTAATTTCAAACAAGCTTCAGACACCTAACTTCGCCTTTTAAGGACAGCACTAATTTCAAACAAGCTTCAGACACCTAACTTTGCATTTTAAGGACAGCACTATTTCTTCAGACACCTAAATTCGCATTTTAAGGATAGCCCTAATTTCAAACAAGTTTCAGACGCCTGCCTTCGCATTTTAAGGACAGCACTAATTTCAAACAAGCTTCAGACACCTAACTTCGCCTTTTAAGGACAGCACTAATTTCAAACAAGCTTCAGACACCTAACTTTGCATTTCAAGGATAACACTAATTTCAAACAAGTTTCAGACACCTAACTTCGCATTTTAAGGACAGCACTAATTTCAAACAAGCTTCAGACGCCTACATTCGCATTTTAATGATAGCACTAATTTCAAACAAGCTTCAGACACCTACCTTCGCATTTTAAGGATAGCACTAATTTCAGACAAGCTTCAGACACCTAACATCGCATTTTAAGGACAGCACTAATTTCAAACAAGCTTCAGACACCTAACTTCGCCTTTTAAGGACAGCACTAATTTCAAACAAGCTTCAGACACCTAACTTTGCATTTTAAGGATAACACTAATTTCAAACAAGTTTCAGACACCTAACTTCGCATTTTAAGGACAGCACTAATTTCAAACAAGCTTCAGACGCCTACATTCGCATTTTAATGATAGCACTAATTTCAAACAAGCTTCAGACACCTACCTTCGCATTTTAAGGATAGCACTAATTTCAGACAAGCTTCAGACACCTAACATCGCATTTTAAGGACAGCACTAATTTCAAACAAGCTTCAGACACCTAACTTCGCATTTTAAGGACAGCACTAATTCTTCAGACACCTAAATTCGCATTTTAAGGACAGCCCTAATTTCAAACAAGTTTCAGACGCCTGCCTTCGCATTTTAAGGACAGCACTAATTTCAAACAAGCTTCAGACAACTAACCTCGCATTTTAAGGACAGCACTAATTTCAAACAAGCTTCAGACAACGCCGCATTTTAAGGAAGAAGTGATGATTCCACTCGACTTTGCTATAGTCTCAAGAAATGGCACCGCACAACTTCTACGTGAAAGTAATTTCAGGAACTGTAAAAAATATCTAGCCTTGTTCTTAGCCGTTCGCGGTACATTTAATGTTATGCTGTATCTCGAAAAACGATAACGCAATATCACCTCGACTATTTTTTTCCGACAGCCCAATTTCGTTGAGCGAACAAGCTGTGTTTTTTTTTTTCTTCCGTGTCCTCTTCCCAAAAATTGTTTGAAGCAGTTTTACCACATGTTAAGCTCAAAAACTGCCTTTTCAGAGATGAACTCACACACATGTTCCGCTCTACATTAAACAAAAACCTCTTAATACCGACGACATTAAGCCGAAGGAGAAATAAGCACTCCATGAATTATGCAGTAAAGAGCACTGCTAGCGAACAGCCCGCCAGCACAAAACTCCCAATTTTCAAAAAACTGCCATCATAACAGTGTGTTGTCGGATGCCAACGGCTCCATGCGATAACCACGAAAATGCGGCCGTTGTGAAACGTACGGCAGGCCGGCAGCAGAGGAATGCATTATTCCTCATTACACAGCGCCAAATGACATCGACGCCAAACGCTGTTTGACACTCCCTCCAGCACAAAAAAAAAAAAGCAAAACGAGACTAGTCGCGCGATCGTCAGCGGCCTCCAGAGGCCCATTTGCAAACGACACAGAACGAAACACACGCCACGCAGAAACTAACCCCCTCCCCCCTCAGCAACTACCGTCATAGAGCAATATGCTGCGAAGCCCGAAGAGGCGCAACACACAACCAGACTGCTACTTGAAAGCCAATTTATCACGCTGACACGCACATTACTCTCAGACTGGTGAACGACGCTGATGAAAAGGCAAAATGAAAAGGCAACTCGGAGGGAGGATGTACGAGCGACCGAAAACATAGATTAAAAAACGGCTAAGCTAGGCAACGGCCCCAATTAAACAATCGGCTTAAGCCAGCGGGTGGGCGGCGGCGGCTGCTTTGCGCTGAAGCTTCCTACGCTCTCGCTCCAGCCTGGGCCTCCTAGCACGAACCTCGTCCGAAACAGCAGGTCCGGAAATTGAAGGTCTGCGATCTACGCATTGTTGTCGGTGCTGCTTCCGCTGCTGCGAGGTCTCCGTCGTACGCCGATCCTCGGTCTGGCTACACTGCCGATCGCCTTCTAGCTCGGTGGTGAGCCCAAGTGTTTCGGTTCGGTTCGGCGACTCAGGCTATGAGGGATGCCGCAGTGGAGGACTCCAAGAAAGAAGCATTAAATGTTATCCTAAAAAGAATAGTCAACACTATATATTTCTACCACCTGGGATTCTTTAACGCGCGCTGACATCGCACAGTACACGGGCCACTACAATTCCACCTCCATCGAAATTCGACCGCCGCGGCCGGGATCGAACCCGCGTCTTTCGGGCCAGCAGCCGGGCACCATAACCACTGAGCCACCGCGGCAGCGGTGAGCACAACTGGGTCTTGTCGACGGCAGGCTTGGTTAGCGCGACGAGCGTCCTCCGTATCACCCATGCACTGCGGTACAGCAGCTGCCGCGACATCGCCACACGCTGCTTTTTCGGTGTTAGTTATTTTGTCTCTCCAGCCACACCTGAAGGAATCTTGGCTGAGGTCCCTCTCAACGAGAACTTCGCTTCCTAGTTGCAGCCACTCGGACGGAGACAGAAAGAGAGCTTATTAGACTGGTTCCCGTGGCCCACGGCCTTCGTGAATCCAATAACGAGCGGCAGACGGCAGCGCTGCGCGCGCATGGAAGTTTTCACAGCTAGCCCAGCAGCATGAGATTCAGATCTTCCTGTTACGACTCCACAACACCGTACCCTCATTTCTGTGCCCCTTCGTGCCTTGTGTTTCCCTTCGCAGCCCCTCTTGTTTAGTTTTTTTTTTTTGCTTCTTTCTCCTTGTCTTATTTATTTATTTACGGTTTGTCGAACGGCGCCCTCAAAAGCAATCTGCACACAAACCAGTCAGCCGGTTCGACCTCGCGCAGCAGTGCTTTCGCAATAAAATGCACCGCTGGTTACGCTGTCTTTAAGAGCCGGCGGTTATGGAACAAAGTTTTGACGCAGTACATTCAATTTTCATCTTTTTCTGCTTTAGAGTTAGCGATATCAAAATTCTGACAAATAATTAGTCTTTGCGCATATGTATGGTAACGTGAGCAATGCAGTGCTGCGGGGTAATTAAAGCGCAACTGAGCGAGATCGCATGACATTTCAAAGCTGCAGCCTTGGTTAAATATAAGCTCAGCAACAAGAACACGCTATCGACTGTACAATGCGCTGAATTGGCCCTCCCCGCCCGCATTAGAGAAAAGATCTATGCAACAGCAAAACGACGTTCACCGGTAAATTATTCATTTTACCTCCGGCATGGCAGTCTGAGAGCGTACGACATGGAAAGCTACAGGGGAAGTAATTACCCTACATTAAGTAATCGACATCTCCACTTGCCCCTAATTCGGGAACCGAATGCGTAACTGACTGAGAAAAAAAAATTATCAGGGCACATCAACTAAGAGAAAAAAATACGCCAGGAACATTTTCTTGCCTCACTGAAAAGGGGCAAAACGTACGAGACCCTAGCCGTTGATATGGGATGTACAATAAAGGCATGATCACTGCACGAATTTATTTGTTCCGAAAATTTCACTTCGCACCGCTAATGCGCGAACAAAAATTGAACAAGAGCAAACGCGTAAACTTGGAACCGCGATGAATCATTCGCGTAATTACAGCCGTGTGCGCTACGCCGGACAGGAGTCCAATTTGCTCGGAATTAGATAACTGGCATAAAACGTGCTTCCTTAATAACCGTGCCAATCAACGTTCTCCGGTAGCGCATATGTACGCATTACAAACGCAACGCACCGTAAAGAGTTCTTTTTTTTTTTCCCTGCTCCCCGGTTCCCAGTCGTTATTTTTCTGCGCTCGTTCAGGTGAAGACGGGGCAAAGCAGGTCACGGCTGCACGACTTACGAAAATACAGCGCCTCAAGGCATTCCCTATAGCGCACACTTCGTCCCAAGCTGACATATAGATCCCCCGGAAATTTTATGCGCAGTCACGCAGCGCAATAAATAACACGCGCGATGGATGCAAAATAAGAATGAAGTAGGCAAAAAAATTAAGCGAGCGAATCCTCTTTAAAACAGAAAAGAGAGGCGGTGCAGGGAAGGTGGTCGGAGCTTAGCGAGCGCGTACGCGTTAAAAATAAAATATACAGAGAGAAAGAAGAGAAAAAGAGAGATTTGCAAACAGATCGCAGGAAGTTTCGGGGCACGTGTGTCTAATTATACGCGGCGCGGAAAGTGCAAGGAGCATCAATTAGATCCCGCATGCATACTGGAGCTTAGAAGGTCCGCTGGATCGAACTAGGGCTCGCGCGGGGTTGGGCGGCGGCGCTAACGAGACACCGAACCATCTCGAATAGAAGAAGCCTCGAGATATGACTGAAGAGAGGATCTCGAACATGATCAGCATTTAAAGAAAACCAAAAAAAAAAAAACGAAGGAAAGGTAGGAAAAGGTCCTTCTATGCTAGGGTTTCCTATAATGTACGTCCTTTTGCAGCCAAGAAGAGAATGCGACTAGAGAGAGAGAGAGAGACAGAGAGAGAGAGAGAGAGCGCGAGAAAGGGGGATGAACGCCCACCGAGGAGCGGAACAGCAGGCGACACATCACAAGGACAACTGATCCGCACAGCCCGGCCAACGAAAAGGTTGTGTGTCGATGTGCTGCTATCACAGGAGTATGATCAGGGTGTCCAGCAAGCTACTGTTATCAAGTTCCCCGATTTTTCCATGTCTTCCCTCATCATTACCGTGAAAATTCCCCGACCACTTAAGACGCTGGAAAACGCAGTGGCCATGGTAATGGACGGAATATATGAACTGCTAATGTCGCGGAAATGTGCTCTTGCTGTTTCAGAGCTGATTTGTTCCACTGAAGTTACAGTCCATATTAAACGTAACTTAGAAGCAACCGTTGCTTCTTCTCTTCCAGCTCTTTAATAAGAGCGGCTGCCCTCTCCTTTTAAGCGTCTGCTGTTTCAATTAAGTATGTTTAAATATCAACTTTTTTTATTTTCAAGGAGATAACAGTAATAAAAAACATAGAATACTCTCAAGCAGTTCAGAAATCGAAACGGAAAATTAAAAAGAAATTCATCGCTGTGTTTCCACAGTACACGGCGATGATAGAATAAATACTGATTGTACGCAAACTCTTTCAGCCTTTCTACAAATTGCCCCTTGCTCATTAGGACGCCCACAGCATTTTGCTAGCTGTGGGAGAAGCAGATGATTTTCGCAAAAAGTAGTAGCTTTTGATGAGCTCGCATCACAGCAGCCTGTATTTGCTTTGGTTTCTGCACGGCCTGCGAATTCGGTGCAGCCAATACGTATAGCCAAGTTTCCGGAACAGCAAATTTCTAGGCAAGGATTTTTATGCCAACGATTTTCACGCGTTCAAAGTGAAAACACGTCATGCCAGTGTGCATGAAAACAGTGCTGGGCACTCGCTGTGCCACCGTTATTCACGACCAACTATCGTGTTAACTTGAACCGTTTAATTTCCCCGATTCTGACAATTTTTTTCGCGGTATCCATGACGATTCCGTGATTTCCTCGGGTGAACAAAACTTCCCTGGCGATTTCAGGTTTTCCACGTCGCTAGACAACTCGATGATGGACTCCCACACAGGTCTAAAGCTGTCGTTGTGCGTTGCCGGCAACGTATGCTGTCTGAATTAAGGTACGCTGAACCATGTAGCCTAGCAATGTAACGGCCAAGTGAGCTACAAGGGCCCTTAGTGAGCCGCATGACCCATGTAAGTCACAGAGTGCATGTGAGTCATAATTGCCACAACAACCGTATGGCGCATTTGAGACTTTGGAGCTATGTGAGCCCTTAGGGATTTTGATATCTGTACGAGCCATGAAAACAGTCGGGGGGACAGAGAAACAAGTTTATAACGACGCGGGACATCTAACCATTTCAGCCACTGGGGTCATGTGCGCCGCAGAAACTACGGCATGGGGAATATACGAGGTCTGTTAGAAAAGTATCCGACCTTTCGCCGAAGAAAAAAAAAAAACTGGCTTAACTGGAACGTTGCAAACCTAATCACCTTCAAAGTAGTCTCCTTGGGACTCCGCATACTTCTCCCAGTGGTGCTGCCATTGTTGGAAGTATTCCGAAAAGGCCCCTTTCGAAATGGAGTTTAGCTCAGCTGTCCTAGCAGCCATAATGTCCTCTTTTGTGTGAAATCGCGCTCCGTTCAATGTCCTCTTAATTTTGGGATACAGCCAGAAGTCACAGGAGGTCATATCAGGAGAGTAAGGAGTCTGTGGAACTACAGCAGTCTGGTTTTTCGCGAAAAAAAGTGAATTTAGTGCGAGGAATGTGCTGGAGCATTGGCATGATGGATGCGCCAATTTCCTGTTGACCTCAACTTCGACCTCTTGCGCCGCAAAGCACCACGCAGGCGACGGAGGACATCCCTGTAGTATTCTTTGGTCAATGTTTACTTTGTGTGGTGCGTACGCGTTGTGTGCCACACAGAGGGAGTCAAAGAAAGCAGTCAGCATCACTCTGACATTGCTGCGCACTTGGCGGGCCTTCTTTGGTCTTGGTGACATGGAATGCTGCCATTGTGACGACTGGGATTTGGTTTCCGGGTCGTACCTGTACACCCAAGACTCATCACCAGCGATTATGGTGTTGATGAAGTCGAGGTCACTATTTGTGGAATCCAGCATATCCTGTGAGACTTCAACACGAAGCTACTTTTGCTCCACCGTGAGCAGCTTCGGCGCGAATTTCGCCGCATCTTTCTCCATGGCCAAATTTTTGGTGATAATAGAATGTTCAGAAAAATTGGTGATGTACACCTCTTCCACAATTTCTCGGATAGTCACACGATGGTCCCGCGTCACCACAGCCTTCACTTCGGCAATGACCTGGTCATTTCGGCATGTTGATGGTCGACCGGAGCGTGGCTCTCTCTGCACCGATGTGCGGCCGTCTTTAAACCAATTGTACCACTGCTTAATCTGTGTGCTGCTCATAGCATTATCACCTAAAGCCGTTTGAATATTCCGAATGGTTTCCACTTGGCTGTCGCCTAGTAAAATTTGATGCAGTAGCGGTGCTCCTGTCGCTCCGCCATTTTCCTTGCAATAAAAAACCGACGAGAGCACTGCGCACTGCCTCCCTCAAACACTGCGTGCCAGTGACTAACGCTATCGGCAGGCGAGAAAAAATTTGTGCATGCGCACGAAGGTTCAAGGTAGGCTGGTGCAAGCGTGCTTGTTTCAAATCCATCAGGTGTTCGTAAAAAAAAAATAAAGTCGGATACTTTTCTAACAGACCTCGTATATGCTTCGTTGAGGTCAACTGAGGCACAGGGGACATATGAGCCGTGAGGTGAGTCAGCCCATGCGAGTCAGAGGGTATACAATAGGCGAGTCAGAACTGCTGTGCGAGGAATAAAAGCCGTGTGGTCCCCGAGGACCGGTGCCATCGAGAAAAAGCCGCATCTTGATCGTGGGATTAAGGTGGGTCAAGGTGAAGTGCGCAGCATAATGCGAGCATTATGATGCGCAATTGTCGCCAACACTGTCGCTTCTGGGACACCAGCGGGGCGAGTTTTTATTTGACGAACAGTTTCTCGATCACTGTCATTTCCTTATATGTGTTGAAAGATGCTCCAACTGTGGACACCTTCATTTGCGAATTCACGAAAACGCAGAGAAGCCAAAAGAAGACGGTTTGCATAAAAAGGCACAGTTTCCAGTGCATCAGAGTACGTTTCGGCGTGCGTCCCGGCTGCTATAACGGCCACAGCAAGAAGCCTACCTATCTACTGAGTAACTGAGTAGCGAGTAGTGAGTAGTGAGGAACTGCTTAGTGAGTAAAACCGAACAATGAGCTGAGCGAAGGAATCGCGTTTAAATGCATCAGCAGCGCTTCGATGGCCACATCATGGGCATCCATCGCCGCAAATGATTATAGCACGATGCCAAACGTATCAAGGCGAACGAATTATCACCTACGTGGATATTAAAACTTAAAACTGAACGACTGCCTGCATATGGGTTACTAGGGACAATGCGCTGGAGGGCGCGGGAATAATTTCGACCATTCGGAGTTCCCTGACGCGCGGGCCGCGAAATCGTAAAGCACACGGGCATATCCAGGGATTCGATACCGCAAACTTGTCGCAGGCGCCCAATGCCATAGGCAGAAGAGAGACATCAGCTGCTTACGTGAAAAACTGGATCCTGTTAGGACTGATGCTTGGGCGAGTTGGTATGCCATGTTCAAGAAGAACAGCGCGAAATAGACAATGACTAAGGAAGATACACACAGACAGGCGCTGACTTGTAACTAATTTCCACTTCCGAGCAATAAGCCTTTAGTTGCAAGTCAGCGCCTGTGTGTGTGTATCTTCCTTAGTCCTTGTCTATTTCGCGCTGCTCTTCTTGAACATGAAACTGGATCCGCAACACCTACAAGACTCCCAGCGAAGGAGTTTGCCGTCTCTCGCCTTTTCCACAAGTACTTAATTTCATGTTCACACGTCACACCGAATTTCGTCGCCTCTGGAACTCTGCGGGCAACCCCACACCGTGGCAGTGTCCAGCCATCGAATCACTGATCACGAGGACGACGTAAACAACGCTCTTGGACATTCTGTCGGCGTTAGGACTGCTGCTGTGCCACGCGGTGGTCGAAGTTTCATGCGATCTCCTCGAGCAACGTGGGATGCGCACCTTGCTTCTACGTACAGCCGGCCAAATCTTTAGCTGGCGTGCGCGACGGCCGCTTTTTCTGTGCTCCTGCGCTTTGGGATGAAGCAAACGTGAGGAAAGCTAAGTGTTAAGCACGGGCTTAGTGAGCCAGGGCTTACATTTGATATTTTCGCAAGTCTGCTCTGTCATAAGCTTCAGGAGCACGGAAAACGCGGCCGTCACGCACGCCAGCTAAAGATTTGGCCGGCTGTACTTAGCGGACTACGAACGCAGAAATGATCTGCGTATTAGGTGAATTCAATGAGAGCGCATGAGTACAAAAAGCAAATGTTAACGCGGCACACTGTATGCTCATTTTTACCTTTCATGTATTCGTCCATTCGAGCTGAATTGACCTAAAATGAGAATGTGTTACCAACAGCCCAACCACTAATGCTTCTGCAATGAATCAGTCTTGAATACAGTGCGGCTCACTTCGGATTACGCAACTATCGCTGAACCGTATAGGCACTACTGCGGAGCACCTTGCAACGGCGCCGAGAAGCGCTTATCGCATTCGAAGAACTGCACCGAACTATTAGCTCGCAGTAATGGCAAACAAAGAATGCTCCCGAAGCCGTTTTCAAAGACGCTACAGATTACCACCAGCAGACGCCACAGAAAAAGGACAAGAGAGCGTTCAACGCTTGCAAAACCTTCGCCAACCAAGCTGGACCTTCAAGCATTAAGAGACAACGTACAGGCCATTAGGCATGCGAAACTTGTCCATGAGGAGATTGGAGAAACACCGCACGAATGGACGCATGTAATACCGCGTGCGAAGCAATGCAATCTCAAGCGTAAAATAAAACTCCAACACACACAATAAAAGGAAGTACTTTCGAGAACCACCACTTGACAGAGGGGAGAAAAAAAAAACAAAGGAGAAAGGATTCGACCGCACAGAAGAAAGATGAGATGCGAGGCCGCGTGCACGAGACAGGTCGTTAAAGAAATTTCTTCTTTGTCTCTACCTCGTTAACGACGACGACGCAGAGAGCGGAGAGCCGCTTAAGGAGCAGAGCTAGCGGCCCCTATATTGGTGTACGAAGCGAGCCATACGCGCAGCGCGGTCTCTATAGCAATATCTTGGCTTTCACTGGGCCCGAAAACAAAAAAGAAATAAACTCAAACTGAGGTCATGCCCAAAGGCGACGCCAGCCATGAAGAAGCGATTTTTTGCGTGTAAAACACTATTACTGTCGGCCTATTTTCACATTCAGCGCTCCTAATCAATCAATCTTCTCGAACCGTACTAAGCCCGCTTGTCAACGCTTTTCTCACCCAAGCGTCACCTTCGTCATCGTTACCGCCAATACACTTTATATTATGCTGCATGTTCAAACTCAATTACTCCATGTTTAGCCCAACATATCGAACTCCCTGCTCCAGCTACACTTCCCAGCTTCCTATTTTCCCGGCACAGTATTACCTTCCAGATAGCATTTTACAAGCGAAGCATAAAGCACTTCTGCCAGTAGCGAAAACAAGAAACGGTGAGAATAAAAGGAAGGGATGTTTCCATCTGTTAACAAAAGTACCCTCCTACTGCGCGTTCCACTCAATGAGATGTGCCGCCGTTCGACGAAATGACCTTTCCGTTGAACGAGGAAAAAATTACCCTTCCAATCGAACGTTCGAACCAAAGAAAGACGGCAGAAGATAAGGAACTTGGTGTCCTCATTTCACATCTTAAAGAGTGCCAGGCTCCAAGATTACAGAAAGCAACGTCCAAGTAAGGATTCGCCCAAGGTTGCTGTCCTGCAGTATGCGATACGCAAAGTATGCAAGTATGCGATAAAGTATGCGTGTAATTAAAAAAAAAGAAAAGCCCCGCTCTTCAGTCGCTGGTAATAAAGATGCATGGCCATGGCATCCGGCTGCTCAGCCCGAGGCCATACGGTCGAATCCCAACCGCGGTGGCCACATTTTGATGGGTGCGAAATGCACAATCCCCGGGGCGCAGCGCGATATCAGTGCCTGCTGAATAACGACAGACGGTGTCAATTGTACGAAGATTAGAATATCGCGCCATTTTGATCCCCCTTACTGTTCCGGCTACGGTATTAACAATAATAAACCGGAGTAACTCTTTTCATACAAATATCTCAGTGTTCATATCACCAACAGCTTCTCGTGGAACAACGGACACATCGACTTCATTACTGCCTACGAAAATCGTTCTGTAGGCTATTATCGTCGTAACTTCGCTCAACTAATACTGTACATAACTCCAGTAAGGCCTAAACTTGAATACGGGACGGCAGTATGGGATCCAACTAAACATAGCTTAATTGACCGCACTGGATCCGATGCTCCCGTTTCATCACCTTCAGCTATCATCGTACAGCTAGCCGCTCCGTAATGAAATCAAAAGTCAGACAGCCAGATTTACTTCTCCGTACGGAAAATTCTCGGCTGCCCGTGTTTCATAAATTTAGCTTTTTTTTTTTTTTGCCCATCGTTAAAAAGCGAACTTCTTTTCCAGCTTTCACACGTATCATCTCCCACTAACAACCGGTTTAAGGTCGCTATTCACTGTTGCCGTACCAATGCTCTCATCAACTGATTTCTGCCCAAACTTGCACAGAGTAAAACCGCCTTCCCCACTGCATTGCCTCAATTGTGGAGCAGACACCATCCTTCAAGTCAGCACTCATCGACCACCTTTTGTAATAGCACCATTATTATTTCTTAACAAATCTGCACCTTGCACTTTTGTGCGTGTTTTCCTTATTCCTTTGTACCCACTCCCTCTCTAACGCCCTTTAGGCCCTGAGGCTATTTATATAAATAAAAGAAATAATTAATCCCTTTACTACGGCGTCCCTCACAGACCTCCTCTTTCCCCAGTGTGCTGCTTCGGATCGTCTGACCCGTCATACCTCCAGTTTCACAAACATGAATAACTCATTCCAGCTCCTAAGCATGCCCTGCGCTAATGAAACTTCAGGGGAAAAAAAATAAACGAGCGCTTCAAACTGATCTTAAGCACACAAAAGTCACCGTGCTGATCTGCATAAAATGCTGACGCAGACGCATGCAGTGACGCAGCCTTCAATAGAATTCAACGAAGCCGAACACTGGCGCGGCAATGACCAGCATACATATACCAATAAGACCCATGTATGTACAGCCGGCCAAAACTTTAGCTGGCGTGCGCGACGGCCGCTTTTTCTGCGGTCCTGCATTTTGCGACATAGCAAACTTGCCCAAAGGTCAATATTAAGCACGGGCTTAGTGAAACTGTGCTTAGATTTGATATTTTCGCAAGTTTGCTCCGTCATAAGCTGCAGGAGCACGGAAAACGCGGCCGTCACGCACGCCAGCTAAAGATTTGGCCGGCTGTACATGTCTTCCAAATGAAAAAGATGCCTCTCTGTACTCAATGACATGCTACGCGGATACCTGACTGTAGCCAACAACACGCGTTTCGGTTAGGGCCGTCTTTCACTCCCTAGCTATCGCGGTCAGAGAAGCAGCGAGTACGAACTTTAGCGACTGCTGAGGACGGCAGTTTGCATGGCAGCGCGATCGATAGTTCCGCGCGGAATGGTTATAACGGGATACGATCCGGACCGTTCATTACGCAAGTAAAGATACCCGCCCTCGAACGCACGAACACTAGTGCTGTGATAGTTAATCGCAGGTTCCTATTAGGTTTGCCTTGCCAGAATAAACGGCCACCACACCGTAAGGCCAAAACGAGGAAAGTGATCATATCGCAACATACCTTAGCCGGGGGACCAGACAGGCTACTGCCTCCCATTGAAAGGCGTCTATGAGGAGCGTATAGCTTTGAAAAGTTCCCTGTTTTAATTCAAACAGAGTACCACACAAGAAAAGGTCGAGAAGAAGCAAGGCGATGAAAAGCGGACAGCTTAGCCATAAATAAAACATTATTTAGTAGCACAAGCTCCATAGGGCAACTACGTGCGCACTTGTGCACCTGAGTGTTCTCCAGGGCGCACAAATCCCGCACTTCGCAGTGCGCGTCAGCGGCGCCTACTATTTCGTCCAGATGCAAGCATTCCTCACCAAGCTAAGAAGAAAGCGCGGTACATACGCGCGCCAATATAGAGCCATGCATCTTTGAGCTCAGCAGCGTAGAATCCCAAACATAAACCCCACGTAGGGCTTCTGTTTTTTTTCGGCTTAGCATTATCAGCGGTATAGTACATCAGAGTGCAGCTAAGACGTGCCAACCAGCAGGCTGGTTAACTAATATTGAACAGTTAAGATTTTAGCTATTACTGTTAGCCTCATTAATTATCAAGAGGCGTGTAGCCCACCGTAATTAATATCCATGCCAGTTTTTAGAATTCCGAAAGCGCCGCTTTCCTTGGCGCTGCACCCCAACAAATTTTGGCTACATCGCACCAAAATGCATGCGCCCTCGAGAAGCTTGCAGGCAAAGCAGCCGCTCCAGTACACGCAACTCATCGAAGTAACCAAAATTTGTACGGCCACAGAGCCCAGCGTAACCGCATTTTCAAAATTCTAATAACTGATATCAGTAGTAATTACAGTGAGCTACATGCTTGTCAGTAACTAAGGAGTCTAAGAGTAATAGTTCAAAAATTTAAGTATTCAATATTAGTTAACCAGCCTGACAGTTAGCACAGCTGTACTGAGACGTACTACACCGCTGACAATGTTATGCCGAAAAAAGCGCTCTTCTAACTCAAAGAGCCGATTTTTAAAAATTGTGTAAAGCCTTAGGTGAAACACCACGTACATAGAGAGGAAGGCCGAAAGAGAGGCGCGCCAGCATGTAGGAACCGCTAGTTAGATCGAAGCTGTTTGGAAACAGAACTAAGCTAAAGCATACTAGAATCCAATGAGTTCTTTCCTAAAGCGCTGAATGTTTTTTAACCTGCTTGCCGATTACAGCAGATGTATTTAAAGCCCACATCTCAGAAGAAAAGTAGGGACTGGCGAGTTCGAAAGAAATCCTCGCTAAAGACGCTCGCTAAAACATTCGGACGTGCGACGCACTTATCCGCCCGTACACACACACACTACCCGACATAAACACAGGGGCCACCTAAAAGGGAGCACACGGCGCGCGTGCCGATACAGACGTCTGACAGAGCACCCCTCGCGACGGGTGCCGGCCCCTTCGGGAAATCCGTGCGCAGCGCGAGCCTCCCCTTTCATCTCCTAAAGAGATCAACGTCTAAGCGGATGAGGGCCAGATTTCGAAAAACACGAAGCGCGAGGCAAGCCACCACCAAATGAGCGCGCGCCAGGCTTCGTGCAGCACGCAGTCGCATTCGCCGCCCCGCGCGAACTGCCATTATTCATTCATTAGTTCGTTGGCTCATCCGCCGGGGGAGCATTTGCACGCGCCTGTCGATGAAAGCGCCCCGCTGGCACGGACCCCCCTTGAACAATTGCGAATAGCGGCACCGTTCGCGAAGCGCCCATCCAATTAGAGGCTACGCCGCCTCCGCCGCCTTTCCACTGAAACCTTCCCACTGCAAGCTTTCCAGCGCAGCGCTTGCGCGCGCGCGAGCAGCTGTGAAGGAGATGAGCTGGCGGCCCCGTTGAATCCCTGATTCTCCGCGCCGCGTGTACCGGGAAGAAAAAAAAAACTAAAAATAGATGCTCGCTAGATCGAGAACATCCTGCTCCCGATCCTCGCGCGCGAAATCGGTGGAACAGTTGCGGGAATAAGACGACCCGCCAACCCCGACGGAAGAATTAGGTTCGCCCCCTTTACGTTCCGCGTATTTACAATTAGCGGATGAAATGTATTCCGGTTCCCGTGTCAGAGAGAAACCACACCGATGCGCGCGCTGTGAGCCCGTATCCGGGTGTTGTGTTCAATGCAGACCACTCGCGGATGTTAATTTCCCAAATGCTGTTTTCCAGCCGCCGCTGCGTCCGGCAGTATCGAGCAGTGCCAGCGCGAACGGCGAAGCTTTACGCATGAAAGCCACTCATATTCTTCTTTTATAGGCCGTAAGGGCCGTTTCACATGCATTCGATTCTCGTCTGCGACGCTACGAATTCCGTCGATCTGGAACTGGGGAGGGTCGTCGGTCTAGCCGCAGACAGCTTGCGATCGAGTTCCGACCGGTTGGAATTCAGTCGCAGCGTCGGTGTGTCCGCTATGCGACTGACCAATGGGGAGCGCCGAGATAGCGTGTGATGTGGGGTCACATGGAAGCTGTTACCGCGGCGGAAGCAAAACTGCTTATTCTAATCGAAACATACGACATATTGCCTTGCATTTAAAAACACGCTGGTCCTAACATCATCAACACATTCCGTGCAGCGCTTCTGTCGCGTTTAATCATGGGTTGTCTGTGCGAACATCGAGCAAACCTTGCATAACCCTCCGACCAAATCCGCCGATTACGCGTTGCATGTGAAAGAACTGACCGAAAATCGCACTGCGGCGTCGCCGACTAGGCCGACTATTCTCGTTCTCGTCGCAGCATGTGAAACGGCCCTAAAACGGAAGAACGGAGTTCGGTCGCGACAGAGACACTATATTCAAGCGCTCCATCCCCGAGTCGTAACCAGACCTTTCCGTCAAGGGGAATTACCGGCCCCGATTTTCGCGCTGTCTTTTCTCACTTGTTTTTTCTTTCTCCGTGACCGGTTCGTCACGGTGTTCTAGCCGCACCAGCGGACACCTTTTCAGCGAAGACACACGTCAAGTAGTCATCGACAATTCACTATATAGATCTCTGTCTCCCACGCATCAACACAAAAGCACTCAAGTCTGAAGACGACACACCACCATCACGCTACCGCTCCGTCGCCCTTCCGCGAATACCAAGCAGCAGCTTTTGCACGCCCTGAAAGACATTTGAATCCTTTTACCCTGGCCGGGCGCTTCGCGATAATCTCACGAAAGCGGATCACTCGAGAAGGGTGGCAGCCTTGGAACTTCCCCGGCTATGCATATATATATATATATTGCCGCCCGCGCGGATAACCTCGAAGCCAGAGAAAGTCAACGGTTACCTCTGAGCAAACACTGCCGCTTTCAGCGTACCACCCGTCTCTGCGATCTCTCTGCTATGCGTCTCTGCGTCTCTGCGAAGTGCTCGAAGTAAAATAATTCTCTCTGCAAATCTTCCTCTCACGAGAACATAAAGGTACTGTCCTGTTTCTCGATGTGGCACTACTCTCACGCAATGCTGTGCTTAGCAGGCCTGTGGCGCATAATCAACCAGGACATCCTGCGCCAGCATATACCAATGCTTGGCCTCTGATGTCGCAGCTCATGCGAGCTACTGCGGCTGACGCCTTAAGGCGACACTACCGTGTGACGTTCCGTGCGTGAGCTACCAGGGCCCATACCTTCGGCGGAATTTTCTCTGTGCTCAACCGTGAACAATCAACAAGGCCGACAACCTCGCGACGACCATGGGAAGTGGGATGCTTGGAATGCCCCTCCGAGCCTCAGCGGATTAGTGTAGCAGGAATGTCTAGGGCCATTGTCAGCAGTAACCCCAGCGAAATTCCTTGAGCAGAGGTGACCACTATAGCGGCGAAGGCCGGGGCGCGCCGGAGGTATTGTCCGAGCGACCACAGCAAAGGCGCCGGCGGGAGGGAAAGCCAGCCCAATTAGGCATGCCTGGCCGTACAAGGACAAGAGAAGAAAGCTGCCGGTGGGAGACAAACAACATTCCAACGAGGGATGTTGGGGATGCCGCAGGGCGCCGCCGTGGAAAGGAGGAAGAAATAAACATTCCAGTGGGGAAGACAGGAGATCGGGCGTGGCCGGCGGAGCAGATATAGCTGGCGAGTGCGGACGAAAGGCACGCAGAGGACGAGATCGTTCACGAAAAAGGGTCCTTCAGCGCCGAAGCCGGACGGCGCGCAGCTTCTGCCAGCCACCGACGGATCGCAACTCCGGAGACCATCCATCGCCCCCATGACGGCGTCGCCACGTAAGCTCGGACACCCCAGCCTCTGATGTACCATGTATAATTATTGATTACATCTTGTTTAAACTGAGCCATACGGTGTCTTCTTGCCTCTCCGTCCCGTGTGGACCTGCGCATTATGTGGGGTCGTCACACTGGTGTCAGAAGTGGGGTCTCAAAAGCAAATGTCCTCTGAATGCTGCAACATTCATGACTTCAAAATTGTAATGAAAGGGGAATCACGGGACTGATTGTGGGACTTTGACCCCCATTTGAGAGGCTTGAGGCACCGGAGGGCTGGAGCGGAAAAAATGTCTGTAACTGACGGAGCTCCCACTCCATAGCCGTCGCTCGGAGCAAGCATGCTGGCATTAGGAAGCGTCATTCCGACGTTTACGGGAGATAAGACAGGGGTTCCAATCTGCGATTTCTTTTCCATGCTAGAAGAGATCGGGAAAATGGGGGGGATGGTCCGATGCTCAAATGCTGGGAATGGCGAGGTGTAAGATGGCAGGAGCTGCTCATGATTTTGCTTGGCGAGACGAAAAAGTAAAATCCACAAAATCATTTGCGGAATTTAAGAAGCTCGCGTTCGAGCATTTCGACACTGAACCACGTCATGTGCGGGTACAGAGGTTCCGTGACGCCGGACAGATGGTAGGGGAGGACGTGCGAACGTTTGCGTCGCGGCTTCAGCGCCTAGCGCGCGATACGCTGAGTAGGGAGGAGGAAGGAGACCAGCTAAAGAAGAAATACGCGGAGGAACTACTTAAAGAGGAAATGACCGCTTTGTTTGTGGCTGGTGTGCAAGACCCCGTGCGCCGGTTCGTGCTCTCGCGCAAGCCGAGCAATTTCGACCAAGCCGTGGCGGCCGCATTGGATGAGGAACGAAATGAGGCGCTAACGGCGGCCGCAGCAAGAGTTCGCGTCATAGAGAGAGCGGTGCCCAACCCTGAGGTTGCTCTCTTGACAGAGCGGTTAGATCGCTTAGAGCAGCTGCTATCTCAGCAGGTGGAACGCCAGGTTGAAGCGGGCGCTCAACGGCGCCCATTCGCTGGAAACCGGAGACCGCCACAAAGCTACAGGCGCGGTATGCGAGATTTCGAAGAAATCGCGTGCTTCGCGTGCCAGGGTCGCAGACACATCGCAAGGTTCTGCCCAAACGTGCGCCGTGGGGAGCCACAAAGAGAAGCAGGCGAGACACGCCCTAAGCAAGCCTACAGCGAGGGTCCAGATACAGGGACAAAAACTAGGTTGTCCTCCCCATCCTGATGAGTGTGGGGAGGGAGCAGTGGGTAATGAGGTGGTGGTGGTTTGTGTGGCCGACGAGGCATGCCCTGTTGTGCGTTGCAAGTTAAATGGTTGTTGCATGGAATTGTTGATAGACACGGGGTCAAAGGTGACCTTGCTTAAGGAAAGCAGCTTTAACACGCTTCGAAGGAAAGGGGATCGCGAGGTGTTGGAAGCGTCTGGTGGTATGGCAACCAAATTTGTAGGCATAACGGGGGATCCTCTTGGCATAAGTGGGCTCTACCGGTTACACTTCACTCTCGGCGGAATTGCATTGGAGCACCCCTGCTACGTATGCCCGGACACGGTGTCTCTGCCAAACGGAGTGTCAGGTATATTAGGGCAGGATTTTTTGAGAAAAGGGAAGGTAGTAGTCTCATTCTCTGAGGAAGAAGTTAATGCGGGGGGCTCAAAAGTTCCGTTTTTGAACAGGAGCAGGGCTGAGATTCGCAGTACCGATATTGACACCCGTCAAACATTGGGATCATTAGAGAAGGTATATTCGCGGGTTGCCGTAAAGCTGGTCGATGAGGCGGTCGTCCTTCCGTGGTCGGAGCACATTTTGTACGCTTATGTGCCTGCAGATGTAGAGAGCGGCGCCGTGGGAGTGCTTGAACCGGTCGACTCTCTTAGTAATGGCCTGAAGGCGGCCGCGTGCCTCGTGACTGTTAATGACGCCCACAGAGTGCCCCTACGGGTGGTTAACTGTAGCCAGCAGCCACTGAGCCTTCCCAGGAACAAAACATTGGCTTTCTTCACCTCTGCGATAGAGAACCATGAGCCCACCGATACGGTACTCGAAACTGTAGAGCATGCTAGTCCTTCGACTCCTCCAAATGCGTTGTTCGATCTTTCCCACGTAAAATCCAGGGAGAAGGAGGCTCTGGCAGGTTTGCTGAACGACTACTCAGAGGTATTCGCCGCGTCCAACCTGGATTTGGGCTGCTGTGGCGTTATAAAGCACAGGATAGAAACCGGCACTTCATCGCCCGTTTACCAACGTGCGTACAGGATTCCTTACTCCCAACGTGAGGAGATGGAGCGGCAGGTGCAGGACCTTATTGATCGCGGCATTGTCGAACACTCAAAGTCACCATGGGGAGCACCGGCACTATTGGTGGAAAAGCCAGATGGCTCGTATCGATTGGTGGTGGACTACCGCAAACTAAATGCCGTAACTCGCATCGATCCATACCCCATTCCCAATATACAGGAGACGCTTTCTCAGCTGGGCTCTGCCAGGTACTTCACGGTAGTGGACATGGCGGCGGGATTCTGGCAGATAGCAATGGATCCGGCAGATGCTGAGAAAACGGCATTCAACACGCCCTCAGGGCACTATGAATGGAAAAGAATGCCGATGGGTCTGGTCAACAGCCCTGCTGTCTGGCAGAGAACCGCTGATGTTATCCTGGCGGGTCTTCTGGGGAAGCTGTGCTTCGTGTATATGGATGACATAATCATATACAGTGACAGTTTTGAGAACCACTTGCGCGATATTGAGCAGGTTTTGGTGCGACTAAGAGGAGCTGGTCTCAAGCTGAAGCCTTCTAAGTGTCAATTCCTCAAAAACGAGGTGAAATACCTCGGGCACGTTGTTTCAGCTGACGGCGTGCGACCGGACCCTGAGAAACTAAGGTGTGTCTCGGATTTTCCATCCCCGACTAGTGTCCGACAGGTCCGGCAGTTTCTCGGCCTGATCGGTTACTACCGAAGGCACATAGAGGAGTTCGCCAAGCTCGCTAAGCCGCTCACTGCCTTAACAGCCAAAAATGTCGCCTTTCGCTGGTGCAAAAACGAGGAGGATGCTTTTGGGGTCCTGAAGAGGAAGCTAATGAGTGCACCGCTGTTGCGCCACCCGGATTTTAATTTGCCCTTCGTTTTGGCCACAGATGTGTCAAAGTTCGCAGTTGGTGCTGTGTTATCTCAGGTTATCGAGGGCAAGGAACATCACGTGGCTTTTGCTAGCCGACAGCTGAGCCCCACAGAGCAGAAGTACGGAGCTACAGAAAGGGAGTGCCTCGCCGTTGTCTGGGCAGTAAAGCACTTCAGATGCTACCTTTACGGCCGCCAATTCAAGCTAGTCACAGACTGCCATCCTCTGAAATGGGTGATGAGTGTCAGGGACCCTAGCTCGCGACTCGCTAGATGGAATCTACAGCTGCAGGAATACTGCTTTGAGGTGGAGCACAAGTCAGGAAAGACACATCTGAATGCTGATGCGCTCAGCCGTACAGCTGCCGTGTCAGCTATAGATGAGTTTGTCCCCGTAGTCGACCCCGCCGAATTACGCACAGAGCAGTGCAAAGATCCTGACCTGAAGCGAATAATCGAAAGCTTAGAGGGCGCAGCATCTCACCCCGAACAGCTAGGTTATTTCATTGGCAAAGACGGCACCCTGTGTCGGCGCACGAGGCCAACCAGGAAAGGGAGACCAGAGAAAACCGCTTGGGAGAGAGTCGTCATACCTCGGTCGTGGACAGAAAGGGTTCTTCGCGCGTTCCACGATGCGCCGTGCGCCGGTCATTTTGGCGTAGCGAAGACACGCAGGCGCGTCGGGCGTTTGTACTTTTGGAGTGGCATGCGACAGGATGTTAGAGACTACTGTGCGAAGTGTCATTCCTGTCTCGAAAGAAAAACACCCAAGGGACGCAGGCCAGCACCAATTCAGCCGTTCCCTGAGGTTTCGGCTCCTTTCGAGCGGACAGGTATGGATATAATGGGCCCATTGCCCATGACCACTTCTGGAAACAGGTACATTTTAGTATTTGTCGATCACTTTTCAAAATACGCGGAAGCGGTAGCACTCCCAGATCAGAAAGCAGACACGGTTGCAAGAGCATTTGTCGAACAGATCGTGCTCCGACATGGATCTCCGAGGCAACTCTTGACAGATCGGGGAACAAACTTCGTGTCACAGCTAATGAGGAGAGTTTGCGAGCTGCTTAAGATCACTAAGAAGCAGACAACACCGTACCATCCGGCTTGCAACGGCGCGGTGGAGCGACTGAACCAAACCGTGGCCGGGTTCCTGTCGCATTTTGTTTCGCGCGACCAGCGGGACTGGGACTTGTGGCTCCCGTATGCAATGTTTGCCTACAATTCCGCAGCACACGAGAGCACGGGTGAATCGCCATTCTTTCTTCTCTACGGCCGAGACCCGGACCAGCCTAGTGAAGTGCCAGAGGGCCCCCGTCGTGTCCCATACGCTTCACTGGACGACTATAAGGTTGAGCTAGAATCGCGCTTGCAAGTGGCGAGGGACATCGCAAAGGAGGCCTTAAAGAAAGCGGCGAAGCGCACGAAGGAGGTGCACGATCGCGGTGCTAGAGACGCGCCGTTTGATGTGGGGGACAGCGTGTACATTGAAAACTGCCAAAGACAGATTGGGTTGGCTCGTAAGTTCCAGACGAGGTGGAGGACCGTGCGAGGTTGTCGAGAAGCTTTCTCCGGTAAACTTCAGGGTCCGAGACGTGAACCGCCGCTTGATAAGGATACACGCAAATCGCCTCAAGTCGGCAACGGTTCAGTATTCACGAAATGAGGAGAGGGAAAGCGCAGATTTTGATGGGGACCGAAGTGAAGCGGAGCGCGCAGATAGTTCGCAAGAAACGCCCTCTCCTGCATTTGTTCGGCAAGCGCCAGAGGTTACGGCAGGAATGCCACCGGATTTACTTCATGCATTGCTGGAGGAAGGAGCGCGCGAGGTTGCCGCGCAGATAACGCCAAGAGAGGCTCCTGCCACGAGCCCTCGCGAGTCTCAAAGCAGACAAGGGGTCACAGAATTACTTGGTACGACTCATGAACGCCGATATCCACTTCGAAATCGGAAAGCTAAGTCGGACTAATGGCGTAAACAGAGCGGAGTTGGGGACTGGTTAAGACTGTGTAATGCTGCAGCTCATAACATTGCTACGTGCTTATGTGTTAAAATATCGGAGTTGCTAGTTAAGCCTTTCTGTCATTAAGTAACACTTTTACACAGGATGCAGAACATGCCCGACTTCCTTTCGTTATCTATATATTTTTTTTTGTCTGTGCCGTGATTGTGCTGGAAGTGGGAGCTCCTTTGTAACTGTGGTAAATTTATTTCGTCCAGTTTGGACTAGCAAGGAGAGGCTTGGGTGCTGAGTTTCATGTTTGTCTGTGAAAGAAGATCAGTGCTGCCCCTGGAGACGCCAGTTATGACAGCTGCGGCATATGGTGCAGTGCAGTGGTGTTGTGTGCAGCGAAAAGTGTTTTGTCGGACGGAATGTGCGAGGCGATTCAGAAAAAGAAGGGGAGCTGCCTGGACTCAAATGTTCGGAGAACATTCTTCTGGAGGGTGAGCGAGTGTGACGTTCCGTGCGTGAGCTACCAGGGCCCATACCTTCGGCGGAATTTTCTCTGTGCTCAACCGTGAACAATCAACAAGGCCGACAACCTCGCGACGACCATGGGAAGTGGGATGCTTGGAATGCCCCTCCGAGCCTCAGCGGATTAGTGTAGCAGGAATGTCTAGGGCCATTGTCAGCAGTAACCCCAGCGAAATTCCTTGAGCAGAGGTGACCACTATAGCGGCGAAGGCCGGGGCGCGCCGGAGGTATTGTCCGAGCGACCACAGCAAAGGCGCCGGCGGGAGGGAAAGCCGGCCCAATTAGGCATGCCTGGCCGTACAAGGACAAGAGAAGAAAGCTGCCGGTGGGAGACAAACAACATTCCAACGAGGGATGTCGGGGATGCCGCAGGGCGCCGCCGTGGAAAGGAGGAAGAAAGAAACATTCCAGTGGGGAAGACAGGAGATCGGGCGTGGCCGGCGGAGCAGATATAGCTGGCGAGTGCGGACGAAAGGCACGCAGAGGACGAGATCGTTCACGAAAAAGGGTCCTTCAGCGCCGAAGCCGGACGGCGCGCAGCTTCTGCCAGCCACCGACGGATCGCAACTCCGGAGACCATCCATCGCCCCCATGACGGCGTCGCCACGTAAGCTCGGACACCCCAGCCTCTGATGTACCATGTATAATTATTGATTACATCATTTTGTTTAAACTGAGCCATACGGTGTCTTCTTGCCTCTCCGTCCCGTGTGGACCTGCGCATTATGTGGGGTCGTCACAACCGAAACCAAATTAAGTCGCCGAAGAAGCACACGTGGCCGATATCACGAGATAATTAAATGAAATAATCTAAAACACTACTGATGTGTTAGTAAGAAAGACGCGAAATTCAGTAATGGAGTCCTATTAATGCTACCGTGCAGTCAAGCACGGTTATATAAAATTAGAAGAGAATCGCGAAATGGCTCAATATATCGAAAATTCGACATATAAAAAAGGCAGTAGATAAGGTTATCTGTAACCTGGAAGCAAGAATGCATATCACCCACGCTAGCGACGAAGTTCTTGCAGCGACGTGCCAGCCGTCGGCGTGCTGACAGCGCACCACTCACTGCACGTTGCTGTACCTAACCTGCTTCACATCGAAGCCGCAGCGGACGGTTCTTTAGAACTAGCCATTGCCTATCATAAGATGTCTAATCCTATTACCAGTACATTATAAATAGGATAACCTCTGACTGAAATTAACAAGAGTTGGTTAGCGCAACGCCTTCGAAGGCGAAGTACGCCACGCGAGGGCCACCGCTAAATTAGGTTGGCGTAATTACGTAGGTAGGTAAATTAGGTTTAATTAGGTTGGCTTCACCCCGTGACACGAACATGAAAGTAAGTACAAGAGGCAGAAGGCCACCACAAGCACACCCGTCGTTCACCTCATCACGCGGCTTCAAAGCGAGTTTTCACAGCTTATGAAAAATTAAAAGAGAAAAAACGCAACACAAAGCCTTACTGAGAATAACACGAGGATGAAAGAGGCTGTAATTAAAAGACTGACACACGGCACAAATACGAAGTATCCGATTCGCGTAATTGCGCCTCCGTTCATACTTTAATGTAGATCCACCACAGATCCCACGCTTTATATTAGTAGAACGAAATAAACCCTTGTTCCTAAAATATAAGGAAGGATTGGACTTTCCGGATTAAACCGGAAAGAAAAACGATAATGTACGCCGAATTTAGTTTTCGAAATTTCGTTTTAACCGAGGAAGATCTGCATTCGTGGCATGCGAGGCACAGTTAGGTGGCTGCTGGGCACGAGTTGCAATCAATCAATTTAATTTATTTAATAAGACAAGTTATTTAATAAGAGAAGCGAGGGGCGTGACGCGACTGTGGTGAAGTTGGAAAAACAGCGCAGTTGTGCTATTTGAGGTGGCGACCTTACACGCCTCTGCAAACCAGGAACCACCACCTCCTCGCCGCCTGCTATAGCTAAGCGCCTTTGGTCCATTATTAGCCGCAGCGGCAGCTCAGTGGTTATGATTCTGTGCTGCTGACCCGAAAGACGCGGGTTCGACCACGGCCGCGGCAGCCGAATTTCAATGGAGTCGAAATTCTAGAGGCCCGCGCACTGTGCGATGTCAGTGCACGTTAAAGAAACCCAGGTGGTCGAAATTTCCGGAGCCCTTCACTACGGCGTCCCTCATAACCTAAGTCGCTTTGGGACGTTATACTCCTATAAACCAAAATCTTAGTTCATCATCGCCCGATTTGAGCAGTTAGTTAAGTAGGTTAATCAGCCGCATGCATGACACTAACACGAAGCCGTGCAAGCGGGTCAATGAAAAGAGTCAAGTGCTGGCAACCGCGACCATTAAGCAGCGATTCCATCGTTGCCATCAGCAAGAAGACCACGTGATTCCACGAGCCAGAATTGAACGATAACATGTCAACTTAGTTATTGGAAGTAACTTTCCACTTGCGTTTCCACCAATCCTGAAATCCGTAGGTTGCCAGAGGTGTCTTAAACCTAAACGTTTCCTATTTCCAATAATGCCAGCAAGAGTCTAAGAAGAGGCCCAAGCGCGGCTTTGCTGAGCTTCGTAAGGGTTTCGTCAGCCATATGAGGGGCATCCCAGTCGCGCGACAATACCCGAATCCTGCGCGTATCTATATGCACGCAGAAAACTGCTTGAAAGGAACGCGACCGCAGCCGCACAACTGCATTAAGCGACTCCACTAAGTGCCCTGTGCCTGAAGTTTCTAACTCTACACTCAACAAACTCTTTCCCGCGTTAAACTTTTTGGCCTTCGTCTTTCTGGCAGCCAACAACGCACCCAGTACTGGAACGGAATCACTACAATGCAAACCAGTGCCGGCTCACACTGGTTGCTCACCAAAATGGACTGAGACATCGGACCAGTCGATCACAGAGACTAAGGACAATAAGAGGCACGAAAGCAGGCCGATCTAATACGAAGCCTCCCCACGCCATTTACTCCACGGTAGTTACAGCAGCCACGAGCCGCTCGCAAAAACCCAGAACATAAAGTAGTTTTCAGAATGAAATAGCAACTCAACAAAGGCAAATTCGCTACAGCGAAGTCGTTACCGCCACGTCTTTCACATGGTGACCCTGCTGAAAAAAATTGCATGACGCAATAAACTCATACAGTGTCATACAAATGTGTTGTAATTATCATAAAAATGGGCCTAAAAATGTCACTCATTTTAGCAAAATCATACATTTGTCATACAGCTGTCATACAATATTATTTGTATTTCATGACAACTGTATGACAAAGCCTTTACGTGGTTATTGCAGCATACTTCTTTTTTTTTTTTTTTTCAGCAGCGGACTGCACCCTGAAGTCAGCGGCTGCACCTCAGTACCCGAAAGCCGCTCAAGACTGCAGCGAACAACGTCGTATCAGGCGCCTGCGGCGGCGGGTGAGGCAATACGAGTAGCCCGCGCGGAGACTTCAGATCCGCACAAACCCGAAATGCGGTGCAGTAGTGCGCCCGCACAATCACACTCTCACCGGGGCACAGGCGAGGCCGACAGCTCCCGCACGCAAAAGGGCAAAGCCGTGAAGCGAGGCTTACCTGCGAATAAAAGAAAAAGAGAGGGAAAACGGTAAGAATACAGCGTGCGTGCATGCGCAAGTGCACCGCAACTTTAAGACAAACTACAAAGCACACGCACTCATGCGCCCTCTGACAAGTCACGTTCCAACTCCTATCGGCGCTCCGGCAGCAGAGGCCTGTCACTGCTCACCGCGGCAAATCAAATCAGGCCTCTGTTCCTGAATTCATCGACGCTGGAGGGAGCTTGTCAGAGCGTGTAGAATATAAGTGCGTCAGGTGAAGAAAGGACCGAATATTTCTAAAGCGTGCCAGTTTTCGTTTCCCGCGACATAAGGCCGTCTGTACGTGTCTTCAAGTAAAGACGAAGAGTAAACACTGCTAAAAAAATGTAGCCTTTGATATGTTCGGGGTGACAGGAGCGAATTCTGACAGACGTCACCCCCGCAGGGCCAAGAAAGGAGGTCTAGGAATTACGACTAACAAAATCCCGTGTTACTCCGACTCAGCTGCCGCATACAAGGCTGCATACCACTTCAAAGACATGGGCTAACTTTGCCGTAGGTGCTAAAGTACAGATACACGGCTCGCAGTCGTGGCGTGTAGCTTTCTTCAAAAGTTTGAAGGTCGCATCGCGCGCGAACGAAAGGATACCAGGAGGGCTTCATTTTCGCTTCTAGAGTTCTAAACACGTCAGAAAAGAACGCGAAGCTGCAAATAAAGCCTTAAACATCCTGTTCAATAAAAAGGGAAAACTTGCCCATTAGCGCCCACTGAAGCGAAGCCATACCTCTGCACAGAAAAGCTCTCCAGCTTTCCTTTGTAGCTGCATGGCTGGGCTTGGGTGGACGTTAATGAATAATCCCTCCCTTGTTACAAATCTACTCCACCTTGGCGGATTTCCAAAAACACTGGACCAATCCTGTTCAATAATAGGAAGAAACAGCAGCTCAGGATAATGAAGGCCCCACAGCCAGTAAAACGGCTAGAAAAGTCTTGTATTTCAAGTGCACTCCTTCCGTAATGCTACGCGGTCACAGAAGTCGTGGTCTTCTCATTCACTGACAAAGACATTACAAGATACAGCACACTCGTCCCTCACAGTCATTTTAAGCCGGTACGATATCGGCCGCACTCACCCAACAACCGATACGCCAGACGAAATTGACCGCATAAGGAGCTATGGATCAGTCGCAGAAGCTGTCTTCAAAGCCGACTGATGGCGTTCTTAAAGGGCAACTGCATAGGTTTTAGAAATCGGCGAGCTTAAAAGGGTCGAATGTGTGAAGCTTACAGGTGAAGCATACGATGTCCTATTGGGCTAGCATTTGAAACGGTGACGTAATCGGCGATACAAAATCACGGCGCCCTTCAAGCTTCTCCGCAGCGCACAACGCCAAGTGGGGGACGCACAATGACGTCATCGAAGGTGTCGGTACATTTTCAACGCATAAACGCCTGCTTCGAAGGAAAAAAAAGCAACGCCACCGAAGGCAAAGCCCACCGAGCGTTGTTTGGCAGTATCTAACGAGGCAAGGCATGGTGGGTCTCACGGCAGCGGTGGTATGAAATCATACCTTCCGTGAAGTTACACTGAACTTCCCCGCACTCCTGCAGTGCTTTGAGGAGAAGCGCAAAATTCAATCATCGATTACGTCACTACTTTATATGTTAGTGCAAAAACACTTGCCATGCTTTACCTACAGCCTATATAGGTTTGAATCCATGAATATCGCGAAATTCTCAAAGAGCGGTGCAGTTGCCCTACTACTACCATCAGAATCTTTAGTGACCAGATCACGCTTCAGGCTAGTGCGCAGAAACAGTACACTCGCAGAGCAGCCCGTGAGTTTTCTCACTGACTACTCCGGTGCGAGGGCATTTTTAAAGAAACAACACTGTTCACTTGACGCCGCCACAGTTTTGATAATCACTGAAAGCATTTTTTGGTAGCAACAAGCCTTCGTGCAAGGCAGCATACCCTTCCAAATCGCTAAAAGTGCAACAAGGAACCAAGCTTACCTCTTAAACGTTACCCAACAACATACTCTACCCGCCTATATATACCACGATTAAACTGTGTTCGCACAGCACTCAACTGGAAAGATGAAATGTGCAAAATAAGGACTTTTTTTTTACCGCACAATTCATCTCCGGCAGTGTTTCTAAAGGGCGCACAAGACAATCGTTAAACCCGAAAAAGCAGCAAGCGCCCTTCCGACCCGTCGAGCCGCATCATTCATGAAAGCAATTTGAGGGAAGCATAAATCGCTTTAATTTGGCAACGTCTAATACTGCGCGGTTAGGCTCGGAAAAGAGAGCAGCTGGGAGATTGCGACGTTTTACCCGAACCATCCTTCAAAGCTTTCATGACGGCGGAGTTGCTTCAGGAACGCATGAAGAGTGGATGGAGGCGGGAGGGGGGACGAAAAAAGATAACATTGTTTTTCAACGCCACCGCGGGCGAAGAGCAGCGCATAGCTTGTAACGAACACAGTCTGGAAATCAAAAATATTAAACTAAAAAAAAAAGCCTCCGCAAAAACAAGAGCAACCACCGAGACAGCTGCGAAACAAAAAGAAAGACAAGCAAAAGGTTCGGCCCACCCGCTGAGAGCAGTCGAATACAAGCCTCCTCCGCGTAGGGAAGAAAAAAACAAAACAAAAGGGACAAGAGGAGAAGCGAGGAGAACTTGGTCGGGCAGGTGATGAAAGCGTGCGATGGCCGGCGCGGGCAACGGCGGCGCCAGGAGCGAGAGCGGAGCAAACAGCGCGCGCGGCGGAAGATGATCGCGGCCGAGAAGCGACAGAGCGCGCGTCACCCAATTTCCCCGCGCTCCTTTTCGCGAGTGATTTATGCGGGAAGAGAAGCTTCTCCTGCGGGAAAGAAGGAACCCGGCCGCCGACCAGTCCAGCAAGAAGTAGCGCGCCTCTCCGCGCTTCATTTCCACCGCGTCTTTCCGTTTTCCTCTTCGTCTTATTTCCACCTCTCTCTCCTTCTGAGCCTTTATACGTCTCCATTCGCGCACGACACGCAGCCACGAGGCAGCTCGTCCATCCGCCCGTCCCAGCCAGTGGCCTAAAGAAGACAAAGGAGGGCGCGCTTTAAACTTGTTTTCGCCGCGGACGCCAAGGAGATGCAGTCCACGGAATGCGAGGCGCGCTGTCTCTGCGTGGCCAGGAAAGAGTGGCTCTAGCCGGCGCTGCCGGAAAGCACTCAGAGGGACGAAGGGAAAAGGAAGGCACGAGGCTTGACGCCCCGACGCATTCCAAGAGCACAATCTCCGCTCCGCTCTGCAGGACCTCATCTCCGCCGCCTCAGCCATCACCACGGCTCGCGCGCACACAAAGCACACTCGCACTGGCCGCGCATGTGGAAACAGCGCGCAGCGCCCCCTCGCGGAAGGGCACAGATCATCACCGAGCGTCCACGCGTAGACACGGAACGGCGGGCTCCTTTTCGGCCGAGATTATTCGAGAGGGAGGAAAAGCGAATGACAAGAAAAATAAAAAAAGAGGGAAGCGAGGGAAGAATACACACACGCGGCAGTGGGAGCCTATACTCTTGTGCCCGCAGCAGGACGCTGCCCTCGTCTTGCAGGCTGGGGACGCTTCGTGTTTGCGGGCCGAATGAGCGAGATGCAGCTGACCGTAATACGCTACCAGCAAGGCCTGCCCAGACTTCGTCGAAAGATGGCGCCAAGAGGATTCGGTACAAGGCACCGCCCCGGTAAACAAACAGGAGGCGCCCGCAATAGATTCCGAGATCGGATTAGGCAAACACTTGGAGCTCTCGACCTGAGCTGCACGTGCAAGCATGCGCGACAGACTGCGGAAAAGCTCGCGTGGAAAGAGCGAGCGAACGATGGCGTCGGCGACGGCCTCCTCGTCGCAAAAGAATTCTGTTGCCCGCTTCTCTTGATCCCCGCGTCACCCTCGTAGGCAAACAAGAGAGTGGGAAGAGGATCTTATCCGCGATCGAGGCAAACACTATCAGAAGTCTGCCTGATCAAGTTAGACGCTTACCCTTCGAGTCCCTTCACCTCGCAAGCTGAAAGCACGTTTACTCCGCTCACAGGCTTTCTGAACGAAGTTGATTGCAAATCCGCTGTGAGAGCAGCACGGCCTGCGGGCTTCGCCCATCCGCGCGCACCTGTTGTTTGCACTAGGTGTAACGTCAAGGCGTTCACCGCTCCACCTGAGGACTGCTGCCACCCGGATTTGCCTACGCCCTTGCCCATGTCCATGGCAGCTTAGATTATAGCAGGTGCAACCAGGTAGGTGTCCCGCGACAACCTACACCGGCGTCCCTGTTCACCCTCCATACAAATATCTGGGTGAAGCATGTCGAACGATTGGTAAGGCTGACCAGCGAGTTGTGGCCATACACCGCTACGCAGAGTTATGACGCACATGCGCAAACTCTAAACACGAATAAGCCTATACGGGAGTAAAAAGTGAGTAAGCCGTCCTCTAGCGCGCTACTCTTTAGGAGCAGGGTAGCTGCCCAAGCTCCTGGGTAGATTTCATATATACGAAGTGATTACTCTTGGCAACTAAGGTATACCGCAACTGCAAGCATAGTAACCTCATGGAGTCAGCGATGTGAGGAGGCTTTTCAGAGCGGTATCAGAGGTGTTGAGGTTAGAAAATAGAGGAGACTGAAACCTAGCCCGGAAATCTTTGTAAGCGCTAGAACTTCACATGTATTGAAGAGAGAATTTGTTTCCGCTGCCAACCGTAAGTATTCCGAATTTCTAGAGATGGAAATCTATCTCAGGGCCTGGGCAGCATATCATGTGCTTTAAAGGGAGGGCGCTATAAGACACCTCATTTCCTGATAAGAGTGCAGTACGCTTATATAACCTCAGCTCCGCTACCGTAGGCCACCGTAACTGGAAGTGTCTGAACCACCCCCTCGTCCTCATACGACGACGGCTAACACGACTCGGACTCGAGTCCTCAAATCACAGGTTTGTAATAAGGGTACTAGTAATCACTCATTAGCAGCCATCGAAACGCTGCCATACAAAAAAGACTGTACAGCTTTCACAGAAGCTTCGCAGTTTCTGTGAAAGCTTCTCTTAATAGAAAAATTCGCCTTGGTCCGGGGTTCGAAACCGGGAGCACCGCCTGTCCGGGACAGTCGTCCTACCAACTACCAGCTAACCTGGACGGCTAGCCGATGGGAGGCCGAGAGCGCACTGATCATTCACTCGAACTGGAAACGGTGCTGGCCTAATGTTTACGGGTATAAACCTACCCTCAAAGGTGGAGTGGATTTGAAATAAGGGAGTAATTACTCATTAGCACCCACCCAAGCGCAGCCATGCAATTACTAAACAAAGCTATAATTTTCTTCAACTACAAAGTTTCTCAGAGAGCTGTGTAGCTTTCCTTTGTAGCGTTAGGCTGCGCTCGGTTGGATGTCAGGAAGCAATATCTCCCTTATTGCAAATCTATTCCATCGATTCCCCTAAACATCAGACCAACTAAGAGGTTTCCCTCTCTCGGGCCGCAACGAACATTCGCAATTCAATAAAGATAACCTAAGATGGTTGGTGCTGCTGGTTCTCAACCACCTATAAGCGCGCCAAAGGGCAGGCAGGCAGCAAGACGAAGTACGGCACTCATAAACGCATGCGACTGCAGAAACTCGCTTTTCGTTGCGTTCTTGTCGCACTGACTTTTCCAAAAATCGTTCCGCTAGCCGACACCAGGGGAGGCGAGCAATTATTAGCCGTAAAGTTATAGCAGTAATTTCTGCCCCTATGAAGAGAGCCCTCAAGACTCCTTTTTTTTTTCTGCTGTGTTTAACACCACAAGTTACAAAAAAAGCATTGCCCTATGTTTTCCTTTGTTTCGGTGACTGTTAGCGTCCATCGCATATATCAATAATAGGCAGCCAAAAATCGACACAACAGGAAGCAGAAAACGCAAAAAGTTAGAAAGAAGGTTATTTAAAAAAAGCGACTGCGTTCTGGTACGCCAAACAGCTGTCGTCGAGCGGCATGTCACCCAAAAGCCTTTCCACACCAAGACCGTCGTGTTTATCTTCCTTTATGACGGCACAACAGGAAGCTCAATCCTGAGCCCCCTACGACACCATTGTTGCGCACAGTAAATCGATAACTCCTACTCGCCGAGCACGCGGATTTAATGCGCCTTCACAAACGCCAAGGAGCAAAACCCGAACCGTCGAGACCAGCGTTGGGAAGCCAGCTTCGGCAAAAGGAAGCCAACCAGACGCAGGGTCGGACATATGAGCAGCTGTCCCGGGGCCGACGGCACTATAAAGAGTGGCTCCATACACAAGACGTACTTCTCCGACTTCGGACAAATGGAGCTCTGCCCAGTTCTCCAAGAGAAAGTCCCTCGCTCGAATAGAGCGGGAGAGGAAGCCTTTCGATCAATGCCCTTCCCCACCGCTCTATCGCGTGTACAGGAAAAAGAGAGAGAGAGAGAAAGCGGTGAAAAGGAAACGGACTCCCCGTTTGCACCCCGAGCTCTCAATGGCTCGCGTGCCATGCTGTCGCCAATCACGAAGCCAGACGGAAGCCGCCGCGGACGACCAGAGGAAGCTAGCGCACGCGCGGGTTGGAAGTGACTGCTAAATTTGGCAGGTCCGCCGCTACACTAAATGCGGCCTCGTCTGCATCGTCGGGTACGCGCACGATGAACTCATTCTTTTCTTGTAGTTGTTTTTATGCACACACGCACACAGGCGTGCTCTTGCTCCAGGCGAATTTTGGCTTCATCCATTACAGCGCAGCGTTTTGTAAGGCAGGCGGTCTTCGTGTGCTTACCCGCAAAGTAGCGTGGACGCTGGTTGCTTTCAGGCGAGAAGAAGTCAAACCAGTGCGTGGGATAAACCTAATGTAGCTATTTTCATTCTTGTTTTGTTTTTCGTGCGTACGCATTTGCATTTGCACGGCGGTTGTACGGCAGGCGGTTACTTGCTTGTGTCAGCACCTACAGAGCACTGAGGACGTTCAGTTATTGCTCCCAAACAAGTAAAAAAAAAAATCAAAGCAGCGCGCAGGATCCCAGTTGACTGCATCGGTAAACATTCGCAGCGCAAGCAAAAACAAATATTCCGCACAAATTGTGCTCGCCCTGCGTCCATTCACATTCAACTCGCGCCCCGCGTGTCTATGTCTCTCCTTCTTATAATTCACCTGAGCGGTGTGTGCGCATGCGCGTGCATGCAAGTGGCAGAACAGAGCCTGTTCGTATTTGCAGCCCAGCCGGCATCAGTGCAGCCAGCACGGAGCCATAAATTATTCATGAGACGACATGGCGCAGTTAATGAGGGAAAAAAAATACAAAAAAGTTGTTTAGTCGGCTTCGGGGAAAAGCTAAGCGATACCAATGTTCCCGTTAATGCATCAAACCAAGCGAATGCGCCAGGAACAGAGCTTGCACTTTTCTTGTACCTGCATTTGCCTCTGATAACCGGGCTGCCCTGATCGCTCCTAGTATGCATCTAATATAACCTGCGCGGCTTGAACCTGCACAGTCACTCGCTCCTTCTGGGTGAAAAAAAAGAGTCGCCTGACAGCATGTGAAGAGGTACCGTCGTTGTCAAAAGTAACCAGGCTGCATGGTTTGCTTCTAGCTTGTAGAGTGGAGCCCTTGTGGCTTTCCTAAAGATCAAAACGTGTTGGTAGGTAAGAAGACCCTCAGTCTTTACCTTTAACGACCATTTCAGCTTCAGGGAAGCTGTAAGGGCTCCACTGTACGAGCTAGAAGCAAACCATGCAGCCTGGTTACTTTTGACAAAGACGACACATCAGAGTAACCCGGTTATACAGGGTGTTTCACCTAAGACTTTCTGCAATTTTTAAAAATAAGCTATTTGAATTAGATGCGCGCTTTTTCTGGCATAGCATTGTCAGTGGTGTAGTACATCATAATTCAACTAAGACGTGCTAACTAGCAGGCTAGTTAACCGATATTTAATAGTTAACTTTTAAACTATTACCATTGGGCTCCTTAATTATTGAGAGGCATGCAGCCCACCGTAAGTAATGTCCATATCCGTTTTTAGAATTTCGAGAACGCGATTATCCTCGGCGCTGTGGCCCAACAAATTTCGCCTACATCGCGCCAAAATACATGCGGTTTGAGAAGCTTGCAGGCAAAGCAACCTCTCCAGTGAACCTAACTCGTCGAAATAGCCAAAATAATTATGTCGTTCATGTTAAGAAATATTTTGAAGTATATATTAAATGCCCTAAAATGCGTCATTGCACGTTCGTATAACTTCTGCACACGTTAAAACATGCTGTGCTATCAACAAAATAACGCACTCCTCGGTGGAGAGTGACCCTGCCGGCGCCCGTGCACACCAGCTCAGGGCGATAAATACATTCGCAGCTGCATACATGCTTTTTCTTTTCCTTGCGCAATTTTAAGCGTACCATGCGGTTGTTCAGGTGAATGAGCGCGGCAATTTCCCTGCTATGAAGTACGTTGACTGGCAGCGCCGGTCTACACCCAGACTTCGCGCTTTTACTACCGCGGCTCATTTCCTAATGCGGCATTTATTTCCGAGAAATCTATTAAAGCTAATCTAATTTTTCGTTTTATGATACTACGCGGATCCAACAGCGACGCAGCTGTCAGTACATGCTGCTTCTGCAGTGCGCAGCCACGATATGCAGCCGCCGGTAGCTGCAGCAGCTGCGGTAGGCACGGCCAGGCGGAACCTGTTTTGCCTACCACGCGAAAGTCGCTACTGACATCAGCGCCACCGCATCTCCGTGACGTCGCGGGGTGAAGGAGGTCTATAGGGTACGTTTGGCGCTGGCGACGTCAAAGCATCGCTCGATCGCTGCTCGCTGTGCGATTCAGGAACAAGCGTTTAACTTACACAGCTCGTTAATTTCACGTTAGACAAATTTATTATGATGTCAAATCAAAAGGAACAAATAATGTGCGACTAAGTTCGGCTTTATATTAACCTTCATATTCGACCTCAAGTTCGGAGCGGTTTCCGAAAGACATTCGCGTGAGTTTGCCGATAACAGGATATGAAACTAATTCCTGCTTAATAAAAGTGCCTGTACAACCATCCTCCTATTTTTGAGGACGCTTATCATTTGAAAGTTTCGCCCATTCTCCCGAAGAGTTTCTTACTCTCCCTCTTCCATTTTCTGCACTGCCCTGACGATTTCAAACGAAGCATTCCCGCGGTGACCCCCAAATGCGCGTCTTTCCAACCGACAAAACAGAGACTTCTCCGACAACTGATCGGTAAGATTTCTCAGTGCAGAGATGACGCGAAAGTCAAGAGCACAATTTATTTCTTGTGACGACAGAGCTCTCCGGCGGCGACCAATTGCCGGCTACCTTTAAACAGGCGCTGTCAGGTTTCGCAATGACACGTGCTAAGAAAACAGGGCTACCAGTGATGTGCGCTGCCGTTCGGGCACCGTTTGGTTTCCATTTCCATCAGGGATTCAGTACTACGGCATCAGGAACGCGAGCAGGCGAGTTGCTGAACGGCGATACCGAGGACCAAGGACTGCCCATAATCCCTTCGTGCCTGTTCCTGTACGGAGTGCACTGGACGTTACAGAATGCGACAGTTTGGTCATAGAACAGGCGACAGCTCCTCGAAATCCGAGCACCTGACCTGAGACACCAGCCCCGATTAGGAAAGCGGTAGGTTCCCGAAGCTGCAGGCGCTGAAACTCCAGATCTCCACACAGGAAGCGGATGCTGTGTATCGCTAGGCCATGGATGGATGCGGTAGTGAGATTTCCAACACAAAATGAGAGGAGGTCTACCCTACAATGGACAATATCTACAATGTCCATTTGACAGTCAAAATCGATCGATCGATCGATCAATCAATCAATCAATCAATCAATCAATCAATCAATCAATCAATCAATCAATCAATCAATAATCGATCATTAAATCATTCAGCTAAAAGCATTACCAACTGGCCAATAAACGAACCTAAGCGCAGGTGGCGAACGCGGGCCGAAATGGCTCTGTCACTAGAGACACTATGCGCGAGCGGAAAAAGAAACGGCCGGCGAAATGCCACGCGACGGCTTTCTTCCCACGGGACTTTCATCGTATCTTCCGCCGTCTCCCGAACGGGAAAGCAGACGAGCCCAAATGGCGTTCGCGAAAACAACGCAACCTCCTTCCTTCGCATTTCGCCGTCGATGCGGGAGCAACCTCGGCTCCTCTTAGTGCGAATGCGAGAAACCTGTTCCCCGTTGCCGAATGGACGGTCGTACCCTGCCCACTTTCTTTTGGCAGCCGACGAGAGAAATTGGACTCCGCTCTATACAGGCGGTCCAGTCGGCCCCGTGGAAGCCGTCATTAGAGAGCAGTGAATGCTGAAGGTTATGCTCTGCTTAAGCTTAAGGTTAAGCCTAAAATGCGTCACTGTTCTCTCGTCTAAAACGAGAAAAGCTCCCCTCTGCTGTCCTCGACACTGGGTAAGAGCTGTTCACCAGCGCTATCTCAGGTTTCAGACCATTTCCTTCCCTCTGCCCTGCAGTTACCTACCTCTACCTACTATAGCCTGCTGCGGCGGCCGAAGCACACCACTCGCGACGGCAGAGAACGGCGCGCGTGTGAGACGCCGGTCCATACGCAATGTGTGCCGCCGCGGGAACGGGCTGACGAAGATCAACCGTCCCTCGCGACAGGCGAGCGCGCGTGCGGCGCCGATCGACAAACGCAAGTCCCTTACTTTTACCACCTCCGCACCAACCGGGCATCCGAGGCCGTCTAGCGCGACGGGACCCTCGTTTATCGTCATTTGTGGGCCGGACGCCCTAGTCGCCGCCGCCATCGGCGCGCATACGAGCACTGAGACAACACACGGGAGAGTGCCGCACAACACGACCGCTGCCAATTCCAGGGGCCGGCGGAGAAAAGCTGCTCGGAGGCGAGGAACGAGAGCGTGGCGCCAGACACGCAGACAGTGCGACACGCCCCCCCCCCCCCCCCCCCCCCCCCCCCAGAGCCGTCGCCAACGTACATGAGCCGATGCGCAGTTCCCTCTCTCCCGCGCTCTCACTCAGTCGTCCATCCATGCTGCCGCCCACGTTCATTTGCGTGAGAATAAGGGAGACAAGGATGCACACAGAGCACGAAAATAAGAAGCACAAAACCGCTGTTGGCTCCGTATGAAAGCAGAGAGACGTTCTGGACGCACTGGCTGCAAGTGAGGGCTGCCTTCGCGTATGTTCAGCAAAACGGTGTACCGGAGCCGCTCTAGTACGCTAGCAAAATCACCGTATACAGCGGCCGAGGAGTCCGCAGATGCCTTCCTGGTCCTTGTTCTTTTCGCGGCGTTAAGACATGCACCACGCCTGTAACGCCGACGTCAGCTTTGGCTCCCAGAACGCCGCGCAGTCATCCGGTGAAAAAGGCTGTATGCGACTAAACAATAAAAAAAGAAAAAGACCCTGGCGAATAAGGAAGAAAAACTGGGCGAGTTGATGGGTATTCATACTTTTAGCGGCGCGAAAAAACACGGACACAAGGTAGAAGGCACGACACGAGCGCAGCTTCGCTCGTGTCACCTCGTGCCTTCTATACCTTGTGTCCGTGTTTTTTCGCGCAGCTAAAAGTATGGACCCTGGCGATAGATGCTCTTCCCGAAAAATTAAATGACGGAAGAAATGGCAGGTTACAAAAAGGCTCCGTAGCAAACGTCTCAATACCGACTCTCCGTCAATGATCACGCCGCTCACGAAGAGATGCGTGTTACGAAGTCGCAATTTTTACTCTGTATAGAGCATCCTACGGCTGCTGTAAAGTATAGTTTGCTAGGGTGTCATGCATGAAAGGCTGCTCTCTCTAAAGCCCTTTTAGCGCTCCATGAGGGCTATGTTAATCTGAAGATATCTAGCAAAGATAACCGGCACAAATAATCAAGCCAAGAACACGACGCCAATGAGCAAAGTAAAGCAGTCACGGAAGAAGCAACTGAAAACGGAGACACAGGCAGCACTGTTTATCCTTAATGAATCGGAAACAGAGCCCCAAGCTCTTATTTAAATTTTCAGCTTCTTTAGCGACGCCAATTTCACACTCCTTGAAAGCAAGGCTTTGAAATAATGCACGAATTTTATGCTTTCAGGAAAACACGTTCATAAACACGGGATAAAAAGCAACTAACGCCACATCCAGTGCACCCTCCGTTTCCCCCCCCCCCCCCCCCCCAAAAAAAAAAAAAAATGCGCCAAGCTATTTGGATTGGATTAAAATTCAAGTGCTCCGAAGAGGCTAACGCGTACTTGATTAAAACGAAACATTCCTTTTCCGACTGATTCCAGGCAGCTGCAAGGGACACAATTCACGCGCTCCTAACGAGGCCGCCCGGGTTTGAAGGAAGCAAAGAGCGCCCACAAGAACGAAGCGGACGCTCGAGGCACGAAACCACGCGTTGTGCGTTTTACAGCCGCTCGTTTCTCTTTTTCATGCACAAAACAGAACGTCTTAAGAAACACGGAAAGGAACGCTCCGTGCTGCGGGATAACAAATACAAAATAACAATCTGCCTCCTGGAAACTGCGCAATGCATGACAAGCGGCGGCAGTTAGGCGGCCATCGAAGCGGAAAAGTAATTTCCCTCAAGAGCCACCGAACGCGTCGCAGAAATCTGTTGCGCGCTCAGGGGCATAAAACAAAAGGGGCGCAAGTATAAGGCGCTCCAGAGCAAGCAGCAAAGCGCGCCCGTAAACAACCGCAAGGGCTAAGAGCAGCGGTGAAATGAGGCCGCCGTATAAATGTTACTGCATCTGGCGAGCAGAGCGTCGCCAGGGGAAAAGCGAGTTGCACATTTGCCTACTCAACGAGAAAATGGATCGGAGCCACAGTGGCGCGTATAGGGAGAGTGCGCGCGGGGAGAGGCTCCCGGGGTCCCCTTACCCCGCTAAAGCCTGCGCACACGCCATCTGAGAAAGGCAGCGTGCGGGAAAGCTTCGGGACCGTCTTATACGATCGTAAAGTTACAAACTATAAAAAGGACGTTTTTTTTTTTCTTTATTCACTACAAGAACCTAAATTTTGCGACACTGTGGCAGCCAAAGGACGTGTTTTTTTTTTTTTAATCTTTACAAGAATCAAAATTCTGCGACACTGCAGCAGCCATGTGACCATATTTACTCTGTACCGCAACTTGTTGCCACTGTACGCAGTAAACGGCAAGTATAGGAATGGCACGTGAGCGTCGATATCTTTCGGAAAGGCTCGGGAAATTTTAGCAGATCCGACCCTGATCAGCCACTGCGAACTGCGCAGCGCGCAGTTCATCATCCAGAGAAGCTTTCATCCCTTTATTTTCATCTCTCTTCCGTTTGTGCAAGCGAGTACTTTAGCGATTCGCAGTCACAAGTCCAGTCGACCACAGGCGCCCCGCTGTGCGATAACCCCCCCTCACACAGCACCCTCTTCTTTCGTACATATAGTCGGGACCATAGTAATATAAAGAAAGAACTGGCGAACGAATTACCTTCACGCCTTGCTTTGCCAAAATTACGGGGTACATAATGCATATAAAGAAAATATCGCAATCGCACACCCGCATATGACGTCATCAAAACTTCATAATTTCTTTACGCAATGCGTGAGATAAGTATTGGTACTAGTTTGGCCGCACCAGTACACCACGAATTTTCAATGCAACAGTGAACCCTACGAATTCAAAATACTGTCGAAACGGAACTGTTAGCCAGGAGTGTGTCTTGAAAAGCTTTCTCGTCGTTGCTTCGTTTTGCGGCCCATTGCGGTTATGACAACACCCATTTGTTCCGTTCGGACAAAAAAAAAGAGTGTGACATTAAAACAATAAACAGCTGTTTGCAATAACCTCAACATTATAATAAGAAAAAATCACATAGGATCAACGTGGTTCGTGCGACGACGTATGCGTTAGCATTAGAGTTCGCCAGGCGTCTGCGTCTCCTGTAGGCTTCAGTCGATGATCCTGCCTGTCGTCATCACTCTCGGCATGTCGCTTAGGGCACTTTGCCGCCGCAGTGAAATCCCGAATGGTGGAATTCCCACCAAGACCCCCACTTTTCCCTCCGCATTCCACTCCACGGCCTAAAACAGACACTACCGGACAGATTTTTCAAAAACAAAAAAGAAAGATAAATACATCGCTTGTTTGCACACCCTCTGCCAACTGTAAGCTGCCCAAGGGGTTTTATTCCAGGTCATGCTGTAGGGCTAGCATCAGATTGTAGGCGTTCCGAAACTCCTGAAAGTGGGAAAAACTCTCGAGCTAACCAATCAGAAACAACTTCCACGGATGCAAATTCAGTCCCATAACACGGCCTAGAAGCACGCCCTTCAGGCTCAACTTTTGCCAGGCTGTACGTTGTTTTTTGACATGCTGCGTGTACAGAGATGAGTTTTTTGACGACCTCTTTTCCGGCGAGGGAAGAGGGCACGAACTCATGCTCTGTACGTTTTAAAGTTTCGCTTGTGCGGATCGAACTTTTCTGAGCACATAGCCTTTCGCCTTCTACGAATTGTGTTTCTTCTTGCGTGGCTCGCCTAATTTTCTATATACGCGATGTGAAGGGACGAAGACGCCGCCTAGGCTTCGAGCCAACTTGTCTGCTATCCATGCTATCATAATGTTAAATAAAGCAAAAAAAAAAAGAAAGCACGAACGAACCGACCCGCCCTATACGCGGTCGCTATCGAGCGTTGCCTCAATCCTGGCACGGGGCAATTTCCAGCGGTCGAAGGCTGATGCCGAGCGCTCTTGCCGTTGGAAAGAGCCCCGAACTATGCGGACCCTATAGCGCATATCGAGCAGCGCGGGCTGCCATGCGCTGCATCGTGTACGAACTCGGTGTTCTCCCCTGCACACAGTCACAACCGCTGCTGCAGAGCGTAATTAGTGTTACCAGTCCCCCCTCCCCCGTGTCTCGTGAAAACACGAACGATGAGATCCGTTGACGCGATAAAGCGTGCTGCCTCACAGCGATCCCAATCCAAACACAGCGACGAAATTTCGCTCGCACGTTCATGCTACAGTGGGTTAGGCTTTTTCCATAGTTTTATTTCGGAATAAAGAAAAACTTGATGCAAAGTGAAACTAAAAGCACAACTTTCACTAAGAGAAATTTAGCAGCTGCCCATAACAGGAGAGTTCGAGCTAACTTTAGACGACGTGCTAGGAAGCGTACGCTGAGTTTTCCCCTCTAATGAGCGCACACCCGGCGGAGCGGATCAAACGCACCACAATCTAACAAGAACAAAAGAAAAGTGTTTCATGAATCCACGCTCAGCGTCACGGTACTACTAAACCGCCACAAAACAAGCCCGCACAAGAGTTGGAATTGAGACCGTTACAAAACGAGGCTTATCAAAATGAGGCGACGCTGAGGTCACCGAATAAGCTCCACTCATTCTGTGGCGTGATAACAATAAGCGGGATGCACGCTCCTTTTTAAGGGAATGGGCACCCCGTATACATAACGAGATTCCCGCAGTTACACTAGCTCCAACCAGCGGTCGTGAGCGGAGAATGCGCGGCAAAGCAAGCGAATCGGGGGCAAAAGCGACATGACGCCCCTCAGCGAAGCAGACTCCGCACTCTAGCAGTGCCTCTCTGCAGCACACAAGCGCGAGAGCCCTCTACAAAAAAAAAAGGCCCGAGAAACGGTCCGATATACGCGTAATCACAACTGCAGCGCTCCTCCTCCTTTCCCCCTCCCACAACTACAGTGGTGCTCACGCGCAATGCAGCGAATTCCTGCGGCAAAGCGCACAATGCACGAAGGCCCTCGGGGAAGAGAGAGAGTGAGGGGGGAATATACAGGGGCAGAAAACAAAACAATGCGGGGATGCCTGTATATATCTCGCGAGGCGCAGCCAAGCCGGCCAGCCCGGCGCCGGCCGCTGCCCTCCGGGGAGGCCATAAAGTGAAGCAGCCACCACCACGGGCGCTCCCCAACCAACGACGCCGCGGAGGAAGTAGGGGTCAGCCGGGCGGTGCCTCCCCGAGCGCCGTAAAACAGTGCCGCGCGGCGCCGACCGTGATTGAAAAGGCTGCGGCTGCAGTGGCGGAAGTCGATGTGTCGCCGTCCGCCCCAGCGAGATACGGGGATGCGGACGCGGGGCCGGCCGGCCGCCCCCGCAGCCGCGCTGCCTGAACGCGGCTTCTTATCGCCGGCACACGGCAGCGGGGGCCCGCCTGCCACAACGCCACCTAGACCCCACTGGTGTCTGCCCGCCGAGCACACACGCGTTTGTGTACGTATCAGTGTAGCTGGCGAGCCCCGGGAGAGTCGGCACAGGCGCCGAAATGTCGTAGTTGCAAAAGACATCGTGGACTACTCGCAGCAATAGACGAAAGCAAAGGTCACATGTGCACACTCGAAGAAGAGTAAACCCACCATAGCGTGTCTAATCTAGAAGACAGCGAACGGCTATAAATCATTGCAGACTTAAACTGATTCTTCCTGTTTGCAACTGTGCCCATTCGAAGACGAGTAGCCCCTCGATAAGTGCCTGATCTAGAAGACAGCGAACGGCAGTAAATCACTTCAGACTTAAAGTAACTCAGCCCTTTCTGTTTGAAACTGTAGCGTTCGCACATACATCACGAGACGTTTTCGCCCCAGGCGACGATCCAGAACCCAAATTCACGTGGCTTGCTTATGCGTCCAACACGAACTTGAGGGGCTGGTTTTGGTAATGTTATTCCAGACAAAATAGCATGGGTGGTGGGTTCTGGTCATCAGCAAGAAGTGTGGTGGCAAAACAGCTCGAAGACGGCCGCGAAGCTGCTGTTCGCTAGAATTAAAAGAACAATACAGATTGTCATAAACCCCAGCTCCGGAGTTCACGGCAAGAATCGGTGAGAACGGAGCGGCGGCAAACGCGCAGCCCCTAGCAACCTTGTCGCTATTCGCATTCCGAGTGGACAGCACCACTCCTGACGACGGTGCTGCATAAACACAACGCAGCTGTAGCTGCAAAAAAAAAAAGGGGGTGCCCACCCACGTCGGTACCAGGAGGGAAAAACGAGGAGAGGACCGGCAGTAACGGACCGAGCAACCAGGAAAATCGCCGTCAATTCGCTTTCATCTTTTCGACAGTGACTCTAGTATTGTTTTTTTTTTCTTTTCTTGTTTTTTCGCTCCACCTCCAAAGCGTTAGCCCGTTGTGCCAACAGGCGGCGCGAGCAGGACACTTTTCTTTTCTTTTCATTGCCCTTTCTAATATATGTATTCAAAGCAATGAAGTGCACGAGTATGCACAGCCTGTAAACAAAACCGCGTCAGTAATGTCCGAACGAGGTTTCTGATTCCACTGTATGCGCAAGCAAACTCTGACGTGAGTTACATAATGCTCTTCTGTCGCATTTCTCAGCTCCTTAAGCCTTTCGCTTCATATTCCCCCAAGGAAAAAAAAAAAGAAATAGGAAGGGAAAGGATAAGAAGCCGAACTCGGCACTTACAAAAAAAGAACAACAAGGATCTCGAAGCAGCAGTCAGACACGAACTGCGAAGGAGCGAGTGAGCCCACGAGACGAAAATCCGCCTGCCAAGCGCCACAGCGCTTCGCGCTCCTCGATCACGTCTTTAAGACCTTCGCTCCCAGATCGTTCTCGTGTACGTGGGAGGCGAAAACGCACTCAACGCCCCACAAGCGCTGCGAAAGGAAATAAAATGGCCCTGGGCCGGCGCGGACAGGAAAATGGCGGCTAGAGAGAGGCCCTATCTATTCACAGCCGAATTCGGTAGATTGGTTTCGCTTAGGAGCCAATCCCGTACACGGAGCACGCAGATATACAGGCAGGCCGCAAGCAACATGCTCGAGCGGGTGCTCCAAGGATCGGAAGGGAAACAAGGCGCGGCATATCCGCGGTGCCAACAGTGTGTCCGGCGACTTGGGGTGCGTATATAAACTGAATGTGATAGAAGGCGACGGCGGGGGCACTCACAGATACACGGACACCGGCCGGCAAGAATTGTGCTGCGCCCTGAGGCGTGAATAACACGCCCGTTCGAAGGCGACACGCCATCACCCCTCCATGAGTACAATTCTTTACATTACTTTTGGCACCCGATTTCTTTTTTTCTTCGTTTCGCAACGTACACCGAGAAACGTCTGTCAAACAGCTCCGAGCGCTGCGTGCGGGGACGACGGAGGGAGCTGGGAAGTTCTGCGAATGCTGCTGCCTTTCGGAAATAGTCTTCCGGCGGCGCGAACAAGGACAATGAGGCTATCAACTTGTGCGGTACTTTCGGCGCCGAGGCAAGAGAAGAAAATGAAAACAAAAAAATGTACGCAGCAGAGGCAGAGAGAAAAGTAGAACGGGGAAGAAAAGCTTCCGGGACAAGTAATTTCCATTCTCGCCTCAAAATGGAACGGGGGAAGCCAAAGGAAAAAAAAAGAAACGCAAGCGCCGTGTTCCCCGGCAGCTATTGTTCTTTCTCGAAAGCGCCGATGCTGAGGAAACGTCGCTTTGTGTCAGGTTCACGTCAACGCATAGGCGCCAGTTAGGCTTAGGAAAAGTGAAGCGCGAAAGGAACGCGCTTCTTTCTTTTTGCCTCTTCACTCCCACCTGTCCCTCCGAGGACCTTTAACGCATGTGAAAGCGAGTTATTTGGGGCGCAGCAGCTATAGGTACGACACGCTGCCGTGACTAAGACAGCGCCTTCATACGTCAATGGCGCGCACCCCTAACTAGGACACATGATACTGCTACGTATCACTGTAGTGTAGTGTCCGTTCGTTCGCGCAAGACCGCAGGAAAGGCGTGTCATCATTTTTGTTCGTGACGCGAGAAGCGACCGGACTAATCTCGATTGATCACAGCCATGAAGAGCTGCGTCTACGTGTTTCCAGATTACTGTAGCTGATCTTGACCTGTTATCTCGAAGTTTCCTTGCCGGCTTTAAATTGAGCGATGCAGCGAGCAGCGGGCATTAGTAGTTCGACGACTGACAAGCACGTTTTTTGCTTACGCCGCTGCCGTGCTGTTTAGCCCTTTTGCGGGCGCAAGTAAGCCCAGATAAAGAGCTTCGTTTCCAAATCTTGTTGCCGTCTTCCTGACTGCTGGATTGCCGTCACTACAACGTGACAAAATCATGAAGCCGTCCAGCCACGTGGCTCTCGCATCCATCAGATCACACGCATTTACGCACGTGACTCAGAATAAAAATAGCAGGCTGTGTTAAAAGACTACTGCAATGCACCAATGTCTGACGGCGGTTGCCGAGGCCCTAATACGAAAGATGAAGACCGGTACGCCAAGTATGCGGGGGACGAGTGAACGCGAAACGTTCAGGCCTGTGGTGGTGCCATATCTGTATAAGGTGTCTCATCACCTCAAGAGAGTTGCAGGCAGGCATGGTGTCCCTCTGACGTTTTCTGCGCCGAATAAACTGGCGAAGCTGAGCGCCCGCACGTGCGGTGATAGGAGTGGATGCCTAATCAGGCACGGGACTTCCTACATCCCTTGCGCCACCGGGGTGGTATATTCCTTCCCTCTTTCATGTGGTAAGACCTGCATCGGGCAGACAGGGCGGTGCATAAACGAGCGACTCAGGGAGTATGCGAATAAAGTTAAGAACAGCACAGACAAAGGGGCACACCTTGTGTCCCATCTTAGTTCTTGCCGCGATTGCGCACCGCGACTTGACGAAACCGTGATACTAGGAAAAAGCAAAAATAAACATCCGCGGCTGGCTTTGGAAGCGTTCCACTTAGGGGAAAATGCTGGAGACTGTATCAGTGACACGTCCGTGGCTCTGTACGTAGCCGAAATCAATTTTTTGCGTTCGCGTCTGCGTTAACAGCCCTTGGCATGACTATTGTTGTTAAAGATTGCATTTGAGCATGCGTGGCCACGTGTATAAGTATGCGTTCCCGGGAAGAAGTAAACAGTTGTTAGTAGCGCTTGTGTGTGTCTCTGTGTCTTTTCTTTGTGGTTCGTCCAGTGGTTGCGCTACCTACACCTTCCCAACATCATGTACCAACTAGGCCCAACCCAAGTTTTATTGAAGTTCTGAAAGCTTCAGCCGGCTCATCTAAAGTAATGTTCTGTGATTCAAGCGATAGAAGAACCCCTAGACGGTACACCCAGGCCTCCATACCTAGCTATTGAAGCAGGTGTTGTTGATGAAAAATCTAAGCTTTCTTTTGCCGACAATACCATCTCATGAATGGCCTCTAGAAGCGTCGCGAAGAATCGTGGGAACAAAAGAATCGCGAGAAAAGAAACGTGGGATTCATGGTTTAGCGAGCGTTGAAAACTCCCCTCTGCTCACCCAACACATAGGTTTAGCCACGGGGCAAGAGCATCCGGTCACACAAGAAACACCCAGACCCGGGGTTGACGCGCAACTGCACGACACGCTCCAATGCTATTCTTTTGTCAAGGCCGTGCTTGCTAAGAGCGGAGGCGTCGCCCAGAGTAAAGCGGTTCTTCGAACTGGACGCCGCTAACAACCCAATTTGCGATTCCGCTGCACACCGATTCACGGGCCAGAGCGCACTTGCCAAATGGCCACGCCGACAAAGACCACACGGTGAGGCGATGCGCCACGAAGCGGTGGCAAGACCCAGCGGCAGAAGTCAGAAAGCGAAGACATGTAGCCGGGGAAGGAATGAAAATGGAAGCAAACGAGCGTTATGTCTCCTTCAACACTTCGCATGCTTGCTAGTCGGAAACACGCGCGTTGCGTGCGTGCGTGCGTGCGTGCGTGCGTGCGTGCGTGCGTGCGTGCGTGCGTGCGTGCGTGCGTGCGTGCGTGCGTGCGTGCGTGCGTGCGTGCGTGCGTGAGTGAGTGAGTGAGTGAGTGAGTGAGTGAGTGAGTGAGTGAGTGAGTGAGTGAGTGAGTGAGTGAGTGAGTGAGTGAGTGAGTGAGTGAGTGAGTGAGTGAGTGAGTGAGTGAGTGAGTGAGTGAGTGAGTGAGTGAGTGAGTGAGTGAGTGAGTGAGTGAGTGAGTGAGTGAGTGAGTGAGTGAGTGAGTGAGTGAGTGAGTGAGTGAGTGAGTGAGTGAGTGAGTGAGTGAGTGAGTGAGTGAGTGAGTGAGTGAGTGAGTGAGTGAGTGAGTGAGTGAGTGAGTGAGTGAGTGAGTGAGTGAGTGAGTGAGTGAGTGAGTGAGTGAGTGAGTGAGTGCGTGCGTGAGTGAGTGAGTGAGTGAGTGAGTGAGTGAGTGAGTGAGTGAGTGAGTGAGTGAGTTTCAGTATCATCCAATCCAGTACCGGATTTGATGAAATTCGGTACTACTGTGGATCGCAAATGGGAAAATGCACGCCACCCAGAGTAGACTCAATGCTCCTCCGTGAAACATCACCCATGGATAAATGAACCTCAAGCCGTTCATCAGGATAAGCGTATAGAACCTGTTAACTCAAATCAACATTTTAACAAACACTTCCAATATTGCTCTCATCTCATTAATAGTCTCAGCGCCGGCGATAAATCTTGAAGATTGCGAATGTCAGAAGAAAAAAAAACGCGGATACCAATAAAAGGAAACCATAGAAGCACATATCAGAGGGCACAGCGTCGTGTCACCTCTCACCTCTGTCTCGTGTTAGCGCTGTTTTTCGCTACAAGACATTTTAGCATTTATTTTCTGTTCACTGTCGAGCTAGCTGCGACGATAATGAGGCCGTAGCTCAAAACCAGGAAACGAGCGGCCCCAGAACGACCATTTACGCGAACCCATGCATAGAACGTGAATGACATTTTCTGAAGTACGAAGATTAGCATAAGAAGTGCGACAACCGGGGCACCGAACCTGTTTTCTCTTTTTCTGGCACCGGAAGCCCTACGCCAGCAGCTGTCTCTGCCGACGCAGGTTAGAAAGAAGGTTTCGAGAAACCTGCAATTACACGTGTCCCAATAAGCCTCACTGGTCCTTTCTGGCAGAACGCGACGCTATGCGCCAATCATAATCTGCAGTCAACTACCGGCATAAAAGACGCCATAAAAAAAAAAGGAACGAATTGAAAGTAGAAAACAAAACAGTAACACAGATCGATCGGTGGCATACGGAGGGAAAACGCAGCACCTCGCCTCCCCCTTTTCCCGTTGTAGCATTGATCCCGTGCTACGGAAGGGTGCAGGCGCCGTGTTCGCCACCAAACGAGTGAGCGCTAATCGAGGGGGACACACGCGCGCGCGCAGCCAAAATCGCAGCCCGGTGGCCGACGTAATTAGCGACGACGCCGCAGCAGCATCGAAGTGCACCAGGAGTGTGCAGGAAGAAGAAAATAATGAGGAGTGCACGCATATTGGCGACAGCGCGCTGCCATAAACAGCAGCCAGATACCATAGCCTGCCCGCAATCAGTGACAGATAATGAAGGGAGAGCGAAGAACAAATCCCTTCACACGGCAGGAGCTTGAATCCACTCGATCAATATAGAAGGCGTAAAAGCGCTCCGGAGCCCTGCGCGACAAGAAAGGGAAGACTAAAAATAAAGTCGGTAATGAGAAGAGAGGCCGATGTTCGACGAGTGCAGGTGCGCGACACTTTCCCGAGCCAGCAATGCCCCACCAACCCGGTGAGTACGCCCGGGAGGAGCGTGCATATGCTGCGTAGCAGGAACCGACGTGCGTGCGATTCAATATCGCCAATTCCGAGCGCGGAAGTGAGCAACAGAGAGGCGGCGGCATCATCACAGGCGGCGGCCTATAGCGCAGGCCGAAGACCCACCTAACAAGGTGGCCGCACTGACAGCGCTCCGACGAGAGAGCTGCCGACTCTGACGTGAGGTTCGAACCGCGCGTTCCGGGGCGTGCTCCGCGCTCACAGGGAGGGTGTTACTCGCGAACCACTCACTATCCTGTACAGTGCGGCCTTCGTGCATTATTAATTTGCCGCTGGCATATCTTGGCGCCGCGGCGGTTATATGCGAGACGGGTATACGGTACACGTATACGGGCGCGCCTATACGTGTACACGGGACACGGCAGCGGCGCAAACGAGCCCAGGGTTGGGTGCAGTGCGACGAGCGAGTTTGCCGCCAGCCAATCGCGTTCCCGGCTCCCTGAATACGAGCGACGTCGCGCGGCCGGAAATGCATATACACCTACCCCGCCGTCGCGGCGCTAGTGTACATACATAAAGATAGGGGCGCGTCCCACCAGGAATTGATGCGGGCACGGGGCGGCCCCCATCGAAGAACACACTGCCTCGTGTGCACGCGCCCAATCGAAGTACTGCACGAACGGGCTAAGTATGAGATCAAAGGGTATAGCGCCAAGACGGATGACTTTTCCTACATGGCGAGGGACACTCCCCCATATGCATTTCAAGCTTTTTCTTTTGCTCTTCTTTCTCTCTTCTTTCTATTCCTTCTCTAATTCCGAGCGGGGCCGACTACTTCCTGTCTTTTCATATGCGACTCGGTCTTGCCGAAAGAGAGAGTGCGTGGCAGTAGCAGGAAAGGCATATACGAGCTGTGTAAGGTCCGAGGCTTCCGGGAAGACGGTCCACGTCGCGTTCACTTCGCTGCAGCAGTGAGACACTCTCCCGTCACGCGACGCCTCGCAGTCGGAAGCAGGCCCGACATCGCTGGACGCGATGGGGACGGAAATTCTGTCAGGGTGATGCACGTCAAACTTGTAGCGCTGTGTTTGTCCGTACCCTGCTCTATATAGTAGTGTACGTGCACCACGTTGCAATGAAGGGATCCGGGGAGACGAAGGAAGAATTAACGTAGACTGGTCGCCTACCACGCCGTGTTGCTATACGGAGACTGCCAGACACGTATACCATGATCTGACAGACCGGTACATATTGCAACGTACTGCAGCGAGATATCACTAGCACGGTTATGATTGAAACATTACAATAAATTCTGTACACAATAAGTCGATGCCAACTACTGTGCCTCTCAAAAGCTGCTCGGGCACCGAGACTGCTTATGATCATTACAGATCGCAAGGCCTCAAATCTCGGCAGAATATAACCTTTCCTCTTTATGCTATCAGAGGTTGCAATTACTGCCAGGAGTATTAATAAGCATCTGCTACACGCCTCATCATAAAATCTTGAAGCCTGCAAACTACTGAAAATGCAGGATCTGGTGTAGTTACAAGAACTTCAAACTTATAGGAGAACGGTGGGATCGTGATTATGCATTTTCGCGTTTAGGGTCGCACAACGCCACACCATATCTTCAAAACATCACTAATTACTGAAGAGGGCTGTAACGGATGACCACTAGGCACCAAAGTGCCATAAATGCTATGAATAGTCTCAATGAGTAACTAGACAGAAAAAAGAATAGGTAGTGTACGCAGGATTTTTTTCAGCACTAACCTACTAAAAAAATTGCAAGTCCTGCTAATGCGGTTATAATCACCCTAGCCTCGCTCAACAAGTCTTCTTCATCATCATCAGCCTGACTACGCCCACTACCGGGCAAAGGCCTCTTCTATATTTAGTTAACGCTGTCCTTTGCCAGCTGTGGCCACGCTATCCCCGCAAACTTCTTAATCTCATCCACAAACCTAACTTTCTGCCGCCCTTTGCTACGCTTGTCTTCTCTTGGAATGCACGCCGTTACCCTTAACCAGCGGTCATCCTGCCTCCGCAATACATGTCCTGGCCAAGCCCAATTCTTCCTCTTGATTTCGGCTAGAATGTCATTAACCCGCGTTTGTTCCCTCAACCACTCTGCCCGCTTCCGGTCTCTTTAACGTTACACAGTTCATTTTTCTTTCCATAGCTCGCTGCGTAATCCTTAACTTAAGCTACTTAACAAGTCTACTTGAATATGTCCATATCAGAATACATTTAAAAAAAAAATTGTTTATCTGTGCGTCAAAACGTGTTACATGTGTGAAAATGCGTTAAAAACTAAGCGACACAAGACGGTGAGAGAAGTGGGGGCACAAAGCTCGCGCTTTGTGCTTGGCCGCTGACTTGCTACTCCCTCGTCGGCCACCGGCACTCAACTGACGTTATTAGCGGACAGCGTGTGCATAAAGCTCTCTTTCAGGAAGATTGTTTGCGCTAGCTGTGCGGAGAAAGACAGGATAACTTTCTGGCATGAGCGACAAATCGACAGTCTTCGAAAAAAAAACTTTTTTCTGAATCTGCACACGAGAATGTCATTGCAGTTTCGTGCGCGGACTACTATACTGCCGCAAAACAAAGCGAGACATCTTAAGAAATATTCTTTGCGGTGGCACTGTGGCTATCGTGCTATAGGCGCATGAGCGCAAGATCGCAAGTTTGATTCCGGCCGCGGCGGCCGCGTCTTGCGGCTCCTTACTCTCGTTCAAAAATATAACATCTTATTATAAGGATAGACACCGCGTGTACCCAGCCCCTGCAAAGGGACTGGGGAAAGCAAACGAACGCGTTCTGCTCCGACTATTCCCTAATACAATGCTGTGCCCGGCAGTACTAAAACACTTCGATCCCGCGTTCACTGGCAGGTGCAAACACTGTGGGGAGGTGGCTGACACCTACCACATGGTTTGGGCTTGCCAGCTCAACTCAGCTCTCTCCCCCCACCCCAACCCTACCAGAGAGGAATGGGAGGAGGCCCTGCTTGGCTGCTCGGACCTTCAGGCCCAAAAGGCTTTGGTCAAGAGGGCTAAGCTGGCGGCTTCGACCAATGGGGTCCCGGAATAGGGACTCCACCCATTGCGGGGCTCTTTAAAAGAGCCTCATCTCTTTAATTAAATAAAGGCCTTTCATCATCATCATCTACGGGATGAAAAATACAAAACTGCTCGAGCAAACTGTGACGCTGTCAAGGAACACCACGTGATCGAAATTAATCCGGAGCCCATTACGTTATGCCTCAATGCCCAATGTCTTGCTCTGGGGCGCAAAAACAAAGGTTTTATCAATAATTATCTACACGAAGTTTTCGGATTAAAAGTTCCAACAACGTAGAAATATCTTAAACTCTGAAGAAGTATTTAGGAGGTGCGGTCTGCACGGCAGCACCTTAATGCAGATAATATGTTCGTCAGAGCTCTTTTGTTTAATTATTTTCTTTAGCACTCTGATGAAGATAAATAGAAAACAACGCCTACACACATGGCACCACGTCTTCTCGCCTCACGGACCCCAGATACAAAAAGCAACACGCAGCATCGGTGTTGAACTATGAGAGAAAGAGTGCACTCTGGGGCACAAGGAGGACGCATTGGAAAAGAAGACAGGCGGGCATCGTGGACGGCGTCTCGAGAGGGCTTCCATGTTGATCAATCCGGGCGCGTCATAAACCGGACGCGGCGGGCCGCGCGCAAATCGCAGCACTTCTGCGCGCTTTCGAAACGGGAAAGGGACCCACGCGCTCTGGAGAGCGTCTCGTAAACGCCCAGCGCAATAACCGCACTAAAACCCAGAGTATTTGCACGTCCGGCGATCATGGCCCGATGGCCGACGGCCCCGGACCCTCAAATCAGGAACTTTCTTGGGATGGCGTTGCGCACACGAACAAACATACACAGGAAGAGGCAGAAGACAGAAAGAGCGCGAACTATCAACTAGATTCATTGCTTTCGCAACAGAATATATATGCAGCATACACACGTGCAAAACAGAATAGGGAGAGGGGGAAAAAAGGAGTGGGGGGAAAGGGGAACAAGTCAGGCCTGCATAGGTCAGCGAAAGCTACGGATAAAATTCATTTCCCTATCATGTAAGGTGACCGAGGTATCGCTAATACAATTTCCGCCTTTTTCTCTGATGTGGAAAGCTTCTAAAAGTTCGCGTGCTATTTTGCTTTTGCTCTTGCCCAGAATCTTGATGTATTTGAGCATCGGCTCACAACCACAGCATGAAATGCAATGGGCAGGCAAGTTCGCCCCGTCTCTATTTCTTACAGAAAGAGCATGCTCCCCTGCGCGCTCATTGATGCAGCGTCCAGTTTGGCCGACATACACGCGTCCACACTTGAGCGGGATTTGATACACCACGCCCGTGGCACATTTGACGTATTGTTCCGCATGTTTTATTGTACATGCGCTCCGTGGGGCTCCTTCCTCGGTGATCCTGGGGCATAACCCCGCAAGCTTTCTTGGAGCCGAAAAAACCACCGGAACACCATGCCTGTTTGCCACTTTTTTTAAATTGTGGGCGACTTTGTGCATGTAAGGAAGCACCGTCGGCTTTGCACTCCGCAAGCGCTCAAGGTCGCAGCTACGCTTGCCATTCTTTGTCTTCTGGAGAAGGTTCTCGGCTACCGCTGTGATGAGCGAGCAGGGGAATCCGGCTGAAAGCAGCCTGGTGATCTGATTATGGAAGCTGGAATGCATTTCATGCTTGCATGATTTGGTTAAAGCTGATTCTAGGCACGAGTTTGCAATTGCTCTTTTCACAATCTTTGAATGTGCAGAGTCAAATGGAAGTAGTGCTTTCTGTGCTTGAGGAGCATATTTCCAACAGACATGATGCGAGCCAAACTGCATATTAATGTCAAAAAACTGCAATGAACCGTTGGTTGGGAGTTCGTGCGTGAAAACGTGAAAAGAAAGCTATGCACCAACTCGCCCAGCAAGAAGTTCTTCTACAAATCAGGAACACCACACTCTTGCGCGCCCTCTTCTCATTCAACTGACCGAGCGGAGAAAGCGGGCGAAAAAGCAAGACGTTCGTCACTCTTTAGTTTCTTCCCACCACGTTTGAGGGAGCCACTGTAGAATCAGAGCTTTGAAAAAATGGGAACAATAAAGCCCGACATTTCAATTCCATCACTGAAATTAACAAAAACACCCAGGAATCAAAACATACAACCGCTACAGCAGCGGCCTCCTGGTTAGCGTTTATTCGTGGAAGCAAAGGCAAACACAACTAGTGCTACAAAAAAAAACAACAAAAAAAAAACCTTTAAGAATAGTGCTCTGGGAGCACAGCTGCCAGACGTCAATACATTTGAACCGCTTAATTTCCGTACGGTTTGGTTTATGGGGTTTAAGGTCCCAAAGCGACTCAGGATATGAGAGACGCCCTGGTGAAGGGCTCCGGAAATTTCGACCACCTGGAGTTTCTTTAACGTGCACTGACATTGCACAGTACGTCGACATCTAGCATTTTGCCGCCAACGAAATCAGACCGCCGAGGCCGGGATCGAACACGCGTCTTCTGGGTTAGCAGCCGGGCGCCGTAACCACTGAGTCACTACGGCCATACGGTTTTAAGCCTTTCGGAAATGCGAGCTACAGCATACGTTAATGACCCAAGACGAGCAGTCAGCATGCGTTGATACTCTTTGGCCACAAACGTACTTGTGCCATAAAAACCCATCATCGTCAATCATTATTATCACTACGCTTTCGGGATTTTCTCCTAAACAAACTATCAATAATACACTAAACTGTTTTCGCACGCTAGTTTGAGATCAGGCCTCACACAAAGCGAGAAAAGGATAACGGTCGCCATCAACCTGTTAAATAAAATCAAGGAATAAACTTTTTCGCAAATGCAGGTGCATGTTTACACTGTGAACTAAATGTCGGTCGCATACCTACATTAGTTCATTCGGTAAAATTGTCCTACAACGCGCGTGTTTCGAGATATCTGCCTCTACACGTTGGTCTGAATCTGCGCAACTGCACGCGCGCAAGGCGGCGTCGAGAGGCGGAGAAGTCCTACCGGCGAGACGAGGGTTTCCGCGTGGCGTTTTGTCATCGAACGGCGTAGAGCAACAGGTGAAGTTTGAAACACTTGCCTTGTCACTTTCGGCTATCAAAATTAAATAAACGCCCGTAATGCCGGGAAGAGTTTTGCGCCGATCGTCATTGCCTCGCATGAAGAGTTACCAGGACTGAAGCTACAATTTGGAGGCGAATAGGAGCACACACGTTCTCGGAGAGGGAGAGAATAAACTTTATTGAGAAACTGGTCTTGAGAGTTGCATGAGAAGCAGGTGGGTGGAGTCGTCATTCCAAAACTTCTGTGGACCGAGCTGCTTCAAGAACCTGGTAGATGAGCTTTAGCTCAAAGATCTTCCGAGGATATATATATACTATTCATTTGAGCCTCCCACTGCTCGTAAGACATATGTGGAATCTTTGAAGGCTAAGGCTCGTCCGCACACCCCTACGAAACATGGAAAAGTGTGGGACTTGCGTAACACCAGGGCAGGTGTCAAGGTATTGATTAGGACACATTTTACTTTATTTATGCAGGTTCCGAAATGAGTTTGTCTGTACTGGCCGCCAGCCTACAGCATCCGCTGCTAAACTGAGTAATTAGGAAAGAGACCGCCTCTAAGTTTTCAATAGGGATACGCACGATGACATCAGTGGCTAAAGGTTTGTTGTTTGATTTTGGTTAATTAATAAAGTCACAAAGACAATTAACATCTCATTTTGTGTCCGCCTGGTCGCATAACCTACGAGCTTAAACAGCTTTCTTTCATTGCCCATAGTTTATTCCCGAAAATTTCGGCAGTGTAATTTTGAACACCCAGTACAACACTAGAAGCGCCTGAAATTACATAAAAATGGTAAAAAAAAAATAAAAACAAAACTGATTTCATTCATTCCTCACAATGCATTCATCATGCTGCATTCCCGAAAGAGGCACCAGACAGATGTGTGAACATCTGAGACTTTTCTTTTTGCTGTTCGCAGCAATACAGACGGGAAAATTACAGTGCACCGTTATAGTATCCGCGACTCTCAAAATCCAGACAATACCGGCGGCGCACGCCATAAAAAAAACACCGTCTACGCGCACTTGTCGCGCACTCCAGTGGAAATTCTCTCTCGCAAATTCTCTAATTTTATAACCTTCCCTGACAAGCGCTCCCAGAGCGCCACCACAGTCCTTGCTGGGCTGTTCTGTGCACCTGGCGCAAACACGGTGGAAGTGGTACCGCCAGCTCACTGCCCCTGTTCGCAACAGTCCAAAGGGCAGGCGTTTAAACAGGACAGGTGCGCATAGTCGGCGGAAAAGTATATGTTCCACCTCAACTGCATGAACCAGCCAACTTCCTCCGGCTCGTGTTACAACTACCCGAACGCATCAAGGGCCAATCGCTAAACCCGACGAGTTAGCTACGCCTAAACTAAAGCGATCACGCCCAATCGCACACCAGACCCGTCCCAGGCGGCCCTTTGCAATACCAAGCTCCGACAAACACAACTAGTATTTTCCAGAACCTCGGAACCATACCGGATGCATTCGATTAGGCCCCAGGCCACGCGCACGTTCAAGCGCGGACAGCGCACGCGGCAATACATGGCTGCAGCCGCAGACGCTCCGTGGGATGAAGGAAAAGCGGGAGAGAGAGAAAGCGCGCAATGGCGACGCGCGCACCCGCAAACCCGGCGCGTGTCAGGCACAGGCACTGCGGAGATTCAGCGCAACGCTCGCGCCGTCAAGCGCTCGTGATTTGCACGCACACGTAAATGGGAACGAGAGGTGCACCCGAACCCAACGTTTCATTCAACTCTCTCTCTCTCTCTCTCTCTCTCTCTCTCTCTGCCCCCCTCCCTTTCGGCAAAAGCGGCGGCGGTGGCTTGCCGCAATTAAAGGTCTCCCCTGAAGCGAACCGGGGGAAAGAAAAAAGAGAACTCCGTCCTGCCGGGGCGGAACCGTCCCTCCGAGCGTACGCGAGACGATAACTCTCTCCGCCTTTCCCGAGGTCCGAGTCAGCGAAACCGCCTTTCACGTCGCAGCCACTGATTACACAACGCTCTCGATCAACGCCCGGAGAGCCAGCTGTAGAGCTGCAGCGTTGATCGACGAATTGGTCGACACGTTTAAGGAACTGGAAACGCGCGTTGCGCGTTATGCGCCACTTTCGCGCGCGAAATATTTGAGGCAGAACTTAGTGGGGAAAGCGCGTATATAACGCGGACCCGCGCAACGTTGAAAAGCGCTTTTTTTTTTTATGAGGCGATAACTTTTAAGCTCCTTGGGACACCGACGGCAAGTACGCTGCAAAAGCCACAAATCCTGCGTGCGAATCGAGTACACTGGATGCAAGACACGAGTCATCAATGCAGGACGCAGGCTGGAAGTTACACCCACTGGCTGGTGAACAAAAAAAAAAAAAAGAACAGCGAGAAGAAGATAATCACGCACCCTCCGCCCTCTCACCACTGTGTCAAGTAGAGCACACTGCGCACAGGTTACTTTCACGACCCACGCACACAACAAGCATACTCGAAAGAAATGACACAGTTTCAAGAGAGTTTTTCGGTATCAAAACTCCACGTGCGAGCAACGAATGCGCGCGTAAAAAAAAAAAAATTAGAAAGACCAATGCCTAAATTGAAGATGCGCACAAGCGGTGAATGTGTGACACCAAGCGGAAGACTAGGAATGCGTCGGCAGACGGCAGATCCTACAGTTTTTCACTCCCTGCACCGTGGTACGCTATAGGAAGACACCGATCTCTTTTTCTATATACACAGGGTGACACAAATCTCTTTCTTCGCGCTTCTCGGCTCCTAACCAGTAGGAAACGTGGACTTTATGCATCGAGAGAGCCCCTCCGGCGACTGCCGCCCACGATCCAAGCACCCTTTCAGGAAACAGTGGCGTACATTCGCATGAGGACACATCCGACGACGTATGAATGGCCGAACTTGCCGCCAGGCATTCCGAGGCGCTAAGTTTTTCGAGAAAGTGCCTCTTCGGTGCCTACGCACAAGATCTGAGCGAGGTGATGGGTTAGGCACGCACGCACAAACGAAAATACGCCTCACCGACAACATTTCAAATTCCCCAGCCGGGAACAGCGTCAAGCTCTCAAGCCATCAAACACTGGCGTTCCTTGAGAAATTAAAGGCTCGCCCAGGGCGCATACTGTTCTTTTTCTTTGATCCTAACTTCGCAATGTCTTGGCGGGCCGCCGAGGAATGCGAGCACAGCACAACACCGGACGTCAGGCATCGCATTCCGAGGAAGAAAAGTTATGGAGGAGAGGAGACGACGCGTCGGCAACGTAGAAGTTTAGCGTGGTCAATGCAGGAAACGGGCGCCAGATCTCCAGGAGGATATCGCTCCAAATGTAACGCAGCTATGTCTAATTGCCTTTTCATTCACAATACAACTAAAACTCCATCCGCGTCCATCGTGAATATTGTGAAAGTGAAGGACGAAGTTGAGGATGCAGTGCTGCAAACACCAGACAGGTGTGTGAGTGTGGAGGGGGGGGGGGGGGGGGGGGGGAGGTAAGTAGTTGGGTGGGTGTTGTATACCCATGCTCCTGCCTGGCCGCCCCAATAATGATGAAGTGCAAAGATACCTCGTCGTAAATATTTACGCTTATTTACGTATACGCCTCATACGAAAACACTGAGAGACAGAATATCGCCGCCTCGTTCTTACAGCGCAAAGTGACTCAGAAATGTGAATACCAATTTAAAAATTTTAGTCGACAAAATATTTCCCAACGATAACGATTCTCGGTAATGCGATTTTTAAGCGAAGCTCCTACGGTACTTGAACAGTAGGCGACCGCATATGAAACATGCAGAGCCGAACGGAGACGGCTCTGGGTTTTGACTTGGGCAGCGCGCTCAGCGATCCACCGCCGATGGGCCTCGCCTTGGGCAAATGGCCAGCGCGCTTACGGTGCGCGCTACTCTGGCTGGCGACACATACCTAGCCAATGACGTCATTGGCGAGCAGCGACGGCGCGCGCTACTCTGGTGCCGTAGGTTGCAGCCGCGCAGCCTGCACCCACGCTACTTGCGTACCCTCCTTCTCCGCTTTCCTCCTCGCGCTCTCTTCGCTATCGCCGTCTTTCATCCTCCGCTGTACTCCGCGCTCGGTTACGCCAAACAAGGCGAGGCACGCCAATGAACCCGGGAACGGGGCCTAAGAGCTGCGCTCTAAAAACACACTATATAGTAAAGGGCTTTCCTCGTGCAGACAGCCCGTCTTTAAGCGGTGCGTATCAGTCCTCACGTTTACTTGATGCAGCTGTGAAAGCATCCGTGCCTCATAACTTATAAGCCGTACTGCAAGGCGCTGGGCGATCACTGCGTCGAAACAGTGGTCACGAGTTTTCTTTCGTTTCAATATCAGCAAAAGACCAACCACTACCTGTGTGTGCAACGCTCAGAGCTGAGGACGACGGGTCAATAGTCAACATACACTCAGAGAAGCGATAAATCGAACGCTATTCTGCCCTACTGAAACCAATGTTAAGCACTATCTCGTTTTTTTTTGTTTTTTTTTTTTCGAGCATAGAGCGAGCCGTATTTCAGAGAAGAGCGAGCCGTAATTAAAATTTTACTGGCTATCGCGGTGGTTTAGCCGTCTTGAACCTTTCCACGCTGGCTTGTCTTCATTCGTTACCAGTACAAAACCTTCTGCACGGTACTAAATCATATTGGCGGTCAAGGTCCACAACGGTTAGGATGAAGCCGAGGATATAATGAAAAAAAAAAATTACAAAAACCACCCATCGAAGTCCTGTAACGAGGTTTAGCTGTAAGCACAGGCCTGTGTGCCTTCACCCCTACATAAATACCGCGAGGCAGACGCTTATAACACTGATTATACGCTCTGAGAGTACCCACGCATTCAGATATGCTTAACCTCTGTTAAGATTTAAATGCACCAATTTTTCTTGGGCCCAACTGGCTCACTCCCCCCCCCCCCCCCCCCCTTCCCCCCAGCTTCATCTGCACATACGAGGAACCTCTGAATGTTAGAACTACCTCGGCACTGCAACACTGGGCTTCACGCTCTCCCCTCTCTCACTCCGCCTAGACGCAAGAACTAGTTCAAGCAGCTGAGCGCAAACGCGAAGGTTCTCCTCGCTGCGTTTCCAACGATGACGACATGGCAGAGCTCTTTAGCAGGACATGCATCGTTTCTGGATACACTGTGCAAGAACCGTAAAAGTGCACCGCCAGGCTCCCAGTGCAAGCGTCCACAAAATGCATCAAATATAAGCCCGTCAATCTACGTCAGATATTGACTCCGCGTCTGCAAACGTGAGTGGCCAGAACTACGAGCGACCCGGAAGACTAATACCACGAAAAGAATCATGTCAGGCGATTACCACGAGATGATTATTGCAGGCCACAAAGCAACAGCACATAGTGCGCAAGCAAGTAAAGCGAAGTTCAGTTCTAACAGCAGTAACTTTGTCTAGCCCCCCAAAAAACAACTACAAGAAGCGCATTTTTTCTGCTATAAAAGCAGGAAAATTTGCGACAAAACACGAAACGACTGCTACAAATTGTAAATTCTTCTCCTACAAAAGCTTCTACAAGAAGATTGATGTCAGGTCCGCCACAAAAGTAACTGATTAATTGTAAATCAACCTCCGTCGTGCGCCTGGGATGCATGGCATGCAGGTGCGCTCCGATCTGGTCGGCTCTCACGAATTACAGCCCGATGTCTAACCCAGCGAGCGCTCCGAGAAACCGCAGATGGACGGAAGCGAGCACAGAGTTTGCTTCCAATTAGCGGCCCACTTAAACAGCGTGCTATCAGAAGCCGGAAGTAAACGAACTCGGCCCGCTAGCATTCCCCGGTAAAGCGCGCGCCCCGGCAATAAGCAGCCGTGCATTACACACAGCGTCTGCCTGCACGGGACAGGCAACGTAACGCCGGGCCCACTCTCAGCCCGGCGATGCGAGTGTACTACGGTGAACGTGACCTGACGTGCGCTGCCGTCACAGAGTGGAAACAAAGCGCGGTTGGATGTACGTAGCTTCCTTACAAAGACGGTCATCCACTTCTGTCTCCGCCACGAAAGCCTCGCTACTTCAAAGGCACTCTCACCCTACCGAAAAAGCACGTCGTCAGCAGACGCCGCCTCGAGCCGCGGATGTATGCGTGTGTGGAAGACAGCGAGGCCTCTTGAGAATCCAGGTTGCCGAGTTTAGAGCACTCGGGTCCCACGAAAGGGCCACAAAAGAAAGGCAGACCTTCACGGGCTGCTAACCGCGCGTTTCTTTGGACCGAATAGACAATTCCATCGCGCAGAAAAATGTAGAAATGGTGGGGTATAATTCTGCAACATGCAGACTACAGAATCGTTCATTAAGAGCAGCCGCCGCGGTGGCTCAGCGGTTATGGTGCTCGGCTGCTGACCCAAAAGACGCGGGTTCGATCCCGGCCGCGGCGGCTAGAATTTCTTTGGAGGAGAAATTCTAGAGCCCCGTGTACTCTGCGATGTCAGTGCACGTTAAAGGGCAACTCCGGCGATTTTTCGATGTGCATCGATTGAAATGAAATTTTAAGTCTGTATTCTTTATGATAGTCTGATGCCTCATGTAAAATTTCGCACCTGAAACCGGCGTAGTTTTTCCGCAAGCGAATTTTGAAGACAAGCGCTCCTCGACGCGAGCGGCACCCACTGATCGAGCAACTTCTACAGGCCACCCTGTTCTGTGACGTCACTGGCGGGGCGGCGTGTCAAGCTGGTTGGGCGCGCGCTGGCGCTGGCAGTGCAGGGGAAAACTGAAAATTGGTTTTGAGGAAAGTAAATGACGCAGCAATGGACACCCGAACCGCGACGTAAGGGAGGAGTGAAAGAAGAAAGGAAGAAAGAGGTCCGTAGTGGAGCTGTCCGGAATTATTTCGACCACCTGTGCAATTTCGCGCCATCTCAACGTGCTTGATGTGATGTGTACGCCAGAGAGATGGGTCACGGCAACTTCTGTTGTGCTGTGGGGTGCACGAATTGTTGATCTGTGACAACGGGCGTGATCTAGCGTAGGTTTCCTAGCGATAAGAACCTTCGCGATAAGTTGGTGAGAGCTGTTCGCCGTGTAAACTGGTCTCCGAGGAAGCATACCCACTTGTGCTCGCGCCAGATTGCTATGAAGACAGCGTGTACTTCAAAGAGAGCTTTGGACTCGCTAAGGCTTCGTTCAACTGGCGCTTGAAGGCATATTCTGTGCCAACGTTATTCTAGTACAACCGTCTATCGCAGCGGCCAGCTGAACGAAGCGCGGCCGTCAAGAAGCGGTATGTTGGATTGTAGAACTGTAGCTGGCGTGAACTCACTTCGAAAAGCTCGCCGTCGAGATAAAGCTTCGCAGAGAGGACTGTTGGTGATGCATGCCCCTGTAAGGACGTTGTGCACCGCGGCAACGTTCCGGCAGCAGATTCTTTCATCAGGCTGGGTCGGCCGGCACTGGCCACACGAACAGCTGTCGGCGGGTGCATCTCATTAACTTTCGTTCTGACGACTCTGTCACAAATGCATGCACGAGAAATGACTCAAGTAGTCACTTCTCCGAGTTCAGACCGTCTCCGTGCTGCAGGTGACGCGGCCTGTGGTGTGACTCGGCTGGCTCGCTCGGCGGTGGATCGTACCTAAAAGGCGACTCGTCCAGTCCAAAATCGTCGAATGAGTCGTCTTATAAAGACTCGCTGGTCTCGGAAAAGCTGTCCTCCGCGCTTTCAGTCATGTCGACAGCGCGGCTCAGGGTAGTTGTGATATCTTCGGGGGCTTCACAGCGCGGCGAACCCGCTCGTGACGTCACAGTCAATACCGCACGAAGGCCCCTCCCCGGTTTCGGTTTTGCGGTTTCGGTTTCGAGTTTTGCGTTTTTTGCTGTTTAAAAATTATTTTACGGTTGCTTTTGAAAACCTTGTATCGTAAACATTACAGGAGGTTCCTAGGAACCCAAAACAGCCATTAACTTAAAATGGCTGAAAAATCGCCGGAGTTGCCCTTTAAAGAACCCCAGGTGGTCGAAATTTCCGGAGCCCTTCACTACGGCGTCTCTCATAGCCTGAGTCGCTTTGGGACGTTAAACCCCATAAACCAAACCAAACCGTTCATTAAGAGCGACAAAGCAGCTGAAGCTGGCCACACCTCCAGCTTGTGCCTGCTGCTTTCCTTAAGTGATTTAACGAAAAGGAAAGGGCAAAGCATTGACGGCTAGACTTAGGTAGTTTCAATAAAAGGAAACAAATTCCAGAGGCCTCAGCGGCATCCCACGGCGTTGCCAGCTAGTGTTCTTCATAGTAGAGACAAGAAAAGGAAAGGCGGGAAACGAGGACAGCGGGGTTCAAGATTACTCACAACTTTCCCTCCCAATTTCAGGTGCTATCGCACTCAATATGACTTGCAACACACGAGTTTGTGGCCGCAGTGCTTTCCGGACGCACGGCGGTGCCAACAAGCGGCGTGCTTGAAAACAAAGTGGAAAGGATCCTGCTGTTCCACCAGTCAGCTGCATCCCCCGCGTCGTCTGACCTACGCAATCTGAGATCAACTGCGACTTGCGCCTTGCAATGCCACGCAAATCTCGCCGCGCTACCGTTGGCGATGCGACAACGCTATGCTCCTCTCCAGACTAACAAAAAACAGATAGACGTGCTCCGGGCACAGAATGAGCTTTTGCTCAACAAAATTCAAAATTTAGAGTCAAAATTGGCGTCTGCCGCACCGACCCCGCAGAACTCGGACGCAATGGAGAGCGACGCGGAGATCTCGCCTGCCCTCGTGACAGCCATCTCTGCGATGGAGGAGCGCTTAACCTCTAAATTGCGATATATGATCGAGACCGCCATGGACCAGATCTTGACAAAGGTCAAATCTGCCGTCCCCGCGGTGGTCTCAAAACACATCTCGGACAACCCCCGCCTCCTCCGTCGGACGGGACCCATTAGGGACGTATCCCGCCCTTCAAAATTCAACCGTCTGATTATTGATTCGGACAATGAGGACAGCTGCCCCGCTCCTTCCGTCATCACCCCCTTGATGGCGCAAGTAGCTGGCTCTGAGGCAGCCAATCCCTCCTCCTCCCCCCCCAAGAATTTTAAATCATGGCGAGACACCTTAATCAAAGGAGTTCCGCCATATCCAATTCGACCATGTCAACTTCAATAACACAGTGGAACTGTAGAGGCTTTAAGGACCGCACTAAGCGGGCCAATTTCCGCCTCTACCTTGAAACTTTCGAGTCCTTACCAGCCGTGGTTGCCCTCCAAGAGCCAGGCCTGGGCGCCACAATTTCAAATTGCACGACGTTCCAACAGGATCCCGCGTCTTGTCTTCTCGTTCACAAAGACTACACAGCCAACCTAGTGGATCTCGACCTCCAACTAGAGTACTCTTATGTAATGGTGACCCTCCTACCAGTCCGCCGCAGGGACCCACCGTTGCATATACTCAACGTGTACTGCTCTCCCAAACTAAAGCGAGTGACTTTTGCGGACCTCTTTAGCCGCGCGCTAAGAGTAGCGGGCCGCGATCCCCTGCTGATTGTGGGCGACTTTAACGCTCCCAGTCAGCAGTGGGGGTATCGCAAGGAGGAGTCGCGCGGGCGTAAGCTGGCGGAGCTTGCGTCCACGTTGGGCCTCACCCTCCACACGGACCCTGTCCACCCAACCCGGCTAGGAAATTCCGTGACACGGGATACGTGTCCGGACTTAACCTTCACTCGCAACATACGACGCGCAGACTGGCTCAACACCGAGGAGACCCTCGGTAGCGACCCCTGCATCATTAACACTACACTACGCACACGCCCCCTCAAGCGTCCCAGAACACAAGCCCATATCCCAGATTGGACGAAATTCAGGCAAAATTTTAAATCACTTGATAATACATCCATTTCCGCGCAAGGCTACACAGCATGGTCCCAACAGCTGCTGGCACACCTTTCCTCGCATGAAACACACATCCAGCTCTCAGAGGCGGTCACGGACGTGGATAACCACCTTCTACACCTCTGGGAAGCCCGTCGCAGCCTCGTCCGCCGTTGGCGACGCCAGAAACACAATAGAAAGCTTAAAGCTCGAATTGCCGAGCTTACCCAGAAAGCGGCAGAGTACGCGGCCCAACTCGCCGACTCCAACTGGGTAGATAGATGCAACACGGCCGCGCGACAAATGTCCAGCCGAAACACGTGGCGTCTCTTTCGAGCCCTAATCGACCCAACACAAACACGAACCGAAACACAAAAACATTTGCACCGAGCCCTGCACGCTTTTTCTGGCAACACGACTCAACTGGCACAGAAACTTCAGGACCAGTATCTGTGTACAGCCCAAGACCCCCGTGGATCTGCGTACTCTTATGCAGGCAGAGAGAACACGGAGCTGGATCAACCTTTCCAGCTCCATGATCTGCGGGCGGCTCTCGCCAAAATGAAACGGGGCACTGCGCCAGGACGGGATAAGGTCACCGTCAAGCTTTTGACGAACCTGCCCGACTTGGCATACCAGTCCCTCCTGGAATACGTCAATGCGATTTGGCGCGGGGACACCCCCATGCCAATCGAATGGAAAACGGCTTTGGTCACTTTTATTCCTAAAGCTGGCAAACCAATTGACACAGATAACCTCCGCCCCATCTCTCTCACCTCATGTGTGGGCAAACTAATGGAGACGATGGTGCGGGATCGGTTATCTACATATCTTGAAAACAAACAAGTCTTTGCGAGCACCATGTTCGGATTCCGCCCACACAGATCCGCACAGGATGTCCTCCTGCAACTCAATCGGGAAGTCCTTGACCCCCTCGAATGCCCCCATAATGACCGGGTAGTACTCGCCTTGGATCTTAAAGGGGCATTTGACAATGTAACACATGAGATCATACTCACTAACCTAAGTCACACCGACTGTGGCCTCAATACATTCCAATACATAAGCCAATTTTTAATAGATCGTCAATCCTACATTCGAATTCAAGATAGAGACCATGGTCCTTACCTACTCGGCACGCGGGGAACCCCTCAAGGCGCGGTACTTTCCCCGCTGCTCTTCAATCTGGCCATGATGCACCTGCCGGCCCAGCTGAGTGGTGTCGCCGGCGTGCAGCACGCCCTGTACGCCGATGACATCACTCTGTGGGCCACGCAGGGCAGCACAGGAGACATTGAAACCAGCCTGCAAACAGCGGCGACGATAGTAGACCGCTACGCCCGCCGCTGCGGTCTTCAATGTTCCCCTCAAAAATCGGAATTTGTGCACCTCCGCCCCTCACAGAAGTGCACAACTAAAATATCTCTCTCTCTTGAGAGTGGTCCCATACGCGAAAGTGATGAGATACGGGTACTCGGACTCTACATCCACAAACACAGGCGGCCAGACACTACATTGGCCAAACTCCGTAAGGTGGGGGACCAGGTGGGCCGCATGGTCCGCCGGGTTTCCAACAAACGCGGAGGGTTACGAAGTAAGGATGCCTTGCGGCTGGCAAACGCCTTTGTAACCAGACGAATTCTCTATTCGACTCCTTATCTCCACCTACGGAAACAAGAGGAGGACGCCCTTGAGGTCATCCTTCGCAAAATTGTTAAACGTGCCCTTGACCTCCCCATCACTACTTCAAACAGCCGGCTTATGGCTCTTGGGGTGGTGAATACTTTCCGGGAACTCCGGGAGGCGCACCTTACAAACCAGTACACACGCTTGTCGCTAACGGAGTCGGGTCGCCGCCTTCTTGCTCGACTCCATATCCAACACACCCCTCCAATGGAAGACAGGTTTCGCATCCCGGAACTGTGGAGACGTGCCCTCCACGTGCGGCCTCTTCCAGCAAACATGTCACATGAAGACCATAATGGTCGGCGCCTGGCACGAGCGGAAGCGCTAGCCCGATATTATGGCAACAAAACAGGTGTATACTACGTGGACGCCTCCGGCCCTCACCACGGGGGATGGTACACGGCCGCGGTAGTTCACAACAGCAACACAGTTAACGGCCTAACTTTCAGAGCCCGCAGTGCAACACAAGCAGAAGAGGTCGCGATTGCTCTCGCGGCCTCACATTCCAATTCAAAATACATAATCACCGACTCGCGAGGGGCCTGTCGGAACGTCGAACAAGGCTGCACTCCCTTCCTAGCCTATCGAATATACCAAAATTGCATACGGGATACGGACCCCGCACACCGTTACCTCATAGGGGCCCCTGCTCATCAGGGGTTGACAGGAAACGAGGCAGCAGACGCAGCCGCCCGCGCGCTCTCTCACCGGGCTGTTTTCTCCTCCCCGTCCGATCAGGAACCCGATTTTAATCCGGTCTATACATTCAAAGATATTACAACATATTATCAAAATTGTCATCGCCTTTACCCTAGCCCATGTAAAGGCCTTAAGAAGGCGGATGAGCGGCTCCTTCACCGCCTTCTCACCAGTACATTGCTGTGCCCGGCAGCGCTAAAACATTTTGACCCCTCCTTTAGCGGCAGCTGCCCACACTGTAGTGCAGTGTCTTCTGACACTTATCACATGGTGTGGGCCTGCCCCTCCAACCCCGCTATTCCCCCCATCCCCAACCCAACCCGGGAGGACTGGGAGGCGACCCTGCTCGGCTGCCACGACTTACAGGCCCAACAAGCCTTAGTCGGGCACGCCCGGGCGGCGGCAACCGCCACTGGGGTCCCATACTAAGGACCTCCACCTAGTGTTTGTAAGGATCGGTCCCTTACGGGCTGATCCAAACATACCTCCTGCTCATTCGTAATAAATGTTTTCACCACCACCTCCAGACTAGATGACAGAGGGGAGAAGGGTGACTGTTAGAACAGCAAAATCCCTTTTGCTTTCGCTCGCAAGCGCGCCGATTGCCGGCCCCACCACGCTCCCGGTGAGCGCTCCGGCCACGCTTGCCGGCGTTGCAAGTCATACTGAGCGCGATAGAACACTGTCGCAGCGGCAAAACGACAGGAAGGCTGCACTTCGCTCTTACGCATCCATGTCGAATGGACGGCGGCTAATTTCGAGTTTCGAGCGCGCACCGCCCAGCGCCGGACAAATAGGTGAACGTGCTTCCTCAGACTGAGGTGCTTGCGCTGTCTACACAAAAAGACCCGAAGGCCTCTTCATTCCGTAAATCAATCAACGCCGATTCTACGTGCCGCACTGGTACCAAAAATAGCGGCAGAAGGCACCGCCGTCTGGCACACGGAGTCGCAGGAGGAGGCCACAGGCCCGTCACGTCGCGGTCGCCCCGCGACGGAGCAGCCTTCAATCATTCAGGCCAGTGCGGGGACAGACCCAGAAACAGGCAGCCTGTCGCTGGGTCATGGGCTTAATGCCATTAGCCCCGCAGGGGGGACACAGAAAGAGAGAAGGCGCGCGCGCACGCCGGACAGTGCAGAGGCCGCTCGCCCCGAGACCCCGCAACTTTAGTCCTTCGGCCTGTGGGCGGCGTGTGTGCGACCTGAGAGGCCGGCTCCGCCCCGAGCGACACACAAGTCGAGGAGACACGCGCAGCTGTGCCGGTCGCAGAAAGCAACACGCTGTCCCTCTGGCGCTGCCTCCTGTGGCCTACAGGAAGCAAAAAAAAAAAGAACAAATGAACAAGAAACGAAAGTCGCAATAATGAACAGCCCGGCAGCACTGCATTAGGGAAAAGTACGAAACAAGGAGATAACCAAGGAGGCAGACTGGAAGTAGGACCCGCTTAACGCGATTTTCTCAGTAGGGGGTCTGTAAAGTGCAACGCAGCCACACCTACGCACCAGAAAAAGTGACCTTTGCTAAAGACACTGGAGTAAAAATAAAGAAAAATAAATCTTTAAAACCCTAACACCCACGGTAGATCCAAGGCTATGACACTCTGGTGTGGCGAACACTACAACGCGCCGCATAGCTCGCGGGGTTTCCGAGACACGTAAAAACTTAACAACCACTATACGGTACGCTAACTGGACGAGAAAAAAAAAAGTATTCAGCAACAGCAAAGGCACTTCACAGACGTCCACCAAAAACGACGATGATCTGATTCTAATGACGAAAGGGCAGCCTGGTCAAAAAGCGCCTTGGCTGGCGTGTTTGGTCCTGCAGCAGGTGGTGTCAAAGGCCCGCTATTCGTGGCATTTCATCCCCCGAAGCCCGAGCACCAGGCCAGTGGAAATGTGCCACCCGCCGGAAAAACAGTGGATACCCGACAGCAATGGTGATCTGAGCCCCGCACGTTCTCCCATTCGGCTACAGGTACACCGCTCATGCGCATCGGCGACGGTTCATGACGGGAATCACTGAGAAAGCATCTGGACGAATATTCAAGAACATCATCATCGTCATCAGGCCAACTGCGTCCACTAAAAGTTTATTCCATACCCCTCCAATTAACCCTAACTTGTGCCAGCTGCAGACGCCTTATCCCCGCGAACTTCCTAATATCATCCGCCTGCCTGACATTCTGCCACCCCCTCCCTGCGATGATTATTTTCACTTGGCATCCGGTCCGTTACCCTTAAGGACCATCAGTCACCTTTCCTTCTCAGTACAGACTCTGCCCATGTCCATTTCTTACTATTGATTTCGACTAGGATGTCATTAACGCGCGTTTGTTCTCTGACCCACTCTACTCCCTTCCTGTTTCTTAAAGCTACGTCTATAAATTTCCCACCCATAACTCCACGCGTTGTCCCGACATTAAGTTCAACCCTTTTCGTTAGTCTCCACGACTCTGACCAAACGGTGAGTATACCAGCAAGATACAGCTGATACGCGTATATATTCCGTGTGAAGAATACTGCTAAGCTGCCGATCACTATCTGAGAGTACCTGCCAAACGCACTCCACCCAATTCTTATTCTCCCAGCTACATCAATCTCGTGGTAGGGATCTGCGGTCATTACCTAGCCTAGGCAGATGCATTCCCTTACCACTTCCAAAGTTACGCTGCTTACCGTAAACTGCAGTCCCCTACTAAATATGTTGAACATTGCTTTAAATTTCTGCAAATCAATTTTTGGACCCACTGTCCTATTTTGCCTCTCCACGTCATAGATCGTGCTAAGCAGTTCGTCGCCTAAGTTAATTAGCAAGGCAATGTCCTCAACGAATAGCAAATTACTCAGGCATTCCCCATTAACTTCTATCCCGAACTCTTCCCAGTTCCGATCTCTGAATACCTCCTGTAAACACGCGGTTAACAGCACTGGAGAGATCATGTCTATCTGCCTGATACCCTTCCTGATTGGGATTTTATCACTTTTCCAATGAAGGAAAATGATGGCGGTGCAATCGCAAAATACTCCGTTTAATACATAGCAGGCAACGCTGCCAAAGCTAGCGGGCCTGTTCGCGCAGGCTAAGTCCGCACGCATAAAGTAGTTCGTCATACAACCAAAGCGAACAAAAACATATTTCGTAGCGACAAATCTTAAGTGCCGTGACTGGCACCTCCTGGACTTCGTTTTACCTCTTGCCACATTTTCGTCCTGCGACTCGTCGAGGTTGCGAGAAGCAAAAAGTAGACGAGGCGGTATGATACACAGTTGGTAGGGCGAATCGCTTCTACTAAATCTGCGCCCAAAAAGTAGTTCATACTCCGTGAAACTTATGGCCGGAGAGACCGAACACCGAGCGCCTCACAGCTTCGACCGTGATTTTCAATGCTACTATATCGTTTTATACCGCTCTTTGTATTCGTCCAAACAATGACCGGAGATTCGAGAACGAATGATACGTGGCGGAGTAATACGGTTTCGCGGACGCATTACTTCAGCAACCTCCGCAGCGTTGCCTACTATGTATGAAACGAAGTATGATACTTTCCAATACTCTTGCATATGCCTCTTTTACACCCTGGTTCCGCAATGCCTGCATGACTGCTGCCGTTTCCAGTGAGTTAAATGCTGTCTGTTAACCTATGAACAGGCCGTAATTCTTATTTACCTTAGTCAATTACCTCAGTCAATATTTTGTAGGGAGCGGACAGCATAAATGGTCAATGCGTAATTTTTTAAGTCCTTTTCTGAATGAATGTTACAAGAATCAGGTAGGATCGAGGTCATAAAGCAATGGATATTCAGGGTAGCCAGTTCTTTTAGCACAACCTCCCCACCGTCCTTCAATAGATCTACAATTATCCTCACCAGCTGATTTGCCGCTTTGCATTGCTTCTAAGGCTTTCTTTACTTCCTATCGTTATCGGCGTAATGTCCAATTCCTCTGCACAGATGCCTCCTTTATTATCGTCCCAATTATTTCGACTACAATACAATAACTGTTTAGAAAAGTCATTCTTGAGTGAATCAACTTTAGAACTCCTTGGCGAGCCATCTTATACAAATTGGAAATGACATTCCCCCCTAATCTCTTCGGGCGTAGATTTTATTTTTGCACATTCCTAGTTTCTTCTTCGCCGCTTCTAGGTTAGCACCTTTATTTAAAGCAAGCACCAATATCTGCCCATTACGTATCGTTACATCGGTTTGCTAATGCTTATTAGCTTTGAAAGCTCTACTTTTACTGCGCACTCCGTAATGATATCAGTGAGATTACCATTCAGTAAGGCCGCTGGGATGGCTCAGTGGTTATGGTGCTCGGCTGCTGACCGGAAAGACGCGGATTCGATCCCAGCCGCGGCGGTCGCATACCGATGGAGGCGAAATGCTAGAGCCCGTGTACTGTACGATGTCATTGCACGTTAAAGAACCCCAGGTGGTCAAAATTTCTGCAGCCCTTCACTACGACGTCCCTCATAGCCTGAGTCGCTTTAGGACTTTAAACCCCCAAAAACCATAAACCACGATTCAGTGCATAAACGCTAAGCCCGACGTTCCGTTTAAAGCAGAATATCTGTTTTGTGGCGAGATCGTCAATTCTTCTACTATCCTTCTTAATGCTAACTCGATTGTGGGATTCCTCTTTAACACTTTCCTGCGTTCCCTCTTCAATTTTAGGGCATTTCGAGACCTCAACATCCTATAGTCACTACATCTCACCTTGCCGACCACCTCCACATCCAACACGAAGTCAGTATACGCGCACAATATGTAGTCTACTTCATTTTTAATCTCGCTACGCGAGCTCTTCTACGCCCACTTTTGGTTCTCCTGTTTGGGGAAGAAAGTATTCATGATGCGCAAATTATTTCATTCTGCGAAATAATTTGCTATAACTAGACCCTATGCCAGAGTCACCGACTCTACTAATTCCGATCTGCTATTACTAGACCTTAGTCACCCACTGCCTTATCTCCTGCCTGCTTCTTGCCTGCCTTGCATTGAAGTCGCCTATCTTTACAGTTTCCTGTGTTTTTCTTTTAGTCACTGCCGATTCCACGACCGCATAAGAATTTCAGACTACCTGGTCATCACGGGCAGATAGAGGCGGGTAGGTTTCTACTACCCTCAAGCTTAATTACGACGACTAACCCTTATCATTATGCCACGAATTTTTTTATGTTACCAGCTATATCCTTAATGATTAAGAATCCCACACCTAGCTCTCACCTGTTCGCTAAAACCACGAAAGAACAGTACGTGCCCGCCCTTTATAACTGTATACGCTTCATATGTCCGCTTAACCTTACTAAGCTTTGTGACAGTCCAATTTATTCTCCGCTAGTTCTATAAAGGAACTGCCAGGATAGCCTCTAGAACAAGAGCGAATAAATATCTATCGCGTTTATATTTACTGCCAGCACAACAGCCGCGAGTGACCCGGTTATCAATTAATGCGGCTGGCAAATGGTATTCCTACCACGACAAGATTAACAAAGTAGTCTTTGTCAAAAGTATAGAGCCCAGGGGGGGGTTCACTTCTAAGCTTTATATTGGGACTCCAGGAGCATTCATGGAAGTCCTATCTATTGCAGGAGGCAGTACCAGAAATCTTCTCACGTCCAGAAAATTTAGAGCGCTAAAGATCCATCAAGAACGACACAGAAAACCCCCTGGGCTCCAAACCTTTGACAAAGGCTGTACATGAAGAAAACTGCACTTTCGCTTATAACTCGAATGCCTGCTTCATGCTTTGTATAGTAAAACATAATTCCTGCTGGAAGTTTCAGCAGCCAATTGAGAAAAAAAGAAAGCCGAAATTTGCGAGAAACTAAGCCCATCGAAGAAACCACTGAAGAAAGCAGGCGCTTCAATTTTGCAAGACACCTCACGAGTTCCTTTCTTTGATGTCGGCTACAGAGAACAGAGCTAGATGCCTTGATGAACTTCTTTACCTCGTTACCCCTTCTTCTCTTCTTAGCTTCTCGCGAAGGTGCACTACTTCCCTTCAAGACGTTCAAGAGAAAAGAAATCAAAAGAAAACTGCACGTCGAATGCTATAAGTCTCATCCAAAGGAACAAATTGTCACCCCAAAATTGAGTTACCACGAACGTAAAACAGTTTCATCCTTATTGCTGGAACGCAAACTTCCCTTCAAAGAACACGAAAGACACGAGAGCTGCTGCCCACAGCGGGGGCCAAACTTGCAAGAAACAGGCTTTCCAGCAGGGAAGACTTTGGTCGCCCGTGTCGTGATTCTGACAAATAACAAGGTTTCGAGAGTACAGGCGCTTGCGATCGAAATCTAGAGCAGACCTCAAACGTTTTCGACTGTTCTTTAAATCCATTACTTTCCCTGCCACTATCTTTCACTCTCTTTTTCTTTCTTTCTCACCACTGTCCACCTCGCTTTTCTTAAACGAGGCATAAAAAGTTAGAAGCTCAAGAAAAATTGTCATCTTTCAGAGAAAATACTATACTGCGCAAATCGAAAAATCAGCAGTTCTACACCTTTTCGTGGTGTTCTTTCGAGATGAATAAACGGACAAAACGAGAGCAGGCTGTCGGCACGATGCTGGCAGCACAATGACCGCGGCCTTCCTCACATGCGACAGTAAATGCCACGTGTGCAAGAGGACGGCAAGAAAACGAACAGCTCAAAACCTCAAAGGATCCCCCTGCTTGCCCCTACTTACTAAAAAACAGCTCCAGCGCGACAACCAAGCTGCACCGAAGAGAGCCAAGCGGGCTGCCTCTGCAAGCAACGCCCAAGCTGCGAATGCACATACGAATGCGCCATGCAGCTGTGCAACAAGCGGCAGCTTGGCCAGTACTCCACACGTGCCCCAAGGTTAATACAAGAAATGTTTATTAATGAAAAGTGGAGCGCGTGCAGTATTTGATGGGTAAATTTCGAAGCAAATGCGAAGGTTCGCAGTGCTGCAAACGAAGAACGGGGACCAGTGAAAAGCACAGGAAGGCATAATCCGAAAAGAGCATCGAAAGGCCTCTGGAGAACAGAATAAATACGCAGCATGGAGCTTTCCATGAAGGAACTTCGGACAAGATGGCACAGATTCATCTTAAAAGCCACAAAGAGACGAGAGTGCATTGTTAGTTTTTTTTTTTTTTCATGGGTTCTCGCGTGTTTCAAAATGGCTCCTAAAAAAAAAAAAGAAGAAAAGCTGAGCATATTGTGACTGCCACAATTTCCCATATACTGTTCGCGGGCTGTACACGTTTAAAAGATGAAATTTTTCGCGTTGGTGCTATACAGTATTTCTGCATCCACTACCGCTAATGTAGCGTGAAATTTCCAAAGCAATTCTATCATGAAGTTTTGCGACACTCGCACAGTGCTTTTCTTGCCTCTGCTTGAGTGAGTATAAGAAAACGTGTTTAATGGAATCAGCTGCTATCCAGATTTCGGTGAACAACCTTAAGCACCCACGAAAAAAGTGCGGAAGTGGGTAGTGGAATCCTGGAAAGCGATCCCTTGTCAAAGCAATCGTCAATGGCGTCACTACAGGCGACTTTCAGACGTCTGAACTAAATGAACAGAGCAAAAGCGAAGATATCGAATCGAATGAAGAATCTTCAATCGACATAGAAACAATGGACTTTCATTGCTCGACTGGCCGAATCATACAAATGTTTTTATTCGCAGAATTCATACCTGGCCCCTCTGGACCACAATGTACTCGTCTGCGTTTAACGTCCCAAAGCGGTTCAGGCTATGAGGGACGCCGTAGTGAAAGCTCTGGAAATTTCGACCACCTGGAGTTATTACTACACAGTACAACGGCCTCTAGAATTTCGCCTCCATGGAAATTCGACAGCCGCGGCCGGTATCGAACACGCATCTTTCTGGTCAGCAGCCAAGCGCCGTAACCACTCAGCCACCGCGGCAGGGCAACAATATACTGAGAGCGAACAATCTAGTAATTTTTTTTCTTCAGCTCTACAGATTGTACACCAGGAGCGAGCTGTACACTGGAAATTACGGTACCAGAAATCATAAAGAAAAAAATGCATTGGTAGTCTTTTTTTAACAACAAAAGGGCGATCAAAAAGCAGGAGTACAATCAAAAATACAAACCGACGTTAGAAAGCATGGCTCGCAATTGGAACAACATTTTTCTTTCCTGCTCCTGCTAACTTGTATGCATTACTTTATTATCCCCATGAGAACCACCTTACGCAAATCATGATAACGAAAAAAACACTTCTACTTACACTCAGCCATGATGGTTTGCAATGATGCTCTCGAAATACAATGACGAACAGCGATGCGCGATAAGTAAAACACCCCCATAATCGACAGGCCCTACAGATAAAGCACTCCCAAAGCTTAGAAATTGCGAGAAACGGCATCTGAACTACCTAACGGGGAAAAAAAATCACTAAGCGAATAGGTGGAAGGAATTCCAAGCGTAAACACAGGTTACACGTTGCAGAAGCATAGTTTAAGAATTAACTACCACTAGCACAGCAGCAATGTGACGGCCCTCGTGGTAAGAGCCGAAATATGCTGCGTAAGCTTCCGTTGACGATGTTGGTCGTCAAAGTTCCCATCAGTCAACTTGCATGTAAAAACACTACAGCCAATGACCGCTCACAAATAGTAAAACGAAAAGATTTGAGCAGAATGTTCGGTGAAAAAATACAAGAGCAGATGTACAAAGAAAAATGAAGAAGCCCTGCTATGAATTAAAATGAACTCAAAATACAGAGTAAGCCGACTACGGAAGGAGAAAATTGAAAAGAAAAAAAAAAAGGCGAGGTTCGAGGCCAAACTCCCGGTACCCAATTTCCTCACGCAGTGACGCCTGTAAAGGGTGCACCCCCGCACGACCGGCGTCTCTGCGGAAAAGCCATCTCTCCCTCCACCTCTCTCTACCTTTCATCCCTGGAAAGACGACAAAACGGGGAACGGAATGCATTCGAAACTTTTGATTTCGCAAGCATCTCATCCCAGCCCGGATGTGTCGAAACACATTTAGGCCCAAGGCATAAAAGAGCACTTTTTAAGCAGTTGTGCCACTCCCGTTAAAGTTCGTCCCACGACACAGATCGATAGCAATACATAAAAAAAGAAAGGTGATCTCCCATCACCGACATGTACAGTGGTGCTCCAGCCATTTCAAGTTCTGGAGCAATTTTTGGAGCAGAAAAATATCCATTCTGGAGCACATTTGTATCAGAACGATAACCCTGGAGCAACATGGGAACAGCATGAACGGAATAAAGGAGTCACAAAGAGTTTGTTCCTAACGAGATAAGGTTCAGCCATGCGTAGCTTGGAAAAAACAATCACAAAAACAGAGAAAATATTTTATTAATGCTCACGCTGCCTTGCACGCAAGTTCAACCAAGCGTGCTTGACTAAAAGTCCAGAGAACACGTTTACTAGAATCATTCTTTTTTCATGTTGGCTCTACAGTTAAACGTGGTCATAACAAAATTTTTAAAAAGTCTGAGATTTTTCTTTACATCCAGGTTTCCGTTACATGTAGGTTTCGCGAAGTGAGTCAAAAGGACACTGCAGAACGGGAACCGAAATAAGAAATAAAAGTAGGTGCAATCACCTTGAAAACATTTACACAAAGCAGTGTTACTCGAAAGTCATAAACGTGGAGAAACTTTTTGCGATCACGCTGATAGTGTGACTGCAGCAGCAGCTGCCGCCACCTCCGCCGCGACCCGCACAAGGCGGGGGCACCGCGACCGAGCTGGAGAGGAACGCGTGCGGCCGTGCCGCTGCCGCAGACCAACCGCGGAGGTTCTTCCCCGCTGCTCCCTCGCTGTAGCCCCAGGAAACGGACTCCTCACTTTGCGTCGCCGGCGATCTCCGCCGTCCCCGCTCCTGACACACCAAAGTTACCAGCACTGGAATCACGCGAGCAACCACGCGGCAGTGATCGCCGCGCACTGCTCGTGTCTTTTCTTTTCTGCTATGCCCTATCATTTTTCGCTGCTTTTGAGCATGAACAGTTGCAACGCCACGTGGTATGACGTTCCAAAAGAGAAAGAGCCGGAGATGCACCAACGGCGCTGGAGCACGGCGCGTTGCGCCAACTGCAGCGGCTCGATGCGATCGGCGTTCCTCTCATGTCAGTTCGTGCTTTATTGTCACTGAACTTTCGTGTGGTTCTAACAAATTTTGAGTGGCTCAGCACTAACAGATAGAGGGCGTAGCCAGTTCGTTACATCAAGGTCAACTCCCGCAACACCCTTACTACATGAAGGTCTGAAATACATGCGCTTCAATGGGGGCGGCGATGGTCTTTACGACTAGGCTTCACTGGACGCTCCCTGCTCAGTTTTTTTCCCTACGGGAGCCGGCTTCAAAAAATGTGAAGTAACAGCCTCTCCCGAGTTCTTTCCTTCCTCCGTAAAAACTGGCTGCTAAATTCTATCACAAGGCAGCCCACCAACGCCCTAGGTTGCCAACTGCGAAAACGTTTTAGTAGGTTGTCAACCGAAATCCTGAATGGCTCTAAATATAGTTGCTTTCCCGCGACCATGTCTTCTTTCTGGAGCAGCTAAGGCGCAATATTGATCAATTTGCCACTTTTGGAGCAGACTGGTGCAGCAAAATGTAAATGTATCAAAATGGAGCAAATGGAGCAGCTGGAGCACCACTGCATGTATTTTCCACAAGCTTGCTGTTGTAAGGCGACATTTTTCTCGCAATTTATAAAACCACATTAATGGTACGAGGACTCCTTTCATTCGCGGTTGAACAGAGGGCGCTATTTGACGACAGACATCAACAGAAATTGATCTTCTCCTCGTCCAAACCGAAGAAAGCTCCTAATACAATATCGCCAGCTTATATCGCAAAAAAATAATCATAAGGTAAAGTTCTCTGATAAAAATTAGATTGGCCAACTATCACTCCCAGGATCATGCGAACTTCAGCGTCAGCTTGATCGCAGCTTCGCAAGTCCGTACCTCGCGGTCTTAACGCCGTTTTCTCATACGCTCACAATCACGCTCATAATCCCAACTATGTCCGCCTGTCAATATTCGGCCAGTCGTCGACAAATTGCTACGTCTGGTTCGCTAGTGCGCACCTCCGGGCTTTTATTCCGCAATCCCTTACGTTCGTGACCACGTTCACGGGTACGAGCTCGAGCTGCTTGCTGTCAACCCACCCATTTTAGCCGACACATCTCTCCGGATGCTCAGCTGGAAGAGAGAAAGGCGCCGGCTCGAATGTGCCTTAGAACGCAACCTAGCGGACAGAGAGTACCATCCTGTGAAAGGAATAACATAACGCTGTAAAAAAGCAAAAAAAAAACACTCTCTGGCACGCACTCGATGGGCGCCGCTAAAACGCTTCCTAAAACTTCATCGCCTTCGAATGGTCAACGCATGACTTCATTTATGTTCTCTATAAACAGCGCGATTTCGGCCGTGGTGAAGCGGATAGACTGTTTGGCTGATGGTCAGCAGTTGATTGGCCCTTCGTTCCATGTATACACTGCATGGGAGCCGAACAAAAGGAAACTATATGCGCCTGAAATCAACGGCATTTGCGGATATATAGGTTTATCGTATCTAACAAATGCAGTCGAGTGTTAAAGGCTCAGCAGAATTGCTAGCGAAATGTCAGAGGAAATTTGGGGAAACCAATGAATCTTTCAGGTCACCGCAATACATGAGCAAAATTTACCCCCCTTATAACGCCTCCAGGAAATATAAAATTCAGAACAGAGTATCCTCCAGGAGACACAACGTAAAAATCCTGTTTTCGCTTCGACACATGCAACAAGAGGGTTAAGTGCAAGCACCACTTTGTGCTTTGTGTCGGAACAAATAGATATCACCCAGCGTCACGCTGGAAGCACGTGTGGCATCGAAAAAGACTGGGTAAGATTCCGCGAATACATATACACACCTGGAAAGCTCGTACATAGTTTAGTACTAGCAACAGACACAGCATTTTATTTGCTTTCGGTCGCGAACATGGTTATAGGCGTGACTACGTGCGCGTTGAGCTCGGAAGCAACTACAAGCCCGACAGTCAAGACCTTCTTTAAGAACAAGGTGCGGCGAGTGCAGTGAAAACCTCTGCGGTGAATGCGCGGCTACTGTGGTTAAAAGGGAGAAGCGTGAAGCCTGGGAAAATGCACACAAACTGTCTGGAACGGCACGCCGCGACAGAACTAAGCGCACGAGCCAAACCATCAAGGACGGAAGGCAAGAGCAGAAATCCCGCATGCTCCAAGACCGGTGCGGAAGCAAAGTGGAGGCAGCGCACAGAAACGCTAACATGGCAGCTATCGCATTATGCTCCTTCCGACGTAGGCACGCAGGTCCTTCACCTCTTTTCTTTTTGCTTGTTAATGCGAATACCCTCTCTCTGTCTCTCCCCACGTTGGCTGCGGTAACGGCAGCACTGCGTAAGCGAAAGTGAAACGCGCGCACGTGTTGTCGGCGCATTAACGGCGTGTGGAAGACCACGCGAGACTGAAATAAAACTAGATTCCATCGGTGGCTTTCGTTAGCTCTTCGTCCAACAGAGAGCAAATGCACCACTCCTCCGCGTGCCCTTTTCACCAGGGCCTAGTTCCCGCCGTTCGGAGTTGGATGCGGCTGCTGCTGGAATAGTGTTCAGGCACGACGCTGGAACAACTTCATCGAGCACTCGCTCCAATTTAAATGTCGCAGGACCGCAGTAACCTGACGAGTTTATCCACTCTGCCTCCCCTGAGCACACTCTAAACAGAAAGCAGTAGAAAGAGAGTGAGCTATCTTCTAGGGCACTCCCTTTTATAAAAGGGAGTGCGCTAGAAGACGGCTTACTCCCCTTTTTACTCTTGTGTTTAGAGCGCAGATACAGATAAAAGTAATACTCCCTGCCCGTGAGAAATCTGATGTCCTGTTTGGGAGACTCGCCACTAAGTGAATGTTCCCATCCAAAAAGGTAGGGGGCTGAATCCGTACCAGTGCGGTCGCTCTTCGAGGAAGACGGATCGCACAGGAAACTCCAAACAACTTAAGTGGCCCGCGACGGCCTCTAGACACACCGATTCCGCTTAAGTGTCCGCCAGTCGCGACGCGTCACCATTTCTCCAGACGTCGCGGAAGACATTACAGGCGCTGAAATAAGCTGTAACCCAACTCCGTCAACAACACCAGACCCCAGGCAAACCAGACAAGAATGACAGAGACAGAAGGGGACACAGAAACAAAGAAAGAAGCATAAAGCAACCTAAATGTGGCAGAAACTTTTTTTCATCCGTCACAACAGCTTGCCGCCAGCTCCGCTGCTTCGACCGTTTCCCAATGATCGCGGAACACGTCGCGCAAGGAAGAGGCAGCACTTAGCAGATAGAAGCCGTTCCACTCAAGGCTATCGCTTTGGCAGAGGCCCGAGGCTACACGAGATGGTCCCTCCTTCTTCGTCCATGGCCAGCGTTGCAGTCGGGCGCCACGTTGAGGGCTTCGCAGCCGTTCATCACAGAGACGCCCTCAAAAGCCACTCTCGTCCCAGAGGATCAGCCAGGAGAAACTATCCTCTTATAGAAAAAAAAATCTCACAAGCTAGAAACTGCCACGGAGAAAGAAATAAATTAACAGAAACGCCGGGCCATTGAAACCGCGCACGGCAACGACGGGCTTCGCGCTGAAAGCGAGCGAAAATTTTCGAAGAGAAGAGAGCGCGCGGAAAGCGAACGAGAGAGCCACTCTTCGAGAGCCTCCGTGTAGTCTTCAAAGGAAAATAAACGGTTTCACGCCGCGCTCTTTCGTCTCACGCGAAAAACCGGAGAGGTGCGGGAACTGCGGGCGTGAGATGTCCTCGCGGACAACTCGGTCGAAGAGCAAGCGTGGCGCCGCTCTCGGAGGCGTTATTTGATCAATTTGTTTCTCTCGCTCTGCGCGGCTGCCGCAACACGAGAGAAAAGAGCAAGATACGAGGGAGGCGTGGCAAGGGCGTAGTGGAAGCGCGAAAAGCGCGCAGAACCGCAAGAAGACAAACACAGACAAGCCGGAACGAGCACCGGGCAACACAACTATCGAAACGGCAAACCAAAAGGAAAGAGAGAGAGAGAGAGAGAGACAAGAAGGCTTCGAAAAAGGAACGAGGACGGCTTTGAAGGCGCCTCTCTGCAAAGAAAGGAAGCTATAGATGCTCCGCACGCCGAAACGGAAAAAAAAATAAATAAACAGAGGTGGGAGACGCGAGAGCGCGCCAGAGCTCGTTCGGCTCGACGAACAGCCTCTACACATCCGAAGCGAGCCCAAGGAAGGCTGGGCTCGAGCGAAAAACCGAAACACCAAGGTAGTCTAAAAACTCGAACTTCGCGCGCGCAATGAGGCGTACGGCCGTCCTCCGAATGCTAAGCTGCAAATGCACTGTAGTTGCGAGCTGAATAAAACGAAAAAGAGCGTGGGAGTGCTAGAAGAGGATGGGGGGGGGGGGGGGGGGGGGGGGGGGAAGAAAAAAGGATGGAAAGAATAGAGACGCCGAGCCGTTTTTCTCCTCGATACGCCCTCATCGCGGCGCGCAGTCGGCACGCGCAAATGCAACGGCCGAGAGAATCGCTTTGCGCGCGCGCGCGCTCTTTCGCCAGGATAGCAGGGGTACGTCCGGGGCTGTGTCAAAGGGAAACGCGCAGCTCGTTTAGCTCATTGCCCGCCGGAGCGAGAGAAGCAGAAATATGGAAACCGAAACGAAAGAAACGGCAAGAGCTGCTGCACCCGAGTATAATCCCGCAAGGACGACGACGATATGCGCGCCCGCTCTCTCCGAGACTGATGCTTTCAACGGGATTCGGGCTCGCTCGCGCCGACGCCGCTCCCGTTCCTGTCTACTACGCCGTTCAACGCGCCAAGAAGCGCGAGCGCTCTCGACACCAACGACTTCGCGCATCAGAAACGTCCCGAACGAAGCGGCAGCCGCGGCGGCGGCACCGTTCTTTCTCCGCGTGCAGCTGGGCCTGAGTCAGGTCGTTCTCAGCCTTCCGTATTCTTGCGTTTTTAATCGACGCTTATTATTTTAACGCCGACGAAGAAACACGCCCAGTCGCAAAAGCAGGTGCGTCGTCTCTACGCCGAGAGCACGCCTTCAATCAAAACTGTAATGCCTAAAGCGTTTTCTTTCTTTCAATGTTCCGAGTAAATGGAGGCTACCGAACAATGGAGAAAAACAAATAACCGCGAAAAGGAAAGGCGGAAAGAGAGGGAGTGAAATTGGTTTCCGTAAAAAGCCCCGCCGACATTCCCCGAAGCGTTTGACATCGCATACCGTACAAGCCCCTGCAGCTTATTTCACCCTGCCCGCGTCTCCCGAGCTATTTCCTGCGTTTATTTTTTTCTCGTCCTTCTACGCCAGCAATGGGGCGAGCGAACGACAGCAAGCTGAGAATAGCTTTAATAAATTGGAAGCGGCACGCGAAAAAGAAAAAAAAAACACACTCTGCTCATTCTCTTCCCTTTCGCTCGTTCTCTCTCTCTCTCTGTCTCTCCATCTCTGTCTTCTTATTTCCATCTCAACCCGCGGCCGTTATATTACAACGCCTCTGCTTGCAGTCAGGCGTTATGCTTCGTTATAAGCGTTGGAAACGTGAATTCACTTCGCTTCTGAAATTTCTGTCATGAACCGTTGCTAATAGGCAAATTAGGTGCAACTCAGGAGCGCATCCGTAATGAGCTTGATAAACGCACACCTGGTGCTAGTAATGTTAAGGAAGGTTCTAGCATTGTCCAATGCAGTCGGCTCACGAAGCTCACGAATCGCACGTGGCTGCGACGAAAATGAGCATGTCGTTGCAAGCCAAGCACGCAGCTCGAGAACCACATGGCGCCGTTTCCGTTTGTCCGCGCACTCAAGGCACAGGACGTACCCATCACAGGCAGCACGCGAAATGCTCGAAAAAGTTTGTTTATTCCAGTAGCTTAGTGTCACGAAACCTCTTACAAGCGGCATTACATATGCACCCTTGCGCAGAAGGCTGAAAACGCAGGATGCTAACTTGACGCTTCGGCCGGGACCAAAGTAAACACACACGGAACTTCAACAACGAGGAAAAAAAAAGGGGGGGGGGGGCACGGAAGCTAGGCAAGAAAAGCAAAACGAGCGTTGGGAGAGTGTTCAACTAAAAAGAAAAACTGCCAAAACCAAAGTGCATAGCTTTACCACAGTGCCTTAAATAACGAGAAAACCGAAACAAACCTACCGTCCGTCCGACCGTCCCATCTATCGACTTGGCGCCGTTAACATATTGCACTTCAACCGAACATCCCTCATCCAAACCATTACCCAAAACCCAAGGGAGTTCCAGTGTCACTATGAAGCTCGACGCGCAGCGTCAGTGTCAGAACTGGTTGCCTTACTTGACAATGTTTTCAGCTCTATAGATCGATGGCGGTAAACGAATGCTGCAGCTAACTTTCCCCGGGGGTAAAAAGACGCCACCGAAGTGGCAAGGCAAACAACGGCGGCCCAACCGCTGGTTTCTATAACCAGATCGTGTCAAACCGGTTGATCCAAACCGACCGTCAAGCTTACCATTCATTCACGGTTCAGTGTCATCCGAAATTTTCAGGCAGAATTCGACGCAGCTATAGCGGTGCCTTTGGACAAGAAAATCAAAAAAAGAAAAAGAAACAGCCTTGTTCTAAGCCAGTTAAAAATTTCAAAAGCCAACGGTACTCCGAGCAGTTTGAAAAGCGGGCCACGATGCCGAGTAGCGCGATACATGTAGCCTACTTCCTGGTTGCAATCGGCCTTCTTCTAGTAGCACCTCTCCCTCCGAAGAAGTTTTAATATTTTAGGAAAACACACTGTCGTCCATCACGCCCGCCGGGAAACTTGAGGAAACATTCGTCTCCGACATCACAGTCCCGCCAGCAGACCATTGGTCACTGTGCGCAGAAATGATGGATAATGCAAGCGCTCTCGGCCACGAAAGACGTCCCACGGAGCCCATCTCGGCGACAAAGAGAAAAGCCGCAACAAAGGGAGTCACGCTGTAGATAAATTTCGAACTATACAGGGACATCAATATGCACGCACCGGGATATGTAGCCGCTTCAGGTTGTGAATAAAGCGGCGGAAAACTTGAGGCGGCGGCTAGAGAAACTGGCGTGATAGATGGTTCCCTCGCGCGCCCGGTGTCGGGATCCCCGACGGTCTGCCGCTGCCGCAGATAAGCCCGACACCAGAGCGGGAAGAATATTCCACCGGAAGTCACTAAGCGCGGCTATGAATAAGGGAGCCCCCTTACCGTTCTCTTCCGGGGGCCCGTATCGCTCCCTCACTGCAAGCAGTTCTCGCTTGGAGTAACGCTTTCACTCCACGAGAGCGATGAACAAAAATATCGCCCGACAACGTGGATAGATACGAGGGACGAGCGCCTCTTGATAACGGCCGTCGCTTAATCGCATAGCGGCAACACAGAATAAGAGTGCTACCGGCGAGAGCGCGACAGAACCCTGCACCGAGTAAACAACGTGGGTGGAAGCATTAAGCTTCAAAGCTCAAACCTCGCGCCATACCCCACTCGAAACACGCGTGCACTTTGTCGTTACAGGACGACGATAATCCTCATCGTTGACCAGCGATAACTGAGCGAGTCACGCTGCATGCTGCGGGTCAGATCATGCGAGTTGCAAACTTAATGACACCTATACTCATTTTCACTCTTGGACTGCAACGCTGCGGAAAATGCCCAATTAGTGCGAATGCACACTGATGATGGGCAAGACGGATATGTAGTAAAGCCTGCAACGAAATGATAGCAACTAGCGTCCGACAAGAAATTGCCATCACGGCACAGTACATAGAGAACTAGAAGTGGAAGGACCCCGCACGTAATTTAACCCCAGCCCATGCTTGCCTATAGTGTTTCATTACATACTTTACCACGTTTCCGCCATACACTTTATCGATGATTCGAGAAGTAGGCCAGGCGTTAAACGTGGAGCATGTGTTCGCACGGGGAGGCCCGGTCTGCCTTTCAAGAAAATACGCAGTGATCGCCGCAGTGACGGTGGGCGCTTCGATCTTCGAAACGGCGCTGCGATCTTGCTCTGGCTGACAAGACCTAGTTCCAGGACCGAGTTCTCAGTCAATCTGGGGATACAAGTTCTCATAGTTTTTTACACTCGTATTAACCTTAAAGGGCAACTGCAGCACTTTTTGGAGAATTCCGCGATATTCAAGGATTCAAATCTATATAAGCTGTAGGTAAAACATGCCAAGTACACAAAACACATGCCAAGTGTTTTTGCACTAGCATTTAAAATAGTGACGTAATCGACGATTGAATTTCGCGCTTCTCCTCAATGCACTGGAGGAGTGCAGAAAAACTCAGCGTGACGTCACGGAAGGTATGATTTCAAAGTATCGCTGTCGTCAGCCACACCATGCCCTGACGCGCTAGAATCTACCAAACAACTCTCGGCAGGGTTTGCCTTCGGTGGCGTTGGTTTCTTCCTTCAAAGCAGGCGTTGTTGCGCGTTAGAAATGTACCGATACCTTCGATGACGTCATCATGTGCCCCCACTTGGCGTTGTGCGCTGCGGAGAAGCTTGAAGGGCTCCCGGATTTTAATCGGCGGTTACTTCACTATTTCAAGTGCTAGCCCAAAAAGACTTCGCATGCTTTACCTGCAAGTTTAACCTATTCGACCTTCTTAAGCTCGTTGATTTCTAAAACCTATGCAGTTTCCCTTTAAGCAACCCACGTCGCACGCCCACAAAGCCCCAGAGCATCTCGACACGTTTCGCCGCGCCTCGGGGCAGGAAAGAGCCCGGTTCATGCGCACGGCTGACCTCTCGTGCCTGCGGTATAAGATCAAAAAGGAAGCGAGCGCTCCACAATGCGGCAACGCCCGTTTACACCGACGCCCGTCGCTCGCGGTTTCGGCAGGCTTCAACGTGAATGATGCTGACGTTCGGCACAAACACCCTCGAGCGAAGGTAAAGATCTTCGCGCGCTGGCCGAGCGCACTTTCGCGGAAAAAGCACGGGTGCCGCCGACAGCCACGCAGGAAGAGGGTAAACGAATGAAATGCGTTTCGCACCGACGACTGCCGCTCGCGCTGCTTGACACCTCCGAGCTTTCGGGCTCTCTGTGTTTCTGTGCTGTTAATGAACGTGCTTTCACTTCTCCCAAACGGGCGCGATAGCTTAAGCACGGCCGCAATTATACTCTGCGTTAATGTTGTGTACACGGTGTGTCGGCATCAATTGAATGTTCGCTGTGCTGTGTGCTGTGAAAAAGACTTTAAGCAGCACCGCTGCAATGTGAACAAGCTGCGCGGTCATAAACGATTAGCGAAAACTATGACAGAGGCCACTCTTAACGCGGACCACGCAGTAATAACAAAGGCCGAGGGGGGGGGGGGGGGGGGGGGGGGGGGGGTTATGTCAAAATGCTTTGCGAAGTTCTTCACGTCAGAACGGTCCGACGACGACTATTCTTCCGGAATTATTAGACCAGACAGCGGCCCTTTACATCGTATTACATAGGCCGACAGCATTAGGGTAATTTGTTCGCGGAGTACTGAGAACAACGTGACAGTGTTTACACTTTACAAACATGTAGCCTAGAATATATCATGAGCCTCACATCGTGAACACAACTACGACGTACATATACTGCTCCCTCGTCCCTATGCATGCACGCCGCGAAAGCAGCGTACTGCTCCGTTGAGACTATTAAGAGAACACGTTAGCTGATTAAAAGAAGCACTCGGTAAGCCATCTGAATAGTACACAATCTAGCCTTGGTATATCGACGAAAAAACGAAAAGAGACCTTACGATCAGCAACGTCAATAGGATCAAACTTGATTTCTTGGAATGTATTTATCGCAGTACATTTAGGATCCGCGCTCAGGATCGGCAACATGAAGGAAGCCTATAAGCTCATCGGCAAGCCGTCCAACTGTACAAAACGGACGCATACGCTGACGTGCTTTGCGTTCCGTGAGAGAAAGGTTTAACGCAATGTGACAACCATCCCAGGAAGCTCGTTCTGCAGCAGCTGCCAGAGAAAAAGTAAGAATACGTGCGCTAAATGCGCAAGCATTCGCTCGGTCTGCGCGGCTAGTTCACAACCACTAGGACGTTTGCCCAAAGTCGCAACCAAGAAAACGAAGCTCGTTCCTTTCTGACGTCACAAACATACAAAGAAGCCAAGTAGTTACACCAGGCTTTGTATCACAATTGCATGATTTTGTAAGAGAGACATATGTAATGGATCTGTACAACAACTGTACGCTGACTGCATGAAATCTGTACGACAAGCCGTACTAGGTCATTGCATCATACAGATTTTTGTTCAGAGATTAAAGCTGGAAGATCGCCAGTAAAATTAGTGGCGCCGCGTCAGTCGAAACGGCATAATAGCGTTTTCGTGCGCTTTCTGTGGCATGACAGCCTGCGAAAGCCTCACGAACCAAATCTTCACACAGCAAAATGTCGGAGGGCTTATTTAGGAGCCTACAAGACACGGCCCCTCTCGCTTCAAGCATACATCGTCGACACAGTGAATCTTCCGCACACTCGTCGCGAACGCCGATGCGCAAGCCCCGTAAAATGTGCTATCTGCTGCAAAAGTCTCGAGGCCATGGATCCTGTAACAGTGAACACATGGAAATTCGGCGACGCATCGATGGCTGCCAAATGCTGGCTCTGCGATTGAAGGTATCCAGTTCGAATGCTGCCATCGCTCTCGAGCTCGGGCCAACGCACAAGAGCAGCGGGCTCGCCAGAGACACGTACAGGCAGCGGCAATATGAAACGAAACACACGATGACCGTCCAATCAACGATCACTCCAAAAGCATGACCGATAAGAACGGTGAACCCTTTTTCTCAAGAGTTTTCTTCGGACTAGTGACTAATACCCATATGATATTATCTACGTCGGTGCAGAGATAAGTCCTATCATTTCTCCTCACCGCTCCCCTCTTTCCTTCCCATCACGTTCATTTTCCTGTCCTTTTACTCACGCTAGCCGCAGCTCAGGTGCTTCACGTATCGATGGCAGATGCCGCGGTTGGCAACATCTTTTCATTCCCGCTTTTATTTTAGCGAATAAACCATTAATAACAAAACTAACAACAGAAAACGTTCTTCAATGCAAACTAACTCTTCCTTCTCACATTGTAACTACCTGTACTACTCCACGACAACCACTGGCACAATGGTCTAGATTAATGCACCTCTCGAAACAGACGATACTTTCGGCATAAGCTGCCTCAAATGAAGGAGGCATCTAAAAACGCTCTCAAAATGCAAGTTACAACGAGTAAATGATAATGACACAGGTCGAAGCCAGGCGTCACCGCTGCCTATCACGAAATAAGCACGCACAAAAGGCATTCGCGATATCCCCAGCATCTCCTACGTTACTTACATGACTATGTATACAGTGTTACGCCGAAAAAGATATAGAAAGATGGAGATGCGATCGCAACAGTCACACGATTGGGAAAACAAGTTACACTTAACGAGGTCTGCTTGTATCAGTCCAGTAATGTGAAGAGCCCAGATGTCCCATTCGGCGCCGTAAACATTGCTCATATTCTTGGAATACGTTTCGCGTCGCGACGTCACACTGCACGAAATCGCACGAAGCGACGGCAGCCCGGCGGAGGCCGGGACGGACGGGTGGCGGGCCACTCACCTTGCGAGACCTCCTCAGGGTTCCACTACGCGACAGGACGACGGTTTCCGCCGGCGAGACCGGCACCGTGAGTACGGACTCCTCGGCGCCCATGGGGGCAGCCCCAACAGCATAGTGCCTTATGGGGCACGCTGGACACGCTGCAAGCTGCTTCAGCTGCCGGTCGTCGTCCGAGTGATGGGCCGGCACGCGCTGGCCACGGCGCGCGCGCTCACGTGCCGGCCACGCTGCCCGCGATACTGACGCGGACCTCCGGCACGGGCGACCCACAAACTCCAACAGGCGCGCCTCACCCGCCCCACCGCCGAGCGGCCCGCGCGCTTCGACCCGAGCGCCGCCGCCGCCGGGGGCCCGAACCTCGCGGCACGCGAACCGTTCGCCGCCACGCTCGAAACGCTCCGGAGAGCAAGAAAAGGGAAAGAAGCCCACGCGCTCTGCGCTCGGGGGCGAAGCCAGAACTTCGCCGCCGAGCGCTCCTTGGGGCGACTCTGTAACTTCGACGCTCAAAGGGGGCGCGAGTGTTCAATGATATCCCCGACAAGGGGATGAAGAGAGGCAAAAAGGACAGGAATTTACCGCTAGGTTAATATCGTGCAAGTGACAGCATCGAAACACATTGAGAGTTTAAACTAAACCCGGCTTAACTCCACAAAGATCTGGCCAGGTTGCCAGGGATGAAAGCGGCTATAAAAACTGAACAAGCCTGAACTGACGAAGCTTCCCGGCTTCTCAGAACGAAGCAGTAAGAACTAAAAGCATTTTTTTTTTTTTTTGCTTAGAAGTCACCGCGTATCAAATTGTGCTACGCGCGCCTGTCGTATATGAGATTGGCATAGCCTCCGAATGTAAGAGGAAACACAAGTCTGTACTCTTCATCACAATAGACAGAAAAACAGTTACGTCCCACGCAGGACCGCCACTGGACTAGTCTCAAAATGAAGTCGAAGAGCGGCAGATTTTCACGACACCGAGATCCAGAAACTGTACCCACCACAAGTCCAACACTCCCCCAATTACCGGAGAGAGGCTATATACCAGGAGGAGGCTATATACCTGCTGAACAGGAGTGCTGAACACGCAAAGCAGCGCCGGCATCGTGCAGCAGCGACGTGCCTGCCCTTTGGAGCCTCCTCGAAAAGAAGGGCTGTCAGGCGATGATGAAGAAGAGCAAGTAGACGAAACGCGAAGCCGTACACCCAAAGGCACGTCGGCATATAACACAGACGATGTCGAAAGCGTACACATCGTGTTGGGGCGGCGGGACCTAATCACAAGAAGCGCTCGGTCGACGGCCGGCGTAGGCCGAACGGAATCGCCTTCGCAGCCAGTAATAACGCACCTGAGGGCAGCAGTGCAAAGGAATCGGGACTCCTTGCAGGGGGTTTCTTTATTTTGTCATCGCTTGAGAAGTGCAGCCGATGGAGTCGGTTGCTATGAGCGCAATACCTCCCACAAACTTCGTGAACCACATGGAGAAAATCCCAAGGAGGCAGGGGGAACACTTCGATCGCAATGAGCGAAAACACTATCGCATGCAGCGCTCAGAAAAGCACAAAAGGTTAGAAAGTAGCAGGGATACATATGGCCATCAAACGGCGTTTTATTGTCGAGAATCGGCTTTTATATGAAACAGCATGAACATACGTACACGAGTCGGTAACCATACGTGAGTATAAACAAGAATCAGTAAACCCCAACTGACTGCCAGCATATACCTGCGTTTTTTTCTTGACCTCATTGGTTGCTTGTTTGTTTTTTCCCTTGAGCGCTCCAAGCCTGTTCCCACAGAAAGACAGAAAAGAACTTAGCACAATAATCGTGACACTTGTGGTGGGCTGTTCGCTTTCGTCGTTGTAGTATGCCACTAATGACCAGTGACAGCTTTCCATCAGAGGTCCCATGATTTCGCCATGCAACACTAGCGATTGTTCTTCGCATTGTCTATAGGATGGGCTGTATATGCCCATCTTTCATTTGCGTTGCGTTTGTTCTTTTTTGTTTTAATCTAAAACTGCCTAGCGGGTATACAGAAGTCGGAATGAAACAGTTCCGACTCGGGCTACCTTGAATTGCGGTACCAGCGCAATGCACGCGACTAAACGCCACTCATTCGCACAGAATAAACGGCCCTCCCAGCGCACGGCCCCCCGCGGTCCGGCGTGCGGGAGTAACAATCGCCCCGTAATAGAGGCGATGCCGAAGAGGCGCCAAGCGCGCGTGTCCCGGGAAGAGAGAGTGGCGTTGCGAGAGCGTTCGCTCCACGAGCCGGAGATTGCCCGCGGCCTCCCCGGGCGCGTGCGCGCATAGCGGCCGCCACCGCACGGCGGCAGCTAACGACGCGGCTTTGACAAATGACCACCTTTCCGAAGCAGCGGGGAAGGACGCGCACGGCTCCTTTGGCGGCGCGCGCAACGGCGGCGTCGGGGGCCCAGGTTTCTTCGCGCCCCAACACGCACGCACGAGCAGCTAAACATACGCCACGGGCTTCCTTCCAGGGAGCACGGCTATAAGACAACGCGCGGTGGAAGAGAAAGAGAACGCGACCGCGAAGGTAAATAGCCCAGCAAGGAGCACATGCAGGAGGAGGAGGAGGAGGAGGACGTGACACGCGGAGCCGCTGCGCGGGGTAGATGCCGCGGTGTTACGCGCCCCACTACGCAAGGGGGCTGCAAGCTGCCAGAGGAAGCAAAGTGCGCCTTTGAGCGAAACACCGGATCGTACGAAACAGCTACGCTGAAAAGAGAACCAAGGGTAAGCACCCAGAAAAAAAAAAAAAGAAGGAAAAGAGCACGGAGCTAAGATTAAAGAGTGAACACTCTTCTGTGGCTAATCTCTCTGAGAAAGCTGTTGGCGCCCACTGCTGAATGAGCGCACAAGGCGGCATGCTATAAGACAAGGCGAAAGATAGGCAAAAGAACATTATGGAGCTAATGACGAGCGTGACGCTCTTACCACACAGGAGACGTTATACAGCGAGAAAGGCAGCGGCCCACTATAGCCGCAACGCTGTTGTATCTATTCAACCGCTGCGCCCACGCAATAGAGTACGCGCGCGCGTTGTGTGCGTGTGAGTGCGTGCGCGCACGTACACACACGCATATGCCCGCACATGCATATGCACGCACGCGCACGCACGCGCACACACAGAAACACACAATCACTTGGGAGCACATCACCATTAAAACAAAATAAAAGAAATACTGCAGCACATCAGCTGAAGTCGACGTTAAAATTTGCAAGCGCTTCTCCCCACTTCCCTTTTATACCAGCGGTTCCTAGAAGCGATCCTTAGCAAAAGACAAGGCAAACGCTGGCTGAATCCCCGGCCGAAAGAACATTACATTGGCCACCAAGTGTGGAGCCGAGAAGAACAACTACGGCCTGTGGCAAGCGAGAAAAAAACTCACCGAACGCTTACCACTCTGTAATGCCAGATTCAACGACAGCTATCGAGGTATTTCACAACATGCGGTAGAGAACAAAGAGATTGTGATATTTGAGGTATGACAACACTCTTCAAACGCCAATTTTCTTCAAAAATAATGTTTTTCATTTTTACGTCTTTAAAACCTTTTGCGTAAGAAAAAAACATTATGGTTGTAACTATTCCCGTTGGAAAGTTACAGGCTGAATTGTTACTTGCACCGTACAAAATGAAACGAAGGAAAAAAGGCGAGCTGCTACACGTGCAAAAAAAGAAGGAAACAATCAAGGAGATCCTCCCTATACGTATGCAGCATTTTAGCGCTCTAGAAGTCTACGAGTTTGCTTTCTGGTGTATATATAAACTTGTGTGTACGGAACTTGTGACCTCATTGCTATTTTGTGGCGAACAAATTGCCACAATTTGTTCGCACAGCAAACTTATTGTGAAGAACTGCTTTCTGCGCCGCGTCAAGGAATCGGCTATAATATGAGTCTTTGTCATAAAATGAGGCAACGCCGTCAGTAATCCGCACGCAAGCGTTCTCCGTCGATCAGTGTTTGACTGCACTGCAGCATGCATGGAGTCCAGGACGCTGTCAGCGAACGTCTAGTCTGTGTTTTCCCACTACTGCACCAGCTGATGGACTTTATGCCCGGCGCTGCTGGCCTTTTTTGCCTCTGGGACGAAAGTTTTTCGAGTAAAATAATCTCAGAACATCGGCTTGGCCTTTCCATAAGGTCCATCGTCGTCTTCTTCATCCAGCTATTCGCAAGCGTAGAAGGGTGCTTCGGGGCGTAATTCTGGTGAAACATACAAGGCGGAGCTCAAGTGTCCTCTCCAGTTGTTTGTCCCTGCCCCTAAGGCGAGACTGCTCGGCGGCGGTGCTCTTACACAAGCCACCATTCAGGAAGGCGCCCACACAGTCGCAGCGGCGACTGCGGTAAAAGTCTATGCCACCCGCACGCAGACACTTGACAATTAATGAGCACTCTCGCGACGAACGTCTTCGCGTCGCGCTTGTCCCCGCAAGGAGTTCGGTATATCTCGCGAAGTCATGCAGTCTGTACCTCTAGACGCTGTCTTTCGTTCCCCACGCCCGCTGCTGGATTCTGGAGTGGACCGATACGCGCCGGCGTGTGCCGCTGACGGCAACAAAGGGAATATGCAAATCGCATCGAACGCGCCAGTTTTGACGGTCTGCAGCGGGTGTGCGCAAATTCCTCGCAGGGCAAAGTGGGCGAAAATCTTGCTAAGTAGAACTCGTCACTGGAATGTCAAACGCACTTAAGCCGTAAGCTGCCTCGGTCATTCCGCGCATTCTTGCGTGCCCGACAGCTGCCTCAGTATGTGCGTACTGCGATGATTTGTTTTTTCTTTCATGAAACTCTTAATTTCCTGAAGCAGCGACGCGTGGAGTGGTTTTAAGAGCTCCGCACAGAGCACCAGCAGCAGCACGTATTTCGGAGTACTTTCATCGGTTTGCTTCCGATTTTCAAGGGAGGAGGCGCGTGTACAACGTCACACGGCCCTTCACAGTCCGACACATATCGGGCCACCAGCATTTGAGAAAAAACGACGAAGGAAGGGCTCTAAAAATAGCCCAGCATGGCAACGAGAAGGAAAATAGAGGGTAAGGGAGGACAGGCGGGGATGAGGCTTGAATGTTAGTTGAAAACTGTGCTCTTTTCTTTCCCCTTGAATAAACAGAAGCCGAAAGAGCGACACAACAGAAAGATCGAATGGACACAATCCACAGATGGTATATAAGCAACAAACTGCGACACCTCAGAGAAACAGCGTGCGACGAGATAAAGCGGCAGATTTTTCTGTGGAGAGGTAAAAAAATTACGAGGAACTTTAGCGGCTAAAGTGCTGAAAGGCGAAAGCCTGAGTGCTGCATTCTGCTACGTGATTGTTCACTGCACATTTTGTTGGTGCATTAATTAACTGTCAATTAATGACGCTTAAGCTTCGCCTTTAGAAGTGGAACGCGACAGCGTGTTGTAACGCTGCCACGGAGTCCAAGGAACGCCACCACCCGTTCGGCGCGATGCGTTGCCCTTTGAACGCAACGCTTTTTGAGGAAAGGAAATGGGGCTGTAATTCTCTGTCATCTCGGTGGACACCTGAGCCGCACCGTACAGGAAGGGAGGAAGTGTGAGTGAAAGAAGAAAGAGGGGCCGTAATGAAGAAAATGAAAATTGTATTTGAGGAAAGGAAATTACGCATTAACTGTCTCACATATCGGAGTAGACACTAGTCGAAAATTGTATTTGAAGAAAGGAAGTTGCGCAGTAACTGTCTCACATATTTCGGTGGACACCCGTCAAAATTCGCGCGCGGTGACGTCACGACAATTTGGACCAATCTGAAACGCGGACAATTACGCCTTGCTCGTCGGTAAATTGGTTTCTGAGGAAAGGAAATGTATCTGTCTCTCATATCTCGGTGGACACCTAAACCTCACCGTAACGGGAAGGGAGGAAGATGGGAGTGAACGAAGACACCGTATTCACTAGACGCAGCTTTGTTCATTCCAAACCATCGTGCTGGCATGGCGGAGTGGAAGCGTGCTCGACTCGCACTCCGGAGACCGGGGTTCGATTCCCAAACTCGGCAAATTTCTTACTTGGTTTTATTTATTTATCTGGTCGGACTAGAAAGGTTAATTATAGTGATTAGTTAAGTAAGCAATTAACTAAACTCAAACTTACTTGGAACATCACTATACGACCCCTTTAATTGGTTGCATGGTTAGTAGCCAAAGTACAATTGGCCCCAATTGAAATTCGCGCACTGTGACGTGACGACCGTTTCGACCAACTGAAAAGCGTGACATTCTCTGTCGACAGCTCCTGCTTACAACGATGAGGCATTAAAGGCTTCCGCCTTAATATATTGATTCGGTCAGCATCAACACGGGAGCAAAAGCTGCGTCACACCTACGAACACAATACTAAGGTTAGGCCTTTCCCGTACAGCCTTTTCTCACAAAGGGCGAGCTACGAGCGCTGACTGGCCAAATCGCTGCGTGCGCGTGTAGATTACCGGGGGACGCGCGCATCCGGCAGGTAAGCGCCATGTCAGCGAAAGAAGGTAACGAATAGCTCTACCGGAGCATTTAAGTCCGCTTGCGTGCTATATTCAGGAATAGGAAAGCACTGTGAGTTTCCGTTGGTGCGTTTGTGGTTTGTGCGTTTGTGTAACTTAGTTCACGTTGGTCACCAAACCGCACACCAATCGGAGTTCCGTGGGTTAATGCCCATATGTGCACAAAACTGGTCATCCTGTACTTAACATTCATAAATGGCGGCGAGTCCTCACTGCACTGGCAGGTGGCTGTTTCTATCAAAGCCACCGGTAGGGATTGTGCGACCCATGTCGCTCTTCCCGAGCAACTTCTCGCGCATACAGCTGGCACGACGCTCCTCTGAAGTTACCTGAGCTTCTCCTACTCGATGCAGCCTGCGCAGCGCACGTCCGAACTTGCACGAGGTTCCTCCCATTAGCTGCAGCTTGCACGGCGCTCGTTCGAACTAGCCCGAATTACTACCAAGTAACTCGCGTAAGCTCGGCTAAGTGTTCACGCTTTCTGCACATACTTTCCGCAACGCCACGCATGAGTCAAGTAATGCTTACGCATTAATAATCTACATTCTCGGAAGTGGTGCGAACTGCGCCTCACAGGCTTAATGGCTGACACTTGCGCTTCTATCCATTACACATACAAGTGTCCCATACAACAGCACTAACAGTATAATAGCACCTTTCACAACTCTTCACAAAAACTTCTGCATTGTTTTATTTTTTCCTCCTTTTTTTATCGTCTGCAACATATCTTCCGCTGCTCCTACCCCTGCAGATCCACAATGTACAGGCGCCCAAATCTTTAACTGGCGTGCGCGAGCGGCGACTTTTCTGAGCGTCAGCGCCATATGACGGAGCGAAATTGGAAATAGGATGAGGCTAAGCGCATGCTCACAAAGCACGCTCGGCTGGGGCCGTCGTCTGCCAGGCTGTTCCTTCTTAAGGACGTCACCCCTTATTATCGCGTTTCGACGAGCAGGCAGCGTGAGTAGACGAATGGTTTTGCTCGCATTTTACGTTCCGAAGAACAGCGTTGTAGCAACCAAGCGAGGAAATAAAACTGAAAGATATGCCCAACACGCCCAATCATGTGATAAGCCGGAGAACATGGGTCGTTGCCATTATGAATGGGGAACATGGATCATTATGGTTTTGAAAGGGTTATCACTAGCTCAGGCAACAGTCTGCAGGTCTTCTTCTTTTGTTTTCTTGATGAGGTAGCGAGGAGCATCTTCGATCCGACCTTCGTCCCACTAGGCAAGTAAGATTCTGCCCACTGAAGTCCAAGCCACTCCAGTTGATTTAGCATCTCCTTCTGTGATCAGCCGCCCAATGACATCCCTATAATTCGGAGTCTTGTCGCTTGACATACACCGAGTGGCATCTTGATAGCTGTTCTGAACTGCTGCGAGCACGGCTGCAGAGCAGCTTCATTTCAGTTTCACAGCGGCCTTTTAGTTTCGTCGCCACGCTGAAGCATAAAGCACGCAGAGTGTTGATAAGCGCCCTGCGTGCAGATGAAAAAAAAAGCTTTCGCGTCAGCAAGTAACACATGAACGATCCATGTTCTCCGGCTTATCGCATGATTGAGAGTGTTCGGCCTATCTTTCAGTTTTATTTCGTCGCTTCGTTGCTACAACGCTGTTCTTCGGAACGTAAAATGCGAGCAAAACCATTCGTCTACTCACGCTGCCTGCTCGTCGAAACGCGATAACAAGGGGTGACGTCCTTAAGAAGGAACAGCCTGGCAGACGACGGGCCCAGCCGAGCGTGCTTTGTGAGCATGCGCTTAGCCTCATCCTGTTTCCAACTTGGCCCCGTCATATGGCGCTGACGCACAGAAAAGTCGCCGCTCGCGCACGCCAGTTAAAGATTTGGGCGCCTGTACTAGTACCGCCAGTATACAGATTGCTTCGAGCATCAAACTGGGCGTTTCTTATGAAGAAATGTCTACCGTTCTGCGAAGAACGGAACAGGAGGAAAACCCGTATTGTGCACCCGATACTGCGCCAGCCCAAATGACGTCGACAGTGGTCCTGTTTTTTGAAGACGGCGCTGAGAAGCCACACTACTGCGTTGCGCAATAAAACGCCACAGCGCAGAATGCGAACCAATAGGGTCGTTCTCAAACTTCGTTTTCGTTTTCTTGTCGGCTCAAACCACGGAAGTCACATTTCCATTCCCCGAAGGGAACAACACTCCGAAAACAGCGCCCGCGTAAACGCACCAGCAACGAAATTAGCCCGCCGAGGACGTTCACATCACGCCACGCGTCAAAAAGAAGCGACAGATCTTAACATTCGGCGCCCACGCGCCGCACAGTCAAGGGAGGGCGCCTCCTGGCGGGGAAGAAAGGGAGAGGCGACGTCATCCACCCTTGCGCTGCCCACGCGAACATCGAAAACGCCCACGCTGTCATAGCGCTGAGAACGAGCCTCCATCTCCCCAAGCAAAACTAATCTTCTTTTCCTCTCCCAAGAGGAAAGAGAGACTCAAATTTCCGCCGGAACAAGGCCCGAAACGCTGATATGGAGGCGAACAGCACTGGACGCACAGAAGGGGATGACCGGAGTGTTACACATAGCTGTCACCGAGGGCAACGGGATGACATAACCACTGCGCGCCTCGCGCTGCTTTTACACATACGCGCGCTCCGTGCGGAGAGTCTCCGGAAGCTGCAAGAATAGGCCTCCGGCTGCTGTACACGGCGTGTGCGAGCCGCAGTGGCTAGTAACTGAGCACCGGGATACAAGCACGGGACACGCGGTAACACGCAGCTTACGAAGGCGCTTTCTGGCTCACCAGGGAACAGAAAGACGACCGTGGCGAGCGGTTCAGCTGGTTCTGAGCTGCACGACCTTGTTCGCACGGTTAGAAGTAACACCCTGTAAACACACGTCGCTAACTAGACAAAAATTTCGGTCAGTAGAGAACCTGCTTCTGAAACAATCGCCCTTGTGATCTGGAGGGCCACGAACACGAAACAAAATGGCGCGTACAATGCGTGCCAGCGCGATCCCTCTGCAGGTGGACTATGGGCACGGCACGGCCTCGAGGAGTGAGGTGGAGAACCGTCACAACGCGCGTTCCCATCTTTCGCCCTCCTACAAGCCACTACAAGCCATTACTATAACTGCATCACGCCGTAGAAGACAGGAAAGTTCAAAACTTCTTTTCGCAATCAACAGGCTATGAAATGACTCAACAGTATTTCACGAAACTGTACACTACTTCTGGCAGCTGCAGAACACGGTCGGTAAGACATAAAGGAATACGTGCACGTGTAATGTATGCTCGGGGAAACCGCAGAGAGCTCGCCGAAAGGGGAGAGCCCTTGCAAACTACGTCCCGCCCCCTTGCACAGTAGTCCCTTTCAGTGGTCTCTTCTTTTAAGAAGAACGTAATTTATAGCCAGCGGTTATTTATATGATGGTGCATACAGTAATAAATCTAACCGCAGCACAATGTGGCTGTTACTAGTCGGAGCAAAAAAAAAACGCAAAAAAAGAGCAGGGCTAGGAAAGTGCGAGTCCAAAACAGCGGCTGTGCTGGGAGCAGTTTCCTAACAGCTGCATCCCTCTCTGTAGTTAGGAAGGGCATGATAATCGCTGCACGGAAGCAAAGAATAGACAAACTTTCCCGAGTCTGACACGTTAATTATTCAAGCAATTAAACCAGAATATCGCAATCCTTGCACACAAGGTAGTCGCCTAAACAAATAGCCTGCATTTGACCGTCACGGCCCACCATTTTCAAGCTTGTTCCAACTAAGAATACAACTATATTTCTTGCTACACCACAGATGCATACTTTCTCACAGCGCCCAAAGTGTATCCCGGTTCTATTAAAGCAACGCATAGTATTGGTCAAGGCCTTGCCAAGTATGAGTAACGAAGTGTTAGGAAGACACAATGGGAAAATACTACTTCTTTCACTCGAAAGGCGCTAGCCAAGCGAATGACCTTACAATAAATAACATTAAATGTTTGAAGTGCTCCATGTCGACTACCGTTGCCAAATTTACCGCAGCGCAGGCCGGAGAAACACAACCAACGCCACCAGGGGGGCAAAAGTGACCTTCTTTCAAAATAACTCTAGCAGCATATACTATGCAAAGACCAAGCACTGCATTCCACTTGCGACGAGGCTGAGAGCCCCACTTGGAATCAAAGCTGTCACACCATACTGCGGCACGTGGTAAAAACAGCGGCTTCCACACGACCCACGCGCACAAAATCCATCGGAAATCGCAAGCGCCACGACAGCAACCTCGGTAGTCGACAGCCCGACGTCAGCAAAAGAGAAAAACCAAAGAGGAAACAAAACAAAAAAAAAGGATCAGGAGGCGGGACAAGACGACAACAGCGCCAAAGGGCAGAGGCGGCTTTGTATGCGCGCCGCGTCCGGCGTTAACGTATAAGGGCAACAAAAACTGCGAGTGTCTCGAGATCAGTCCGCACTGACTCGGCTAGCAAATATCCTTACCGACAGGATTTCGAAAAGCCCCGAGGCTCCCGTCCGGGTTAAGGAGTCGCCATCAATGTATGCATGGACGGGCGCCCACCCGTTCGCAGTATACGAAAGCCGCGGGCATACGCGGCAAGCGAAAGCAGCCTGAAAGCCTGCTTCAAATGGTAGCGTGCCTCGAAAACCAAAGTGCTACTTTGCGGTATACACAGAGTGCTTCTACTCGAACGTTCCGCAAGCCCATACGCGGGAACTGTTTATCGTACTATGCATTCCCTTCGTTACGTGGTGGAGTGAACATCCAGAATGCTTTATACATACATATGCCTATATATAAAGATTGGACATCCGCCGCCGCAGCTCAGTTAGTAGAGCACCGTACGCGAAATTCGGGGGCCGTGGGCTCGGATCGCACCGGCGGCATGTGGTTGTTTTTATGCGAAGCATACTACTTTAGCTACCACTTCAGCCCTTCACCGTGATTATGCGCCTCCAAATCACGTGATAGATGACGTCACACCACGTGACACGATGACGTCACGACAGTGGAGAAACGGGGGCCCACCTCGCGCCGTCGCTGTGGTTGTGCGTCTCCAAATCACGTGATACATGACGTCACACCACGTGACACGATGTCGTCACGACAGTGGAGAAACGGGGGCCCACCTCGCGCCGTCGCTGTGGTTGTGCGGCTCCAAATCACGTGATACATGACGTCACACCACGTGACACGATGTCGTCACGACAGTGGAGAAACGGGGGCCCACCTCGCGCCGTCGCTGTGGTTGTGCGTCTCCAAATCACGTGATACATGACGTCACACCACGTGACACGATGTCGTCACGACAGTGGAGAAACGGGGGCCCACCTCGCGCCGTCGCTGTGGTTGTGCGCCTCCAAATCACGTGATACATGACGTCACACCACGTGACACGATGACGTCACGACAGTGGAGAAACGGGGGCCCACCTCGCGCCGTCGCTGTGGTTGTGCGCCTCCAAATTACGCGACACGATGATGCTTCGCATTCTCCAGGCTTAACCAAGTAAAGCCTCAGCCATTTTTTCTTCCCCTTTCTGTGACTGCTGGCTTCCTTCACATATACACATGTGGTATTCAGTAAAGCTTCCAATGGGGCCAGTTTATTAACAGTATGCATGCATGCATGTATACGCATACGCCGTAAACGTATACGCATGTACGAGGTCTGTTAGAAAAGTATCCGACCTTTGGCCGTTGAAAAAAAACTTGCACAACTGGAGCGTTGCAAACCTAGTCATCTTTAAAGTAGTCTACTTGGGACTCCACACACTTCTCCCAGCGGTGCTGCCATTGTGGGAAGTATTCCGAAAAGGCCCTTTTCGGAATGGAGTTTAGCTCAGCTGTCGTTGCAGCCATAATGTCCTCTCCTGTCTGAAATCGCGCTATTTTCAATAGCCTCTTGATTTTGGGAACCAGCCAGAAATCGCAGGGGCCATATCAGGACAGTAAGGAGTCTGTTGAACTACAGGAGTCTGGTTTTTCACCAAAAAATCTGATTCGAGTGCGAGGAATGTGCAGGAGCATTGGCGCGATGGGTGCGCCAATTTCCTGTTGACCTCAGCTCCGGGTTCTTGCGCCGCACAGCATCACGTAGGCAACGGAGGACATCCCTGTAGTACTCTTTGGTCATTGTTTGACCCTGTAGAGTGCGTACTCGTGGTCTGCCACACAGAGGGTGTCAAAGAAAGCAGTCAGCATCACTTTCACATTGCTGCGCAATTGGCGGGCCTTCTTAAGTCTTGGTGACGTGGTATGCTTCCACTCTGACGACTGGGATCTGGTTTCTGGGTCGTACCTGTACACCCAAGACTCGTCACTAGTGATTATGATGTTGATGAAGTCGGGGTCACTGTTTGCGGAATCCAGCATGTCCTGTGAGACTTCACCACGAAGCTGCTTTTGCTCCACCGTGAGCAGCTTCGGCACGAATTTCGCCGCAACTCTCTCCATGTCCAAATCTTCGGTGATAATGGAATGTGCGGAGAAATTGCGCATGTCCACCTCTTCCTCAATTTCTCGGATAGTCACGCGACAGTCCCGCATCACCATAGCGTTCAGTTCGGCAATGACCTGGTCATTTTGGCATGTTGATGGCCGATTGGAGCGTGGCTCGTTCTCCACCGATGTGCGGCCATCTTTAAAACAATTGTAACACTGCTTAAACTGTGTGCTGCTCATAGCATCTTCACCGAAAGCCGTCTGAATATTTCGAATGGTTTCCACTCGGCTGTCGCCAAGTTTATGGCAAAATTTGTTGCAGTAGCGCTGCTCCTTTCACTCCGCCATTTTCCTTGCAATAAAAAACCGACGAGAGCACTGCACACTGCCTCACTCAAACGCTGCTTCCCGGCGACTGACGCTATCGGCAGGCGGGAAAAAAATCATGCATGCGCATGAAGGTTCAAGGTCGCCTGATGCAAGCGCGCTTGTCTCAAATCCACCAGGTGTTCGCAAAAAAAAATAAAGTCGGATACTTTTCTAACAGACCTCGTATACGCCGAAACGTCGGAAATTAACCACCGCTGTTTTCGTTCATGCGTCGCTCTGCATCGTTATATGCATACAAAGAACGGGAAGTACGACTGCTTACCAGCAGATGGATGCTTTGCCAACAAAAGAGAAGAAGGCAATAAAAATAACTGAAACATAACCCCCACGGAAGCCGAGATAGATAGGCGAGCCGGCCGTTGCAACACCTTCAATGCTTCGCAGGTGTTCATTTCCTCTATTTTGCTCGATACAGCTTCGAAATGTAAGGTGAGCACTGGTTAACACGTTGTTACTTCAGAACTGACTCTAAAAGGCCTGTGCGAGCTTCAGCAATTCAACCAAGAAGCAGGCACTTCAGCAAACGAAGTGCTCGTGTTTAAAACAAAGAAAAATATAGATTTTTATTAAGACGTGTAAAAGACCCTGTGACGTAATGACGGATGTAACGCTTCACAAAAGGAAGAATATGTAAGCGGGAATATTAGAAAATACAACGAGAGATTGTGCGTGCGATTTTGCTAGCACTAGCTCCTACACATGCAAGCAACATCGTTGTGTGCACCCCCACTGCTCAATCCTCCACAGCCAAGATGAGTGCTGCAAAAGTGAATGTTGTGAATGACAGTCCAGTAATAACTCCTCATGATTGCCAGATAGCTTAGGCGGAACCGATTCAGAATTTTCTGAACCTTTCGTGCCCTCTACTCTATAGTAATCCGAAATTACGTGCCGAAGCGCAGAAGTTGGAACATACACGAGTAATGCGGGCCTCAGAAATTGAGCTTCCTTGCGAACCTCGCCACGAATCAATGGGGCCAGCCTGATAAAAATGGCACAGTTATAAAGAACGCTCCTAATGTGGTTGTTTAGCTTAAGCACCAATGCCCATTCCAGAATGAGCCCTGAATATTATAATACCATAGTGAGATAATGAAAGCAACAACAGACAGCACAAACTCAAGCATTTCAGCACCTGTTTTTGCCTGGAAAAAAAAAATGAAAGGAAAGTTAATTGAATGCGGCACTGAATGAAATCTCTTTGGAGAGCTACGCCTGTGTATAGCAAAAACAACGTTGCAAAATTATACGCCATCAAAATAATCGCGCTACACCTTTGGTACGCTTGCAGCGACGTTTCAGCTAAGCACAATGTGCTAGGAAACGATTCTCCACAGTTCCAGAGTTGACAGGCAATGCTTGTAACAGCCACAGCAGTCGGGACATCGGCCAATTATAAAGAAGTGAGGGGGGGGTGGGGATAAGTAAGACAACAAGTAAAGTCAGTATGGTAGAGACACTCTGGGAACAGCGCAATTCTTTTTTTGTTGCTGCTGCTGTTCGAATAGGCGGCTCGGTAATTATCCCATGAAAACACAGGAATTTTAACGTTCCTTCTACAACATGGAATGTCCGGCCTTTCGGCGGGTCAGAGGCGCCGCATCAGGGGGAAAGGGGAGGGGGAGGGGTAGGAAACTCAGACTTCGCGACACTACACTCCGACGCTCGTTCATGTTTCATACAGGCGATGGGAAAAAATAACAAAATCACCAGACGAACATGGAGCCTGCTGAAAATGGCCGCGGCGGGAACCTGTTGAACCGGTAACCAGACGAGCCTCACGGAGCGCGACTGTCTCAGACACATTGCGCTTTATGAAACTGCTACAAACGACGGCCGCGCTGTCTTCGTACGATTTCCGTTAAAACTGAAAACGACGAGCTAATCCTCACCAGCAAGGCGTACGCATGACCGGGCGCATACATCAGAATTCGGTAGCGACGACGAAATTTTTGAACCAATCAGATCAGCTTAACCTGGATGAGAGCTTAACCTGAGTGTAATATCGTTGCCAGACGTGCCAACGACCTAGCAAAAAAAAAAAAAAAAAAACATGAGCCAATCAGGCTAAACACATGCTTTCGCACGTCTACTTGGTTTAACCACCTTAAAAGCACACCATTTCTTTAAGTGCGTTTTCGGCTTAATCAAAACTTCTGCCACAGTAAGGATTATGTATATTTGCAATCTCGCAACACGAATGTAACGATGTAGCACAACTGCGTGCTTTACTTGCGCCCCTTAAATTAAAACCGAAGTCAACTACGTAAGCTCATCGTGACCTCGCTCCCCGTCGTCGGTATTATGTGACCAGGAAACATGCGCAATTCAGAGCAAGGTCAGCTCGAAGAAAGACCATGGACGCAAATGTTACAAATGGCCGTACCGGGCGCGGCATCGTTCCCCTAGCTTCTGCGATGGCTGGACCAAGATGCCACCTCGGTTGCTGTCCAAAGCACGCAGCTGCCCAAACGTGCACGAAAGTTTCCCAGCGAGCAAGCCTCCATGATTTTCATTCTCCGCCTCCCGTCACTAACTCGATAACAGCAGCCGTGAGCCTGAACGCAATGCGGACGCCAACGGACAACTCCAATGTCGCCAACAGCTTACTGTACCCATCACATCACATCAAGCGGTTGAACTGGTCCGACGATGGGTTCAAACAGCAACGAGCCTTTTCTGGCGACGCGTACTTTCGGTTGCGAACATGGCCGAGGAACTTAGCAGCGGGTGCTGCATGCAACGCAGAAGGGACGTTAGAACAAAACTGCCTTTTCGACGAATGCGCGGCGCGCTGTTTCTCTCGAATGCAGACTGTTTCCGCGGCGAGACTTTTCTCGCAGCTTCAATGCTTCATACTTCAACACTCTTAATTTAAAACTTTTATTCACAAAATTGAAATTCTGGCGGTAGCACTTCACTGCCACTTCAGCTACATGATAGCAAATTAAGGCAGAAAACCTTTTTGAAGCTCAGATTCGTGTTAAGCGTCAAGGCACCTTATACGACAGCTCGTGCAAGCCAGGCAAGCACGCGCAAGCATTTCAGGCGACATACGGCCGCACAGGCCGTACTGTAGCTTTTCTCGTGCTGGCAGCATCCGCACGAATAAGCAGGCAGGACTTTCCTCTCCCAGAACGTTCCGCCAAAGCACCTACCGGCGTCCGCCATCGTCAGTATAGCAAGCACTATAGAACTCCACGCGGCATAAGCGCAACGGTCGCATTCCAATCTCGTCATCCCGCGCAGGAGAGCATAGAGGCCCAAAGGCCCGGAACGAAAGCATACCTTTCCGGCGCGCATTAATCGGCCAGGCCGGCGAAACATTATAACCCGCGCAGCAAGCTCCACAGTCAGCAAGCCACAGCACACAGAGAGCTTTGCGACGAAGCGACAGAAGCAGCCACGTGGGCGGGCGATTCGCAGAAGCTTTTCCGCCCACCACTCACACGGCGTAAGGCGAGGCGCTTTCTTCCACCTTTCTCTCTCTCCCTTCATTCTTCCCCGCAACCAATTAGTGCTCGTTCTCTTTGTCCCAGAGCGCTTGCGAACTAAGCAGCGGACTCGCACCGGGGCGTTCTCGGCACGTGGCTGCAGGTATGCCACTCAGTACGCTGACAACAAAATCCCGCGGGACAAGGACGTCCGCGCGAGCCGAACTTCCCGCTACCCGTAGCCCCCTTTCCTGTTTTGCGTTTTGCTCGCCGTTGTTCCGGCCAGAAAAATTCCACCCAACAAAGGAGGCCCCCCGCGAGAGCAGAGGCGCGGGCGACAGTTAGCACCTACCCCGAACTTTGCAGAAAGGCGCACTGCTCTACTGTTTCTCTTTCCGCGCACGCGTCCCCGTTCGCAGGCAGCAAATCGGCGACGTAAGTTAAACCACCTCGCCTAGTCCGGCTGTGCGGAAAGGAAGAAGTGGACATCAACCGCTCAAAACAAACACGCCAGAGAACGCCGATAGGTGCGCCCACAACACCGTCGTTCGACGAGACCAGCAGAACGAGGTAAGATAAAAAGAAAGCAACAAGAGAAAACTGTCTTACTGCCCGGTCATATCAACACTTGTTCAGGCAATACCCGCGGCTGCTTCTAGGGGCACTCATCAGCATCTTCGCTGACAGCGCAACGAAGCAAACTATTTTTGGTTTTTCTAGTTACCGCGGGCACGAACGGCGTGACACAAATGTGTCCATCACGCGCAAGGAATCTGTACTGCGTCCCAACGGGAAACCGCCGACGTGAATGTGTGCCAAACGTACCACTAACCAATGACACGATAAATTAGAGGTGTGTTTTTACATACATGCCTCAACCTCGCCTCTAGGTAGCAGACTTATGATAACGTACTATCGAGGACAAAAGTCCTCGGAACAACGGAAAACTGCGTTGCAACGCCATCTACAGGCGGCATCTGGGATCGAGACAGCCAATTCGTGACCTTTATTATCAGCAGGCATGTCGCTAGACTCGTTCAATATTTCGTGCTTTAGCTCCAAAAAAAGCCGCAGTTTTCCGTTATTCCGGCTCCCGCCGCGTGGAGTATACCACTTTTGTCCCCGATAGTGCGTGCGTGCGTGCGTGCGTACACGCGTACACGCGTGCGTACACGCGTGCGTACACGCGTGCGTACACGCGTGCGTTAGTTTGTTCGTTCGTTCGTGTGTGCGTGGGTGCGGGAAATAAGAACGACCACACAAGTAATGATGGCCAATGCACTGCACTGAGAAGCAAGAATAAAAAATGAAGTCTCCACGTAATGGAACACCGCCGACAGTTTGGCAAACAGCAGACTTCGCTTGCATTACAGAAATCTGAGTTACCCACGATCCGATCGACCTAAGACTCGTTGTTCCTTCGTATCTGAAAAACACCGTGCTTTGCCGGCAACTACAACACACTAGATAAGGAGCAATAATGCAGCCCACCGACAATTCATAAGACACTGTCCACACATCGCAGAATCAGTCTGCTGAACAGATAGAGAGCCGGATAAGTCCTCGTATTGTGAGCGAAAACCGGGCGGGGTCAATAAGGCGCAACAAGTATCGGAGTAATTACGCCCAACGGGCGGCCGGCGCTCGGACGGGCGCGCATACCGGGAGGCGAGCGGGGCGACGGACGGACATCGCGCCGCCCCTTAGCCACCCATCGAAACACTGGCAGCGATGCGGAGGCGCGATTCAGTACGCGGCCACTACGCGCCTCGACCACGATCGAAGGCCGGAAGCCGCTACCGCACCTCTGCACCGCCAGGCGCGAAACCGGCCTTTCTAAACGCGCGCGCAGACTTGCTTTAAATGACAGGATTCACGACGCGCCATTCCCCCACAGAAATTTGCTTACAGTGCCAAGAATGTCTACATACAGTGCATTGATTTTTTTTTGTAACGCCTGTCCGCGTTATATAGGCATCGCTACACGACGCACGGTGCCAGTTGCGCACAGCGCATTTTGACAGCGGTAGCTGACCTGAGCCCGATCTCATAGCCCCCGGATCTATTATGTATGCTCACACTATAGGAATGTGCGAGACTCGCGTGCGATAGTGCGTTTTCTACCTTATAGGCAAGACAGCTTAATGTTCAATTATTCTAAGGTGCAAGAATACGCACCCGCTCATAGTCTGCACACGCAGCTCGCCCGATCGTCCCAATATACACGCTCCACGGCGCCATATGCCAGACTAAGAATGAAATGTCTATAGCTCACTTGCAACAGATCTCGCGCAGGAATGTCGATTCTAGAGGCGCCACTAAATCTGCAATAAATCCACCGGAAGTTACTGGAAACTGCAAAAAATCCAAACAGCAGCCATCCGCTGAATACCCCCTACTACTCATCACGACTACGGCAGTGGCATAACTCGGCAGTAAGCGAACTTTTGATATCGGGGACGAACGTGTCCAGGACGCGCAAAAACCGAAATGGGCGCATAACTGCCGTGTGTGCCCACGAACTCATTTCACTACCACATATCCGAGCACGTCAGAGCTATTTTCACCTCCACAAGTGTGGCATCGCGCCACCGGCTTACAATAGATGGTTTGGTTTGGTTTGGTTTATTGGGGTTTAACGTCCCAAAGCGACTGAGGCTATGAGAGGCGCCGTAGTGGAGTGCTCCGGAAATTTCGGCCACCTGGGGTTCTTTAACGTGCGCTGGCATCGCACAGTGCACAGGCCTCTAGATGTATTACCGCTGGTAGCCGCTCAAGCGTCGTGAAGGCTTTTGTCCCCGACAGCTGCAGTGCAGGAAAACTCCGTACGCAAGCGGGCCTTGCAGTGATGTATTTCGTGGCGCCACAAGCGTAGATTACAACGCGCGAAACAAACCGTAAATTATGTTCGCCGTCGCCACTCGTATATGACGTTGCAAGAGCCAGGAATTCCAGAACGCTACGACACTGAAATGCTTTGACCCTTGACTGCGCGCGCGCTGGCCGTTGCGCAAAATAGTTTTCTCCCCTCTCTTCCTGCCCCTCATTCTTTCCTTCTTTCTTTCTTTCCTCCTTCCTTTCTTCATTTCTATCCAGATCCCATACGCTTCCTTCGGCTCCAAGCTGGAACTCGTAGACACCCAGCAACGTACTGCGCGATGTCAGTGCATGTTAAAGAACCCCAGGTGGTCGAAATTTCCGGAGCCCTCCACTACGGCGTCTCTCATAGCCTTAGTCGCTTTGGGACGTTAAACCCCATAAACCAACCAACCAACCAAATGGACAGAGGAAGATCAAGAGTGCATTGACAGACATATTACAAAGCTGGGTGCAACACAATGCAGGCACCTCCCGTTATTGCGTGCGCTATCTGGAACGAACGGCACAAATCGCTCAACTTCGAGCTGAGCGTGATGTCGCCGCAGCATAAAAAAAAAAAAAACGGGCCTACAATGTTCCCAATACCCGCTCACTCTTATGCTCCGCTTTCCTCATCCATTCATACAAATTGCCCAGCTGTCCCAGACGCTGCATACTCAGGACGGCTGAACAAGCTCTCCATTCTTCCCTCATATTTTGAAACTTTTTTCGCTGCTGCCGATCCGGCCGGTGGGTTATATAATTAAAAAGATAGTAGAGGAGAAAAAAAAAACAAACCCATTCGCCAATACCCTCAACATGCGTGGGCGCGCGGGTCCTGCGACCTCTCAGAGCAGCAATAAAGCCATTCTTTCCGCTGTAAAGGGACCGCCAGGGTGGCCGCACGCTTACGCAAACGGTTACGCCAGCAAACGTTTCAAAGCGAGCGCCAGAAGAGCGTACGCATGAGCAAAATCGTACTAGCTGTTGCAACCGGGCAGCATGCTCGGCTATGTTCGCGATTCTCATTCACCGTGCAGCAAAAGCAGGGCATATCAGCGGATAGAAACAGAGCCATGCCACAACAGAAAGCTATAGTTCGACGAATCACCGCGAGAAGCCAGCAATCCCTTTCCCTTCTACGTACATTTCCGACTGCCGCGCCACATACGTCTCTCTGCGCGAGTCCATATACTACTCCATCGAGAGTCGCACGATGTAGTAAAAGCAACCGCCGCGAGGACAGCTTCTGTGCAACCAATTCCTGCCCTGTATGTCGATCCAAACACCGCTTTTCACGCATGGCTGTCACGCCGGGCGCACCCGATGCCGTAATATTTCCGACCGACGTTGCCCTTTCCAAACGACTCCTTAACTCACTTTAGGCGCACGCACGAACGCACGCACGCACGGGCACAAGCCGGAATGACAGAGCCTCGCTTTGCTCGAGCTACCAACGCACGACGATTTCCTCGAGTAATGGCCACGAAGAAGAGCTTGGAAAGCGGCGCAAAAGACTCGGTCCGCATCGGATGCGTACGCGGGCCCGGTCGCCGACAGAAGCACTGAAACGAAGACGGACACAAAGAGAACGCGACCTCGGCGAGGTCGTGATGAAATATCCTTCGGGCCATTGACAGTGAGGGAGAGAAGGATGGGGGGGGGGGGGGGGGGGGGGCAGACAAACGGGACGAACAGTTTTTCGCCGTCATTAACGGAGGACAAACGAACGCCAGATGGGTTTTCGCGGCGGTCGGTCACCGGCATCAGTTGCGCAGCCGCTTATGGCGAGTCTTCCTATAACACACAGCGCCAGTTTTTTTTTTCTTTATTTCTTTCTTTTTCCGCCGGCCTCATTGTTCGCCCACGTAAACGGTTTCCTTAATATCGTTTGTCCGCGAAACTTTCGGGGGTCGTGAACGCTGCGAGAGCTCAGCTTCCGTAGTTTCTCGACGAAACGCGCAGTAAGGAGAACAAAAATTACGAAAGGGGCACTCGTTGAATGGTTCCTTTCAACCGTTATCTGCTCCCTGGAATCGGTCCAAGTCGCTCACCGAAGCTCGAGAAAGTTGCAGTCTGCAAAGCCTGAAGCGACACCGCAACGGAGCGCCAGTACCTTTGATTTGAGACGGGTCATCGCCGTTTCCCGATTATACAGATTACTTCCCGCTGAAGCGTGATCGAAAAAATAGTTTCCACGAAGATGGCGAAACGCTACCCAGGATGCTTATGCGCGTGCTACTGATGTAATTAGAGAGTCAGCCGGTTATCGTGTTAGATGCACGAATTGAAATTGAGAGAGTACGTGCCCTGTATTTTAATCAGGAGCGCTTTCGTGAAAAGGTGACCTCGAAGTGAGATCATTAGAAAATAACAAAGTTGGACACTATACTGCACTGTTTTCCATGGAAAAACCATCCCCAGATAGAAGACAGACCCCGTCAAGGCTGCAACGAAACACGCAGTACCGTTTGCCATCTTTATCCTTTTAATCTGAGGTGTTGATCAATATAAAATTACTAGTGCAATAGCTTTATGACGGAAAGATAACTGATTAGAAACTAGAAGACAAAAAAAAAACACATGCCACCGGTGAGATCCGAACTAATTTCGCGTACGGTGGTCTACCATTTGAGCTATACGGCGCTCTCCAATCTTCCACTTTCGGAGCTATTTATACTGCGTGTAACTTAACCTTGAGAGCGTTCACCAGCGCCACCCTCCTCCACAGCGGCGGACGTAGTACGCCCTGTATTACGAGGGCGTCGGTTCTGGCAGTCTTGATGCCGCAAGTAGCATCAAGTTTCCACCCTCACCGTGGGAGCACGTTCCAAGTGATATCCGCGGTAATACAGGACGAACTACGTCCGCCGCTAGTGCCCAAGGTGGCGCTGGTGAACATTCTCTAGGTTAGGTTATACGCGGCATAAATACCACCCGAAAGCAAGGGATTGGACAGCCGCCACCGGACGCGAAATTCGGAGGTCCTGGTTTTGGATTCCACTGGTCGCACGCGGCTGTCTTAACGCGATAGCGTGGAAGGCACCATCCTCCAGAAAATGCGTTGTCGGCGTCGGCGTTGTGAGCGAAAAATCACGAGCATTACTTCACGCGCGTGCGACATGTATGTATTTATATTTATCGTGTATATATGTAAATAGATTTATTGTCAGTGTACCCATTCCCCTGTCCTTTCTACTATCCCCTCACCTCTTTCTTTTCACTTCTACACACTGCCTTCTATCCTTTATTTCCGCTGCCCCAGCTCAGGTGCTTCCTGCCGCGATAGAGATGCCGGGGTAGCAAAAATTCTTTTACCTTCCATATTAAATGCAAACAAAAGCCACTACTACTACTACTACTACTCTGGCAGAGTGGTCCCCGGAGAGCAGCCTAGGAAGCAGGTGTGAGCCACTCATGTCTTCACGACGTCATCACAACCTGCCCACCGGAGAGTGGGCAAACTGCCCAGCGTAACAGGCGGCAGTTAATTATTGGTTGCTCGGGAAGAGCAACCAGGACAGCACGAGGCCCGCCTCTAGGAGCACCTGCCATCGCAGGGCAGTGGCGCATCGCTTAACCGCTGCACCACTGCGCCTGGAGGAGTATGAGGACTCCCAGGGATCTGTGATTGTAAAGTAGAGAATGCCCTTCTGCACATAAAAGAATAAACCCATTACGCTACCGCGCCATACCCTTAAGCGGATCTTGAATGCCCCCTCGCCCCCCCCCCCCAGCCGAATTTTGTCCGCTACTTTCTAATCAATTATCTTTCCTAAAAATTATCTTTCCCGGACCAGGACGAATTTTTCTTTAACTACGCAGTTTCTGAGAAAGCTGTATAGCTTTCCTTTGTAGCCGTATGGCTGCGCTCGGGTGGATGTCAATGAGTAATTACTCCCTTATTATTAAAAAAAAAATACAATACTAATTTCCGATTCATCAACACCACAAATAAAAAAACGATATCCTATGTTTCCCTTGAGTTTAGGTTACTGCTGCCTTTCTATACCTTCATATATATTCCACAATAGAGAGAAACTAAACACGGGACCAAAAATAAGGTGGTTTGTCTTTCACCAAAAAGAAGAATTATGCGCTTGCAAGAGCTCAAGCCCAACAACACATTCTCCAACCAGCCTGCTGCCGCCCACGTTTTTATGGGGCTAGACTCGGCCAAAACACGCACATAATATATATATATATGTGTGTGTGTGTGTGTGTGTGTGTGTGTGTGTGTGTGTGTGTGTGTGTGTGTGTGTGTGTGTGTGTGTGTGTGTGTGTGTGTGTGTGTGTGTGTGTGTGTGTGTGTGTGTGTGTGTGTGTGTGTGTGTGTGTGTGTGTGTGTGTGTGTGTGTGTGTGTGTGTGTGTGTGTGTGTGTGTGTGTGTGTGTGTGTGTGTGTGTGTGTGTGTGTGTGTGTGTGTGTGTGTGTGTGTGTGTGTGTGTGTGTGTGTGTGTGTGTGTGTGTGTGTGTGTGTGTGTGTGTGTGTGTGTGTGTGTGTGTGTGTGTGTGTGTGTGTGTGTGTGTGTGTGTGTGTGTGTGTGTGTGTGTGTGTGTGTGTGTGTGTGTGTGTGTGTGTGTGTGTGTGTGTGTGTGTGTGTGTGTGTGTGTGTGTGTGTGTGTGTGTGTGTGTGTGTGTGTGTGTGTGTGTGTGTGTGTGTGTGTGTGTGTGTGTGTGTGTGTGTGTGTGTGTGTGTGTGTGTGTGTGTGTGTGTGTGTGTGCTGAAGAATACCATTCGCGCCCACACAAAGGGAGCCGGATTACCTGCTGTCCTGCAGGCGTCAACCCACCATCCCATTCGACTGCGTAACCCCGGGGCCCTGAGGCTATTATTCAAAATTTCAACGCTTAAACGGGAAGGGTAGAGGTGAAGGGAGGAAATGAGGAAGGGGAGTCGAGAACAGCGCTCCGCGCTCCCGACTCAAGAGAGCTTGAAGCTTGTTTACGAACGGGGCGGCGTCGTCTACTCCACGGGGATAAATTTGCATTCCTTACAAAGGTGCTGCCCGAAACTGGCGCGGAACAGGAGACAACGAAAGGTGAGAACGCAACAAAAAAAACAAAACTAGGTCGCTCCGCGGAGGTCACGCTTTTTTGTTTGTTTGTTTGTTTGTTTGTTTATCTGATTTTAAAAAAAAACGGCAGTCTACTGCCACTGTAGCGAAACATCCATTTTCATATCTGCTTCACGACCTTTCTGATACTTTTAAACAGCCATCAGGCTGCGTCCAAAATCCCTCAGCTGCAAAGAAACGCACCTAGAGGTTGGTCACCGCGCGAAAAGAAACAGCGTCTTTCAAAAGTAGCTATAGCGGGGAAGAAGCGCCCCTGTTCAAAGGAATGTCTTCGCTCACATACTCAAGCGCTGATACAACCATTCACATCAATCAAACGCTAAATCTTCCTTCATAACCGAAATTGCGAAACGTCAGATACGCGGATTCTTGCATCGCTCCTTGTTCTCTTTAGCACGGCTATATTCCAGCGTAGATGGTAATACAAGGGGTGCACTATGAGGAAAAAACTACGAAGTAAGTACGAAGCACAAGGTTATTCGACCGCAACAAAGAAAACAAACGCTTCAACAAAATGAAACGCTATACTAAAGCATCAACTGCACAGCGGCACGTGCAAAGAAACAGATGTAAAAGTTCAATTGATTTAATGCCTATTTCACAGCAGAATCTTGTTTCATCGAATTGTACGCAATTTTCTGGGCCGATTTAAAAGCGGAACTGCCCGTTCAAACGGTAACAAGCCTGGTTGAACCAAAAATAAGACAACCCCTTCTTATTTGCATTTTCAGGACAATCCCGCGACTCGTTAGAGGTCATAAAATACCAGCGGGAAAAATTTCCTCCGAGAGTCTGCATTCATACGAATTAAACAATCGTGGGAAAGAAATTTCCATCAACAACACATGCAAACGCAGGCACAGCGAACCTGCCGCATACGCCAGGAAGGGCCGCGTTTACCTCACGTCGCAAAAAATTATTCGCAGGAATTTATTCGCAGGAATTTATTCGCAGGAATTTATTCGCAGGAATTTATTCAAAGATAAGGTCAATCCCATCTTAATCTTCAGTTGGAGGAAGGCGACATAGCTGGAATTCATGGGCCATTGTCTGGAATGCCAATTTTTTAGAACGGCCCACTCGCTTTTGGCCATAAACCCCTGTACCCCCCCCCCTCTCCTCCCTCCTCATCCCAACACACACACGCCATCTTCAAAAAATTTTGCTGTGGGTCCGGCACGCGCTCCTTTAGGCTTCACGCGCAGTTGCTGCCCTCTGTTGTAGCCGTTTCTGACTGTAATAATCGCAACTTAAGAAATACGACTTCGATTCCGCAGCGGACTAGGGCACCCAACGGCGGATTCGACAGCAGCGCCAGCCCCCGACGCGTTCGCGAAAACCCCGTCCTGAGCCTCCGCTGAACACCGGCACGCGGCGCTGCTTGTCCGCGGAGTTCATGGGGGCTCCCGGGCTCCCTAGGTTTCTCCGCGAAAGTAGGGTCCCTAGAAATACAAGTATTTCTAGGGACCCTAGCGAAAGGCCCCCTCACTCCTCTCCGCTAGTGCCCCACGGTATTCTCAATTATACCTACTTACAGCGTAACAATTCCTCGTTGTCTCTTCATGAAGCCTTCCAAATCTGCGTAATTAGCAGGCATCGTCAACGTTTTCAAAATTTGCAATTGGATTTGAGTAGTAAAGTGCACGCCTTAAATTTTTCGAAAACGAAAACGAAGAGAACTACCTGTTTGTTTTCTACTTTTACGTGCTCAATACTTTGCACCGCAGGCTGGAAAAGTAAAGCGCTTCCATTTGAATTCTCCAAAACAAAGGATATGTGCCACAAACGTCTCCGAAGTAGGCTAACGAAGCATTTCATCAAACCATACTAAATTAGCCTGTATTTTTTTATTCGTTCAATCTTATTCTGATATCTTCTTCGCTGTTCGGAAAGCCCCAATGTATGTTTGAGGCAAATACCTCTTCTCTCTCGTTGAACAGAGCGAAAGGCGCTTCGAAACCCTGCTATGGCCTGGCTAAAGAGCGGCGCCACCGGTTGGGGCCCGAGCGGCTTGAAATGCGGTCTGTCTCGCCGCAGTTCTCCCAGATGGCGCTAGGCAGCTCGCACACGGGTCTGAATGCTCGCGCAACACGGCCTGAGTGCTCCATTGAAAATAATTGAAAATGAAGATATTTTTTCGAGGAAATTAAAGGCGCAGTAACCGTCTCACTTCTCGGTGGTACCTCAATCGCTCCGTGAGGGAAGGGGAATGAAACATGAAAGTGATCAATGGCTAATTCGGACAATGGCGGTAAGAGAGAGCGAAAACGGCGGAAAGAGCAATTAGGGCGATTCACCGACGCCACAACCAATAAGCTGGGGATGACAAACAAGAAAAAAAGAAAATGAAACCACCGCTTTTTTTATTTTCTTCCTCCTTTCTCTCATTATGCTCACTGCCCATCTCCGTGCATGCATCTCCCCACAACGCTCCGAAACCAGCCTCCACGGAATAATCACTCAAAGGAGATAGTTACGACCGTTGCGTGTCAGTGCACATCAGAGGCCAGGCCAGGCGCGGGCAATCAGGCTATCGCCCCAAACAAACAGGGAGTTTGCTAAATACTCTCTCAAGTTTGCTAAATACTATCGAGAGAGATACACTCGATTTGATGCGGAACTGGGAGCCCCGCGATTGTCACTCCCACGCTCTCCGGACGAATGTGAGGGCGCCTGAAAGAAACTGTACGAACGCTCTGGAAAAGCATGAAAAATTAAGCCTTTTCCATTAAATTAGAAGTGAAGCTTGTGTTTAGTGCCATAATTATAATGACATGTTTGCAAATTGTAATACGTATACTGCTACAGCCCACTGAATTTTTTGTACAACAAGGTTATTTTCGTGTGACAGCACGGCTATACTATTCGTACTATTTCCCGCTATTCTTTTTTTTTTTTCTGAAGGATAACTGCGGCGTGGTTTTCCCGCTGCGTCGCTATATATATAGCAACAATGAGTGCGAAAGAGTACTCCCTGCTGTCATACGTTTTCACACTGGCCGGGTCACCGCTGGCACGCTTCTCGTTTCCCTTCCTTCATTTTTTTTTCTTTTCTGTCGTACTCCCTTCTTTACCAGGACCGAAATTTCCAGTGCTTTCGAAGTTTCTTAACTCTTTTTTTTTTCCGGTTACAATAATTAAAAAACGAAAAGCGAAAGCCCAAGTGGGATCCTCAATCGTCCATACGCGCGGGCCATGCATTAGCCTACACAGCGAATCAGTGGTAGATTTCTCCCCTTTTTTTTTTGTTAATTATTTATGGAACTATCTGCAGCACCAGAAGCACGTTATTGCAGGAAGGGAACCGTAGAAAAACATGTGTTTAAAATTAACTGGTGTCTACCTCCTTATCGGTTCACTGTCTCACGAGAAGAGAGATTAAGCAGTACTGCGTCATCCGCGTTCCGCTACTGTTATCCGCTTACGCAGGGACTCAACTCCTTGCGCACTGGCAGGCGCGCACCCCCCGGGGCTATCTGCGCATGCGCGCATAACACACCGCGGTAGCGGCTGCCGATAACGCTACGCTAAAGCTCTCTAATGAGGACGCAAACCAAGTGTGCAACCGACTGACAGCATCCATATATCAACGGGCGTGTCAGAAGAAATAACTTTGCGGAAAAGGCTTTTTCGGATAGAAGAAACTGCGTTTGAAAGGGGAAAAAAAAAAAAAAAAGACTTTGCTAAAGTGATTTTCCCAACCAGAACACGCGCATCAGCCTCCAACAACGAAGGCGGCCGCGGCAATCTCGAGGAGTAAAATTTGAATTTTGCCAGGAAACTCAAGAGTTCGGCGCGGAAACAGCGGGATGAGTTGCGGGGAAACAAACGCCGTTCAAGACGCGTGCGCGCGGTGAATGCTTCCGTCAGCGGACCGAGTTCGCCCCGCGTGCATTAATTAATCAAAGTCGCTGGCGGCGCAGAACAACCGGAGAACGAGCCTCGAATTCTTTTCACTTAATAATCCCTTTTTCTCCCGTCTCTGGAGTCACTTCTTGCGCGGCTAGAACTGAAGGAAGGTGCTATCCGCACGACGCCTGTGAAGAGAACGGACTCTGATGCGGTGTGCAATCTGTCAGCCCGTGTCAGACGCACCTCCGCTCGAAATCTATTTGATTAGGCAGCGGTCAACGACCGAGGTTTTCAGCTTGCTCTGTCTAAGCGATCTTATGAAAAGTTTTAAAAGGAAACTGATGGCATACTGCTAGCTGCGGCACATATACAGTAAATTCTGCCTTTTTTCCCCTCTACTACGTATTATTCTTTTCGATTTCCTCACGGATAAACCGCCCAATACCACCGATACCACCACGGGTTCAGAAGTGGAGATACCACATGCTTCTTCCACTTTCAAGAGCTGACAGAAATGGCTTCCTTCAGGCGGAAACAAAAACGTGTTATTGCGTGTTCATACTTTCGACGTCTGCTCTCCTCCCGGCACATATTGTACACGTTTATGGGACAATCCGGCACATATTGTACACGCTCGGCGCATCGAAAACAAGGTCAGTTTTGGCGCGGTACGAGACAAACGTAAAAGTGTTCCGAGATCGCAGTGCACCATATTCGGACCGCTATATGCAGTAGCAGGTATCCGCAAAGCTGGGACGGCGCCGACATTTGCGCATACGCAGGTTGTCATGACGTGCGGGGTCACGTGACCTCTCTCGAACAACCGTAAAATTTAAATGCCAGCTGACACGGCGGGCAGATTGCTCACAATCCGGCGGCCAGGTTGCAACCTGTCACGATGGGCAGGTTGTGATGGCGTCACAAGGTCACGTGACCTTCTTCGACCAATCGTCGAATTTCGTCACACCAAACGGAGGATTCTGCTCCTCCCGTGAACACTAATGCCATCGCATTAAAAGGACAGCGGTACGAATCGAAAAACCTTGTGGCCGTTCAACGGCCTTCGTATACGTTCCGTCCCAAGAAAACGCGACGAGTCGGAAGCTGAAAGGGGGAAAAAAAAAGAGAGAAAAAAAGGAGGAGAGTTTGGCGCTCACCTTCCTGGGCGATTCGACGGCGCTGGAAGAGTAGTGGTCGACACTGGTGCCCAGACCGTCCACGTCCTTGAGCCTGGACGACGTCGGCGGAAGGTCGACTTCTTCTGGGTACCGGTACTTCTGCGAAGGGACAAAACAAACAGGGCCGACTCACTATACCAGTTCACAGTTGTAGACAGACCAACAACACGCGGTACCCCATTCGTACGAGCAGCGCGAAAAAAAAAAATGTTGCAGAAGCCAGGGAAAAATAAAACAGAAGGCAGGCGCAGTTATTGGCGGTGTTGCGTCTATACTTCCGAGTTTGTGCCTAGAACGAGTAGATGGGCTGTAATGAACGTATTAAAGTAATAAGACACGCATTTTTGAGCAGAAGAGAAGTATGACGAAAAGATCCACCTAAGTATCACGAACAGATCCAGCGCGATGGCAAACTCCAATGGTACGAATCGAGAAACGTGGATGTGAAGCTGGATGTGGAAGGTGCATTTCAACGGAAACAAAGCGGTAATATACAGGGAGTTTCACCTAAGACTTTACACAATTTTTAAGAATAGACTTTTTGCGCTAGAAGAGCGCATTTTTCGGCACAGCATTGTCGGCGGTGTAGAACATCAGAATACAGGTGAGACGTGCTATCTAGCAGGCTGGGTAACTAATACGGAATAATTAACTTTTTTAAATATTACTGTTAGGCTCCTTGTTGAGAAGCGGACAGCCCGCCGTAAGTAATATCGATAAAAGTTTTTAGGATGTCGAAATGCGGTTACCCTCGGCGCTCTGGCCCAACAAATTGTGCCTACATCGCGCCAGAACACACGCGCGTTCGGAAGCTTGCAGGAAAAGCAACATCTCCAGTGAACGTAACTCGTCGAAATAGCAGAAATTTGTTGGGCCACAGCGTCGAGGGTAACAACGTTTTCGAAACTCTACAGAATCTAATATGGATATTACTTACGGTGGACGCCTATACGCCTTTCAATAATTAAGGAGCTCAACCGCAACAATTAAGAAATTTAAGTATTCAATATTAGTTAACCGGCTAGCCGCGCTAGTTAGCGCGTCTTAGTTGTATTCTAATGTATACACCGCTGGCAATGCTATGCCGAAAAAAGCGTTCTTCTAACTCACACAGCCTATTTTTAAAAATTGTGCAAAGTCTTAGGTGAAACACCCTGTATAACGGAGTGGATACCAAGAGAAGGCAAGCGTAGCAAGGGGCGGCAGAAAGTTAGGTGGGCGGATGAGAAGAAGTTTGCGGGAAACAGTGGCCGCAGCTGGGAAATGACAGGGTTAGCTCGAGAGACATGGGAGAGGCCTTTGCCCTGCAGTGGGCGTTATCAGGCCGATGATGATGATGATGGTTATGACATTGGGGAACTTTAAATGACCCAAGGCGTCGACATGAATGCGGAGGTATCCACTGCGCGGTGCCGCACCGCTACTTTCAGGGCTTTGGCATTTAAGAACCTAGGCTGTGTTCAGACAAGGACGGCAATCTAGGTCCAATGCTATTTTTTGTTTTCAATGAAATGTTTATATGTAATGGGCAAATGTGTCGACGCAAACGAAGAAACCTTAGTTATGCCAGGAAAGCCACATATTTTTTTTTTTTCGGTGGGGGGATTCGTATATCCCAAATTATGGAAAAAGTCGCTTTTGCGATTGCGCAAAATTGCTAGTTTGGAGCCATGCAGGACAAAGCAAACAAATCTTGTAGAAAGTGAATATCTTTTAACAAGTTATATAGAGACATTTTTCGTTCGAAGCATGCAGTGGCTCTTCTAATGTCGCAGCAAGACAACACCGTCCAAAAAGATATGCGTCTCAATACGGCACTATTTAAAGACATAATGGGACAAGCTGACATAAGAACATCATACTGTGAAACTTTACTGCAGTATTCAGCGGTCTTTTCTACTACCTTCAAGGAAAATTTGCACTTCTCAACGGACAAGTTAAATTGTTTTCCATTTGCGCGTTGAAATCATCCGGAATGCAACGATTTAAAAAAAAAAAAGTTATTATGGTCGATTTCTTGATAAGTTTACTGAGGAAACTTTATTACCTGTCAATTCCAGAGCCACAATGGAGTGTTGCGTTATTTTGTTTTAAAGAATAAAACGAAATGCATAATGCAAACTATATAGGATGATGAAAACTGAGCTTTACAGATTTCTTAAAAACAGGCGCTGAGCAGCACGTTAAATCCATTTCTGCACATCAGTTATACGGCCAGGGGGACACAAAATAGGATAACTATCACCACCAGGCGCCTAATTAACTGCAGTAAGCCGGCATGCTTACATTGGAAACTAAGAGACAGTTGTATTCGTATACAATTCCATCTGGCAGAATTCCCCTAGCACGCTTGTGTTCTGAAATATTCCGAGTCCAAATTTTATGCTCGATCCGCACCCGTGCGCACGCAAGGCGGTCACGGTCGGCGGGCTCACGAACGGTGCATCTTCACAGCCGAAGTGCACGGAATAATCGTGACAGAAGACGGGCGCAGAGGGGGTTTTTACGTGGACGTTATTATTATCATTAGTGATTATTTATCAATAAAGTAACAACGGAAGGGGAAAGATGTTGCTAGCCGTGGCATCTGCCATCGAAACCTGAAGCACCTGAGCTGCGGCTAGCTGGAGTAAAAGTTCAGGGGGCACTTTGGCTCTTTGAAGCGCTGCAAGGCGAAAGCCTTTCCTTGCGCACTGGTTTGCATTGATTTCTTTTTATTTTCTTTATTTTTTAGTTACTTTATTTTCAATTATTTTTCATTTCTTTACTTTTTTTACTTTTTTGCTTTTGTTTTAAATTTTTCCGTCGGGGAAGGGAGGAAGATGGGAGCGAACGACGGCACCGTATTCACTAGGCGCGCCTTTGTTCATTCCAAGCCATCGAGCTGGCATGGCGGAGTGGTTAGCGTGCTCGTCTCGCACTCCGGAGACCCTGGCTCGATTCCCCGACTCGACCAATTTCCTACTCGGTTCTATTTATTTATTTCACTAGAAGCCTCACTATACCATCCCTTTATATGGTTGCATGGTTACTAGCCAAAGTACAATTGGCCCCGTTTGAAATTCGCGCACTGTGACGTCACGACCGTTTCCACCAATTGAAAAGCGTGACCTTTCTGTCGACAACAACTGCTTACAACGATGAGGCATTAAAGGTTTCTGCCATAAAACGACAGAGAGAGGAGAGTGAAGGGGAAACAAAGAGGGGAGCGATAGGAAGAAAGGATAGAAAAGATAAACATATACCACGCGTGCGGGTAGAAGGGAGACCTCGTGCCCGACGCAAGGCAGCACTCGGTCAGTCAGGCGATGCTCCGGGTAAATGGCGGCGGACATTATGTAATTATTCCACATTTCGGACCATTTATGCCTCGTAATTTACGTCTCACAAGCTTCTCATATTAAGAAAGAAGAAGGCCAGCATCACCCCACGAGTAGGAAATATGTTACACTGCAAGATAGGTCTCACTGCAATCTTTTTACTTTTTTTTTACATCCACGCTTTTAAAAAAAAAACACTTATTTATAGCGAAAGAAGTAAACTACAACAATGAGGTCCAGTTTCGCTACAGGGCGTATGCGCAAAATAAGAAAGCGTTACACCAAGCATTTTCTGAACATAAAATGTTTGAATTTCACGTAGAGTACCTAAGGCGAGTATACACTTCGGGTGAAAGTGTGTAAATTTTTCTGGAGAAAAAGTACCAAATTCTCAAGCCAGTTTCAGGCAAGCTGCGCATAAATCGATCCCCTAATTTTCTGCCCACAAAATGGAAAACGCAATCAGCCTAACTTTTTCAGCGGCACAAACCTTCGCTCGCGATTGACACCTTTAAAAGAGGAATATTTGGACCGCCAAACGCTCGCAAAACTGTGGAAATAACATGTTATAAAAGCCCCAAGCCATCTGGTGATGGATGCTTCCTTTTTTCTTTTCTGCGCGACAGGCGTCGTTTGCAAGTTGCTACCTCAAATTACTGTGTAACAGTTCTAGGGCGCGATTCTGCTACAGAAGCGACCTTTCCTTCGGACACTGCCGGTCAAAACATGTCGGAACTGAACTACGCTTGAGAAGATTTGAGAAGATGCGATGTGCTTCACCGTACTCCATGTGTTGTTGTTCTAAGAGGTGAACAACAACAACCGTCCGCTCCATTTAGTGCATTAATTTTTGGATTTTCTTGCGCAAGCAACGGGACAAACAAACCCGCAGCCGATCCGAAACGTTTCCAGTAACGTCGGCTATTCCACCATCGACGTGTTGCTACTATCGAAGCGCCGAGCCCTAAGCTCACCTACGCAGTGACTGAGATAACACAGCAAATTTCCCTATGTCACACGCACGACTCTCTCTCACTCTCTCTTTCTATCTCTCTTCCCATCTCCTTCTTTTCCTCTCTCTCCCTTTTCTATATACCTCCCCAATCCCCTCGGCAAACTCGAGCACAGCGCTCATCTCCGGCTCAAAACTGCTGCTCCCTTAGGCGGCAGCAGGTATAAGGCGCGCATCTCTCCCCCTCCTCCCCTTAGTCCCTTCTCAATCCCTCGCTATAAAAGGCCTAGCACGCAAAGTGTGCACTGCGTACGCACACAAGCACACGCATAAGACTTGGTGGGGGAGAGGGAGACGGTGCCCTTCCAGAGAAGCAGCAGCAGCAGCATGCTAAGCTAAGAGCGCCGCGTCGGAGAAGAGGGAGGTCCCCGATGATAAACATGTCGGGACAACGCGGGAGGCCCGCCAAATCCCCCGAGATGGATCAGCGCAGCCCTCGCCTGATGACCCAAGGAGATGGCAGGCACGAGACACCGACGGCTGGGCGGGATGGAAAAGAGCACTACACACAAGGGCGCGCGGAGCGGCGACGAGCTCTCACGCACGCCGATCGTGGCGTGCGAGCCGCCCCCTCCCTTCTTCGTCGGGATCGGAGGAGCGCCTCGCTCAGCGGTAAAAGGCCTCGCCTATACGTGGGAGGAAAAAGCCCAGAGCGACGCGCGGACCCGTGGCGGTCATCCCACGGGTGACCGACGGGTACGGCAGGACGGCCATGCATAGCCAGCGGCGAGCAACAAGCCTGCCCGTTCCCTTTACTGCCTTTTACGTGGAGGATAACGCGCAGAAAAGCCGCCCTGCGTCGACGGGGCTTGCGCCGGGAAAGACGGAGGAGCCGCTGACCCGCGTCTTTTCCCTTCAGCGCGTCAGCGGTGATGGCAGGATGTTTGCCTCCGAATGAGCCTTTGCGCGCTGCCACAACGCCCGCGAGGGAAAGGGCGCTCGGGTCAGCGGCGCGCTCCGCTGTCTCTCGCAATCACGCTCTATCCGAGCGCCCAATAAAATAACCGAAGCGCGAGAATAACAATAGCAAGAAAGAGACAAAAACACGAGGCGAGAAAGTAAAAAAGAAAAAGCTAAGCACAGCTACAGTTTTATGAAACCATGAAGCTGCTCGTGGACACCAAAATTCACGTATTTTGGAAAGTTCCAGGATCAACGGGGAAAAAAAAAATCTTTGCTAATTCGAATTCTACAGCAACCCATACGAACTGAATAAGGTCACTACGAATATCGCACTGGAACCTAATTTCAGTCCTGGTGCTCAGTGGTGCGTAAATGGTCCCCAAAACTAACTACGAAGTACGGCGTCCCGGCTGAGGTACAAGGGTCAGCTTTAAGCTGATGGCCTATATTCTCTGCGCTTAGCGAGGCATGTCTGAGGGCGTTCGACCTTACACCAAACATGTATATACGTAAGTGCCGTTAAGGCCCATCTCCATGGACACATCCGAGGCGCACCAGCGCAGCGCTTACGCGCCCAGCGCCGCACCGCGACAAGCGTCGGAAAACATATGCAACTCGATGACCTGTCGCTGCTACCGCGTTCAGCTCGGCTCGGCGAAGCAAACGGCGCGAAGGGCCGTACCGGATGCCGAGAGAACTGCGTTCTCTGATTGGTTAGACCGACCGCAAACCAGCGGCCACTTCCGGCGCCGGCGCGAGCATGGAGGAAAAAAAAAACTAAGGAGGGAGCATGACGTCACGCGGCCAGCGTTCGCAAGCCGAGTGTTTTGAAGTCGTTTTCTCCCTCAGTATTTCGCTCTCCGAGCCGGTCCTTTATGTTTTGATTCCGGTATGTTTTAGTGCGCGCGTATTCGCGGCCCGCGGCGCGGGCGTCTACAGCAAGGAAGTTGATCTACAGTTAGTCTGCCGCGCTAATGGCGCATGCGCGCGCGCAGCGGGGCTATACTTTACCGCACGCTATCACGTGGTGCGATCACGGGGGGACACACTCTCTTTTTTTTGCTATATCTTTACTTGTTAAGACTAGGCTTCAAGGTTGTCGCCGGACGCTCCCTCAGTTCTTTTTCCTCCATGGGCGCGAGCGAGGCGCGAATATCTGACATGGACAGATATTTGCCAAGCGCCAGCGCCGGCTCGCGTCAGCGCGTCGCGCATGCGCAGACCGGCTCCGGCGTACGCTGGTACGCGCAGGCGCTGCGCTCGTGCGCCTCGGATGAGCCCATGGAGATGGGCCTTTATGGCCAATGCTGAACGTATGACGCGTAAACTGTTCCATTTAGTTGAAAAGTTTTGTCAAATTAAACCGATTACGTTTAGAACCTACCAACACGGCTGGAAAGCTTGAGTCGTCGTCATCATCATCATCATCAGCCTGACTACGCCCACTGCGGGGCAGAGGCCTGCCCCGTGTCTCTCCACTTAACCCTGTCCTTTGACAGTTGCGGCCACCGTATCCCCACAAACTTCTTAATCTCATCCGCCCACCTAACTTTCTGCCGCCCCCTGCTACCCTTGCCTTCTCTTGGAATCCACTCTATTACCCTTAAGGACCAGCCGTTATCTTGCCTTCGCATTTCATGCCTTGCCCAAGCCCATTTCTTCCTTTTGCTCTTGATTTCGACAACGATGTCATTAATCCGCGTTTGTTTCCTCGCCCACACCGCCCGATTTTGGTCTCTTAACATTACACCTATTATTTTTCTTCCCACAGCTCGCTGCGTTGTCCTTAAGCTGGACCCTTTTCGTTAGTCTCCACGTTTCTGGCCCATAGGTGAGTTCACCTACCGGTAAGATACAGCTGTTGTATACTTCTCTCTTGAGGAATATAAGCAAACTGGCATTCATCATCTGAGAGAACCTGCCATGTGCGTTCCACCTCATTCTTATTCTTCTAGTTGTCTCCCTCTCATAATCGGATCAGCGGTCACTGCCTGCGCTAAGTAAGATCACACAAAACATAAAGACGCACGCCTTCTGTCATATCCGCTGAAATGTTTCACTGCAATGCACCATCCAGAAAACCCTGCGTAACAGCAACGAACAAGCGCAAAAGCCCTTTGGAGGATGACGTTACGAAGAAGGGAGAGGCACGTTGATTATTCCACGCTTCGAAAGAAGCCACAACAACGCTGCAGCAGAACGGCTCAGGAAGGCCCAAGCCACCTTAGATGTCCATGGAAAAACCACCCGGTGCCAACAATTTTCTGTGGTCGCGTATACAATGTCGGGATGGATAATACGACTGCGTGATCAAGCCCTTTCACCAAAAGGGCTCTACACCGCTATAGAGCACTTTCTCAAAAGTTTTCTATAGACGCTTTACAGCGGCGTATCATGGGGGCTGCCATCTTTGATCACGTGATCACGCCGCCATTACTCGCCTCCTGACCGCTCGGCACGCGCCTCGTCGCGAAGGCTGCTGCGTCTGACGGTTCGGTTCCGACAGGCAGTGTTCCGGCTGATACGGTTGTAAAGAAGTGGGAAGATGAAACTATGGTTTGGCCAAAGCTTGGAAGGACATGTGAGAACCCTAATTTGATCACTTCACGCGTGAAAACGCGATCGGACTTCATGTCGCGGAGAGCCGCTGAGCTCTCCGCCTGTTCGAGGCAACGGACGGATCGCCTGAATGCTTGTCTTTGCATGCGCTGAAGACTCTGCTTAATGTTTTTTTATTGTTAATATATAAAACGGCAATGTTTAATGCTCTTGCGGCCTTACAAGTTGTTGTCCTATTCTGTACATGCATGCAGACGCTGGCTGAAACGCTCACATGCACATCGTATGCATTTGTTTACACCCTGTTAACGGTGCTTAGGAAACCTGAAATATTTCCTACTGGTTGATTAAACATAGAAAAGTGACAAAAAAAACACAAAGGTTGGCTATCATGGTAGCAGTACCATGCATCAAGCAGCCTTCACAAGCTGGCGTGCAATCGTTTCGAAGGATTCCACGATATAATTGTTATAACGCGCGCATGGCCACGCGTTCATGCTGGACGAATTTCACAGTAACGTCAGCCTCATATAAGAAATTTTGGTACGCTCGACGCTCGATATGCGGACATGGAAATGCTCGTGGTCTCGTTGGTTGTAATTAATCAGCTTCACTCTGAGCGTACGGAGTCACTTTTAGTGACTGTCTCGCATGGACCGCGAGCAAGTGACAACCGTCCGGCACAGCAGCCGTAAACCAAATGCTGTAATCCGAACACGGTCCACGAAAACCGCGCTACTTGGAGCGAAATTGAACAGTAGCACCAAGACTGCGTGTAATACACGGACTGACGGTAAGCGTTGTCGGCTCGCACGGCTGTGCAGTGCATAACAAATAGCAGGCGTATGAAGGAGCGTAAGTAGTCTTATTTTTTTTTTTCGTTTCTAATTCGGCCTCGGGCGCTCGTTTTACTAATGGTCACAGACCACAACTTACGATCAATGCGGTCTGAGCACAGTGCACAATAACTGAAAGCACGCCGTAATGGTTTCGGTGGCGGAACAGCTTCTTCATGCGGCTGTGTTGTGCACTTACCCTCGCAGATTTTCCAAGATCGAAACCTTTCTTTATTAGCTATCTAGCGCTGGCGAACGTGTTTGTTGCATTCGCCAGTTCGGAAAGGGTGCGTGGCGAACGGGCTCGAACATTGGCATTACCTCCTTGTGCAGTTCGGTTTCGTGAAGCTCGCAAACGATCGCATCCTGAACCTTTAACTCTCTGTCGCAATTCTTGCAATCCACAAAAGAGCATGTGTTTCCTCCGCCTTTTCACACCGTAGAAAGAACACATTCGGCAACCACCCGCGAAATTTCCACTGCTGCGTCGAGGCGTACACGCCGGCGACTTACGAGGCAAGTAATGGTGCCGTGTTCGGAGCGCACGTGTGGCGCCATCTGGTCTCAAATGGAAGAACTGCGCGCTGTAAACGGTCTATACGCTGCAGGTAAATACAGCTCTAAGGTCGGTGCGAGGTGAACAATGCCTCAAGATCCACGAAAAGCTGTACTCCTCCTCATTAGCAGCCCCGAACACTAATGAAGTTCAGCCCATAAAAAAAGAAAGTGAGCTTTCGACGCCACGCAACACTACGCAAACCGACACCGCAGGGTTTGCGACTTCCCACCTGCTGAACAACGGTTACGGTTAGCAGTTTACAGTCAGTACTGTCGATGCTTTGTCCTGCAGAAACGTTCACTGCTTTCGGTGATGGATTCAAAGCTAATTTTCCGACATTCTCTAGACTTCAGCCTGTTTGTGCATAACATTCCATCTAGTACGAAAGCTTGCCTTCTACTTCTCTACCTCATCGCAGGGCATAACCGATCAGCAGAAGAAAATAAAATACTGACTGGTTTAATTCATCGGGGTTTAACGACCCAAAGCGACTCATGCTATGAGAGACGCCGCAGTGAAGGACTCCGGACATTTCGACCACCGGAGGTTCCTTAACGTGTCCTGCCATCGGCGACATGCATCAGAATAAGGCCGCGTGAGAGCCAGATGTCCGTTGCATACGAGGGGACATCGCAACCGAATGTCGGGCCTCGTTTTTGTAAACACTTTGGTGCCCCGCCGAAACTGTACATGGACTCTTAGTCTGGTTCTACTTAAGTTCGAGGTAAATTCAGCGGACTTCGTATTTATTGGGAAAAAAAAAAGCGATTTTAGCCGGATCATTCTACAAGTAAAACGCCAAATGGTTTCTGTGTTTTCCTTTTTATCTGGAACGCGGTGGCTTTTATGCTCTCGACGCGAGCAAATGTGGAGCATGGAGGCTGATGAACTGATCTCGATCCGCTTACTTTTTTCTCGATCCACTCAAAAAAATTTTATGTGGATCAGCGTTCCAGGTAATATCCCTCTCTCTTCTCGCTCTTGTTCTCTCCACTTCCGACTGGCAAGTCGTCAATGAGAACGAATGGCCAAAAAAAAAAAAGAATGTTAAGAAAAGACATGATTAATAACTATCTCCTACTCCGGCTGTTCACATCCCACGAACAGCTGGTGCATAGCTGTACTTAGTCGGCTGAAAGGTGCTAAATGCGCCTTTCAAAGTAGCACAAGCAGCGGAAGACTTTTTTTTTTTTGTCACTGCCATTCCTGCACGGCAAATGATAAAAGACTTCGGCTGGGCCCCTTGGAACTGTCAAGCATGAAGCCAAATACAAACAGAGGCCATCATTCAAGCATTTCCACTGTTTTTTTTTTTTTTGTCAAATGCGTACAATATCATGAAAGAAAAAATGGCGGCAGTGGAAGTTACTTAACTGCCATGCACTCAATATACTAGAAAGGGAAGATATGTTTGGGGCAGTCGAATTAGTGTTCTCATCACTATCCATACTGAGGCGGTAAAAATGCATGGGCTCCAATGTCCTCTGTGCATTTTCCCACCCTGTCCATTGTCCGCACAATGAGTTTCCGTACTAATGAGGCGAAAATACAATGCAAAAATTTGGACCCCGGATAAACTATCCATAATTCGAGTCATCCACAGTAACGGGGGTCGTATTAACGGGGCACGACTGTACTGCGTTCCGTCTTAAAATGCTGGGAGAAACGAAAGTATCGGAACAACACCACCAATGACGAAAACACGCGGGGCTTGAATAGCTTCGCACTTTGCTCCTGCAGGGTAAACGGCAGCAGCTTCTTGGCTGTTCTGTTCGCGCATCAAAAGAACACGTCTCTCATTTCCAGCGAACGTTGGAGACACGCGGCGGCACACCGGCCGGGCAGGTCTGCTGTTCCGCTCCAAGTGTGACGTGTGACATGCGACTTGCGGCGCGCAACATGTATGTACAACTGCATGTGACCGGTGTCGTCCATCACACGTGCCGGATCGACATCGCGGTCGCCGGCAGCTGCTGCCCTGCGGAGGCGACACGAGTGGCACGTCGCAGTTGTACCGGCAGAACTAGAGAATGACAGCCGAACTTTTGCTCTCTTCGACTCCACTATGCGGTGCCAGCCGTGCGTTTCGAGCTGCCATAATTGATGAAGGAAACAAAGGAAGTAGCAAAAACGGAATAGACACGCATCAAGCGAAACGCCGCTCCCAAACGAAGGGGGCGGGGGGAGGTTGGGGGGGTGCAAAGGGTCCGACAACTGGACGGTATTTGGTCCAGTTTTCCCCCGAAAACAGTGCTAAGGACGGCTACACACGGATGACTATTTATGCCCTCCCCTACACTCTTAAAGAAAAAAGTTAGTAAAAAGGTAGTAAGTGCAGCAGGTACTAACTCTGACTTCGTTTTACTACTTTTTATCAGCTATTTACTACCCTCTTCAAGGTATAGTTCGTACGCTCTACGCTCGTAGCCCTTGCTACCTTTTTACTAACTATGGTCGCTAGTTACTACCTAGTTACAACCTAGTTAGTAACCGTTCCTTTAACCCTAAATTAAAGTCAAAGAATATAAACTGACACAGATTTTCGTGCTAATAAATTGGTTCCGTAATTAAACATTTCTGCGGGGACAGCTGGTTTGCTAGAATAAGCTGTTTCTACAATCGCAACTTCATAATTAACGCTGGTAACTTAGCTCAACCGGTAAGTGCCACTAGCCCGTAACAGAGAGTCTGATTTACGGAGTATATAAGACTGAGAAAGATTTTCCTACATGTGCAAGCGCAAAACGCGAGCGTGACTCTTTCTGATTTGTGCTTTTCCTGAATTCTGAATCTTTGTGTGCGCACGGTACGGTTGTTGATGCCATCACTTCGCATAATTTCTGCATGTAATGCGCGATAAGCTTAAACCTAAGTATATGATTTAAGGCCAGCGCGCTCTGATAGCTCTGTCTGCATTCCGAAATTAGTCAAATCGACTGTGAAGCCACGCCAGCACACCGTACGATGAATCTAGCAACATATGCGAGTTTCTATTTATTTTCTTAGTAAATACTACTAGCTTCCCGTTACTAACTGCAGGTAGCAGCCGTTACTAACTCAATGGGTCAGCAAGTGTTACTAGCCTTCCCTTTACTAACTGCAGTTACTAACAGGGAAGTAACAGACGTGACAACCAGTTACTACCCCAAAAGTTAGCAAGTACTACTGCCTTTTTTTCTAAGAGTGTAGCTAGCCAGTCGGCTGGTATCGCTGGGGCACGCATGTGCATCTACGCTTTTCGTTCACTTGCTCCGTCCGGACGCACATGAATCCCTTTCCTTTTTCGCCAACCAACATCCAGTAAACTATTTCCATGGCTGTACATCCGCTGTCGTAAGTAAAAAAAATAATAACAATTAGGAGTTCCATGCTGCGCCACGCTGTGCGGCTCGTTAAAAGTTGCCAGCGTTTCAAATCTCTTGAGGGTGATAGCAACTCTCTCCGACCACAAGGGCATCCACGGATGCCACAGGGGCTCCGCTACAAGGCTTAGAGCGGACCCTTCGAACTATTACCTTATGACAAAGGTTGTGCTGTTAGCGTCAAGTGAAATGCAAATAAGACAACCGAAACGCGAACAGGAAAGCAATACCTTTTCTGAAAAAGACAAAGTACAACAGCTGTTGACTTTCACTACAAGGCGCGAAGATCGCACTTTGGAAGTGCTAATATAATCTTTATTTTCTGCCCAGCATCTAATATTTTCGTGCTTTCGTGTACGCGCTTCAGTCAGCCTTTCGCGTTTTATTTGACGCTGATGGCACGTCCCTCGACACGAGTAGCCGGCCCCCTCAAGAGCCTCTAGCCCGCCAGACTGGCTACTGAGGTGCGGAACAAAGGTTAGTAGCACCCTTCGAAGATCAAAGCTTTGATTGGATCAAGTGGGAAGTTGTCTCTACAGTCAGACATATGCAGCACAGATGCAGAACCTCATGAAAACTAAGAACGGCACCTGCACTCACGACTCCTTACAACGGAATGTATACTGAGAACAAGGCGACACTTTCCACTACCGCGCAATAAGATGGCGGATGCAGCGTACAACCGTAGACAAATGAACCACGAAATGGGCAATGTAAACAAGAACGCTACAACACGATCACTACGGCCGACTGAGCTGTGGTAACGGCGCCATCGACCTTAATTCCCGACGCCTCATTCTGGCGAAAATGCGAACCACGCCATCATTTAGCCTCCACCAACGAGCAAATATTAGCGAAATGAGGAAAACAACGAACAAAAAATGATGCGGACGTTTAATCGTCACCAGCTCTTTTCCCTTTCAGTCTACTTAATTCGCACTCAGCTGGATGGGGAAAGTAAGGACGAGGGTGGAAGCGGGGCTATGTCCCCTTTAAGGCACGGAACGAAAGGGACAAAACACTGTGAAAAAGAAAGAAGAAAAGAACATACCGAACACAACGAACACAAGCACTCAAGAGCAGGAGGGTCTAACGAACAAAAGGTTTGCCGCGAGTTTTACTTCTTTGTGCACACGTGAAGAAAAAAGGGCGAAGAGCAAGACAGGTCCCCGCACGCAGACAAATGACGGCATTATTTTGCGCCACTCTCCACTTTGGCCTGATTCGACGGACCACGCCCAGTGCTCCCCGGGGACGTGGACTGGCTTCGGCGTTTGCTCCTGATTCGCTGGGATCCCGTCACGACATGCACTCGAAGCTCCACGAACACAAATGCGGTTGCATTGCCTTGGTTATTCCTTTTTCTTTCTTTTTTTGCTGCCGTGATAGAGTTGGTTCGGCCGCAATGTACCCGCGCATTCTGAAGCTTCCAAAAACAACCCGAGAATCGAAACGCGTTGACAGCTGCGGTGCTCACGGATCCTCACGACGCGGCAGAGCCGGCGAAAAAATCCAGGCAAGCGGTGCGCGGGCACAGGCACAGGCTCTCTCTCTCTCTATGGGCATTTCCAGTGGGCTAGGGAAATGTCGAAACGCCTCCTCTCCGGGCTGTTGCGAACCGGTTCCGCTGCCGCTTCTACAGCACTAGTGCCAGGTGCCCACAGCCCAGCCAGCAACATGGCGACGCACAGGGAGCCCGCATTGGAACGGTGTTGCCATCTAGTGTCTACGCAGGTAACGAACGTGAGGCTAGTATGCGCGAACGCATTAGCGACATTGGCGTAGCCCACAAACAGGACGCAGGAAACGAACGTTTCAGCTTCTTCCCTTCCCTAACGGCGCGGTTGAGGTGTCCACCGAGAAGTGAGGCAGTTACTGCGTCACTTCCTCTCCTCCGCGCAGGGTGTTTTACCCCTGCGCTAGGGTTCTACCCTCCTTCTAGTGAACCCTGAGCGACGGTCAAAGCTCAACCTGAAATCAGGAGTCGGCAACATTTTCCCGCATAGCCGATCGGTATCCTCGGCCCTCGAATACCTTTATCGAGCATATTAGCCAAAAACGACAATTTCGTTCGGCATTTCATGGAGCTCACATCAAATATGCATACGTATCTGAGTGCGCACGTCAAGCGTGTGTGCGTGCGAACAAGTCAAGTCAGAGCCTCCTCCACTGCTTCCTGCCACCAGAGAGAGTACGCCGAACCGAATACACGCAGGGACGCGCTTTAGAGCCCACCTTGAAGCAAATTAATCACACATCCCAGAAACTCGAGCTTCGCGGTCGCGTCGCAGTTAACACGCAGCCAGCACACGTCCCGCATCGCATCAGCCTCTGTAGGAGCAAGGCAACTCCTGGGGTACACAAGCTCTTCTTACCCCCTCGCCGCTGACTTCGACACCCTCCTTCCGGCGTGCCACACTCTTTCAGTATGCAGGAAGCTCTCCGATCCGCGGCCCTGCGCGTCACGTCCTGGGCTTGGCTCCAAATTCTCCCGAGGTGTGCGCGCGTGGGGCTCTCCGCAGCCACGGCTCGCTACCCCTTCCCGCGGCTCAAGCACGTGCAGCTGCAGGCAGCACTCAGGCCGCACGCTCTTTTTTTTTTTTCCTGTGGCGGCAAGAAGCGAATGCATGCAGCCGTGGGCCCGGCGCCAGAAGCTGCTGCCTTGAGCGGATGCAGCCTCTCTTCACACGGGCGCCGGCGCGAGCGCGGCCAACAGCTCCAACAGCTCCCCTGCTGTTTTCTTTCTGGTGCATGCAGTCGCTATCCGACATTCCTCTCCCCATTCACCGTTCTCTTACGTCGACCGGCGCACGCTCTGTGGGCTTCTCGCGCCCTCCACCTACGGATTCTCTCTCTCTCTCTCTCTCTATCTGTGTGTGTGTGTGCGTGCGTGCGTGCGTGCGTGCGTGCGTGCGTGCGTGCGTGCGTGTATCTGTTCTTTACGGTATGTCTTCATTTTCCTCCTCTCTTGCAACACAGACACAACCTAGGGTTTTACCTAAAGCATGCATGCAGGCCTCCCGGTGTCAAAACTACACCCGCTGAACAGAATGCAGCCCTGTTCCATGCAGTTCTCACAGCTTTCGAAAAACCTACAGGAGAGCAAACACCCCGAGTTCAAACAAAAAGGTGTTTAGAGTTACATTTTCGAGCTTTAAAGCCCAGCGCCCGCTTCACAGAGTGCCGATTTACTTTACTTATTCCTTTTATATTTTCAAGCTTTTTATTCCCATCGTGAAAAACTTGTACAAAGTGAACCCGAGGCAGGCACATCCAGCCGTTCAAAACGATAACACACACTGCGCTGTACAAAATATACGAACTTCGCTCTTGCTTCCTCAGTCAGCACTGAAGTTTTTCTTTCCAATATTTTTTTTTTTTTGCAGTCACCGATATTTTTTTTATATAACTGAGTGCTTCGCTCTTCCTTTCTTCTTTTCTCGGGTAATTATCAACGTGACACCCCACATTCCCGCGCCCGACAACCGAGCAGCAAGAGAAACCTCGGCGCCGACACGCGTTGCAGCAAATAAGGCGAACAATGCCAGCGCACGCGCCGCCCCTGTGCTTCGCCTCTCACCAGCGGGCGCTAATGACCGGCCCGCACGCTTCGTATTGTTGGTGTAAGCCCCCAAAGCAACCTGGAGCCGCTCCAACAAAGGTGCCGAGTATCTCATTAGGAGCGCCCCCGTCATGAAACGCATAATGAATTCTCGCCCTTCAAGGCAAAGCGCCCCGGATATTCTCCCGGCTAACGCTTGGAGGCCCCGCTCGATCAGTTAATTTCCTTCCTATTTTTCTTTTTCTTTCCCCCTTTCTTTTCCGCCTGGCAAGCCTTCGCCCCCCCAAAATTTCTTCGACCGTCTCCCGGCCGACCCCAATCAGATCTTCCAGCTCCCGGCGCGAGGGACACAGAGGGCAGCAGGAGCGTCGTCATCGTCATCATCACGACCACCACCGATGCCACGTCCACTGGCGGTAACAGCAATAACGACCTCTGCCAGACCGCAGTACGGCCACCGTGGGACGGAAACGGATAGGAGGAGGGCAACGCGAGCATCGAGGAAGGAAGCGGTCGGCTTATCGCGCCGGGCCAACGGGGCGAGCGCGCGACGCGGTGGAGGTGGTGGTGGTGGTGACATCTATTGACCCACCAAATCGACCACGCGCTTATACCCCGGGGGCGTCGGAGGAAAAGCAACGGGCGCGGCCGCGAGAAGCGGCGAGTGAGAGATCGAACTGCCTCCCCCCCCCCCTCCTCCCTTCCCCAACCCTTCCCTTACCCCCCGACCTCTGGCTGAATTGTCCGCGCTTCAGACAGCGTATCCCGTTTGGGCGAGCCGAGCGTGAAGGTGTGTGCGAAGAGCGACGCGACCCCGCAAGATAACGCGACATCTGCGCGTGTTGTGCGAGGGAGAGGAGCGTCACCGGCTGACAGGGAGACAAAGCGACCAGAAAGAGGCCGCAACGGGAAGTTCTCGGGCTAGGAAAACAAGCACGAAATGCATGCTGGATGTGGACATGCCGTTGCCGCCGGCAACAACGAAGGTGGAATCGGAAAAATAAGGCGGGGCAAGCGGCTACGTGGCTTAGCAACGCAAGGCCCCCCATCTTTCGTGCATGCGTTCCCAAAACAAAAGTACGACGAGTAGTGCCGCCCTCCGTGTCGTTAAAAGATGAGCCATCATGGAAAAAAGTCAATGATTAGTGCACAAAGCATATAAGAGAGGAAGGAAAAGTGCTCGCAATGATCTACCTATAGCACTGCACTTCCGAAACACAGAAATTCGGTTCTCACCGGACTGCTTCAAATGGGCAGTGCCTTACAGACACGGTAAGACAAACAATGCTCATGCATACAAGGGCCTCATTTATTGGCCGCGTGGCTACCTCCGAAACGGATAATCCTGTCTTAGGGAAGGAGTACGGATTAAAGAGTGGATAACGAGTTTGAGATCCCGGATAGAATACGCAGCGGCCCAATGGGCTCCGAAATGTTCCGAAACGCTGTACATTGGACGCCAGCTTAATGAATCTGCTTCGTCAAAAAATGAAGAGAGGAACTGAACTAAGTTATTATTTGCCGTGATAACATGGAAAACTGACGTGGGAAATGGGGTGTGGAACAAGCTGGCGATCTCCACCTGAAGAAAAGGCACGACACCCACCTACCCCTGAAAATGGAGAGGAGGAACTAGAAGTGATACGGAAGCAGTGAGAGCGAGAAAAATAAGGCGCTGTGGGACGAAGCCCAGAGCACCACAAACACAGAAAAACAATTAGAAATGAATCAAAAGGAACGAGACATGCAGCACGAAACGCGGTACCGATCCGCAGAGCCCAAGCCATGCGTAATAGTGCGCCGCTGGAAACAGTAAAAAAGGCGTGCTGCACAAAGCCTGTTAAACGAACCCCAAATCGAATTAAGCGCTAATGTGGTTGGTCTGCCGTTAGACACAAGTGTCTAAACAAATTGCCTTCAGAATATTAACGAGATAAACTCATGCAGAGTTAAAACAGCCACCGTGATGCTGAAACACAGCTTCGTTCCCTCCGATTCTTTTTTCGTTTTTTTTTTTCTCATGCACTCGCACTGTGTTCTGCAACCCCGTCAGTTGACTCGCAAAAATACCATTTAATCGAAGCGACATTTGAAAAGCGCCATTTACTGTTCAGAAAAACGAAAGGGGTTTGGCCTTTAACACTTTTAGCCGTTTTTTTTTTTTTAATCAGCGCGTCAACAAGAAGTCTACTGAACCTGGGAATCCACAACACGGCTGGATAAAATAAGTGAAGCCCAACCAACATCACAGAAATTCCGCCTAACCAACAGTAGCGCAGGCAGAGCTGTGTTAGATTCAAACTGTTTACATAAGCACATCGCAAGAAAGACACTAAGCCCCTGAGGAGCTGAACATCTTATAAGTAAAGCCCACAGCATGGAACATGCACCCGCAATACCACGCAGGAAGAAGAGGGCCCAGAGTTCAAGCCATAAAAACAAGGAAAAACAACAGAAACGCACTATACAAAGACGCGGCAGGGCCCTGTTGGAGGCATCATAACGATAGCAGTCACAGACTCGGACGGCAACACCCGAAATAGCGCATCAATCAGGTGCAGAGACCCAACCCAAACGGAGGAGGCAGCACGAAGGATTCGCACGAAGCGTGTAGGAACTAAATCAGTGGCAGGATAGGACAGGCAGTCGTCAGAATCCTGAAGGACATCAAGAAAGCCGAAATCTAAAGCAAAGTTCATACGGACACCAGCGCTTCAGTCTGTAGAGTGGAACGAAGGCGCACACGCCGCAGACCGAACACTTTTGCCCCGGGCGCCCCAACACACGGACGAACACGTACAACTACTCAAATATGCTGACCATATGTCATACTCAGAAATCCTACAACACAACACTGTAGGCCAGGCAGAAAGCAATACGCTCCCCCGGATGAAGAACTAGACAACGAAGAGGAAATAACACTGAGAAGAATACAAACACATACTCTAGCCCAAAAAGACTTCACGCAACCTACTCAGAAGTCAATCAGCCACAATGCGGACCCTGTGGCGTAGAGGCGGACCATACCACAAGGTATAGGTCCAAACAAGACAGGAATAGAGAGCATAAAAAAAAAACGACGATAGAGCGATCGGAGGAAATGATCTCCAGCTCAGACCCGAAAGTTCAGCAGGAACTGACCGAAATGGCTACAGCGGCTGCTGAAAGATCCAATAGGCTTGCGGAATAGGGGGACTGACCCCCAATTATAGTTCCAAATAAAATGTTTTCATAATCTTCATCAACTTTTCCTCATTTTACTACTTCTTCTTCTCCTTCTTCTTCATCCTCTTTATAGTGGCACATACCCACATGGGGCGATTGGTGGCGTAAACAAAAAAACTTCTTCTTCCCACAGTAAACATGGCCCTTCTTCTTCTTCTTCTTCTTCTTCTTCTTCTTCTTCTTCTTCTTCTTCTTCTTCTTCTTCTTCATATGAAAATGAACATGGCCCTACCAGTGAATCTTCGTCTTCCTTTACTCCAGCTTCTTTTTCTATCTCTACATCTTCTATTAATTCTGTACATTCTGCAACTTCTATTTCAGCAAACTCGCACCAGGACGTTTTCACATAGAAAAAATTCTGAGGTGAAATTTTCCTGCTTCAGATATAAGAAAGCTAAGCAGTTTTATGAATAGACCTTCGCTGCTTCACTTGCGCGACAGGCTAACCACCAAGCCCAGACGGCCTCACATGAGGGCATGTAAAGAATCGTGGACTATATTTATTATCATTACCAGGGCAAAAATATTTTACGAAAAGCCCAAAAGAATGCGAAGTTCAGCCCAAGTCAATAAAGGACACTTTTATACCGATTTCAGTTTTGTGGCTTCTATAAACATCAGGCTTCAAAAATAAAAATACTGTTTATAGTCCCTGGTTCGAGGACACAAGGGGCTGCAAGGGTTAAAAAGGATCTCCAGCGCCACCGCTTCAGCACAGAGAAGACAAAGCAACTCGAGCGCAAAAGTACATGCCAAGCGCCTTACTGCAATAGAACGACAACGATTTGTCAGCTCTTCAGCTCGAGGCGGAGTCTTTCTTCATGCCCGAATATACTTTGCAATAAATTTGGCGGCTACCATTCGACTCCTGCCGACGCACATCTTCAAATGTCCGCGCAAAGTATCACCACCATGTCCACTGCAGAACAAAAGCCTCTCCCATTAATCCCCAATCAACCCTACCCCGTGCCAGCTGCGGTCACCTTCTCCCCGTAATCCACACAATCTCATCCGCCCGCCTGACTCTCTGACGCCCCCTACTGCGCTTGCCTTCTCTTGGAAACCGTTCCGTTAACCATCCCATACAATCGGCTCATGGGTAATAAAAGTGTTATGAGCAAGTATAGCTTATCTTCTTGGCCTGCACGTTTAAAACCACGCGTCACTCCCATTGTCAAACTAAGACCCGAGATGATTGCTACGCCGGCACTTCGCGGATTTCCTTCTCCAAGACGATGTCGCGTTGTGGAGCGCCGGGTGTGGCTGCAGTGGCCCAAGGGGCGAGAGGTATGGGCGCGCCAAAAACAATAAACCAAACAGAACACAGAAGAAAAATAACGAGAACAAAGCGCAACAGGCTGGAGACCAGCAGATTTTTTTAGCAAGGTCTGCCCTATGCGGACCCGTGGTGCCATTTATTCCAAACACTGTGCATTTGACAGTAGCCCGCTTTCAACGTTTCGTGCAACTCTACTCTGAGCCATGAGCATCTCCTTGCTGCAGCGGATTTTGAGCATTTGGCAGTATACCTAGGAGTGTCCGCATATGCGGGTCACGCCAATGCGAGGTGTCAATGACCCTCTTGAGGTGCAGAATACCACGATTAATCATTTTTTGTGTGTCGATCGGGGTTGTCTCTGTCGAACCTTTGGTGAAATCGAAACACTACATCACTTTCTCCTTTCCTGTCGGCGGTTTGCTTTTCTGCGAAGAGCTTATCTGGAGATTCCCCTCGCTCGATTAGGGCTTCCCTTGTCTATTCCGGTTCTTCTGTCCTTTGGGGCAAGTGCAAGGGGATATGCCCTAAAACCAGCGTGCGATTATCTTCATACGTACATCACTGCGTAAGGGAGATTCCTAGTTAGTTATCATTTTCAAAACTATTTCCTTTCACACAAAACTTCACCCTCGTCTCGCTTAACTGCGTCAATACGTCCCTACTGTGTGCATCCAAGGCACCCTGGCCAATCCCCGACTGCGAGCATGTGCCACGTCAACAACAACAACAACAACGAACTGAGTGCGGCTCGTGCACACATCCAAGCAGCAAGTATCGACGCAGCAATCCAAAGAGCCACCAGACACGCTCGCAGCCAAATTACGAACGAGCACTGCCGTGCAATCTCCGGAGCTTGACTTCAGACAAGTAAGGCGCGCCGGAGACATCCCCTGAAAATAGTATATCAGCGGAAGCGAAACCGACAGAAAGAAAGAAGTGCGCGTGTCGATCGCACGAACGGCGCAATTCAGACCCACGGCCCCAACCGAACTCAACGCCGCGTAAACAACTGCGCCAAGAACAGCTCGCGAAGTGCTCGCAAGGCGGCCGCGCAGCGCCACGTTTTGATAAAGACAGCAGAGAAATGCGAGACTGAGCACGCACGAACGCACGCAGCGGCGGTGGCAGCGTAATCGATATGACGCACTCGGAACAAGAAGCCTTTCGCATCGTTATATAGGAAGCAGCCCCAGGGTTCGCTCGACTCTGCTCCTGCGCGCCCAAGAATTTAACGCTCCCTCAATACTCGCCGCCCACGAAGGCTTCGTGGCGTCTCTACGCTATATGTTATAAGCGAACACGACTATAGCCGGGCTTCGAGGGTAAGGTGCGCATCGTCTGCACGCACTCGTCCTTACACAACAAGCTCGTTCGCCGAGCGGCGCAGAGGTTCAGGTAGGCGGGCTCGATCCCTTTCGCCGCTCGAGCAAAGGCGTTTCACCGCTCTAGCCAAGACGGGAAGTGATCGCAAAATCAGACAAGCTCCACAGCCCACTCGCGCGCCGCTGAAAGGAATGACGAAGGGCCGTTTGCTTTCGCGAAATGTCAATAGCACGCCCCACCATGCATACATGCATGCCGCAGATTCCAAGCGCGCCGGCGCCCATTTTATATCTTTCTTCATCACCCCCGCCCGCGCTGCCTTTCTATTTCTCGGTACAACGCGAATATCCCATAAAATAAAAACGCCCAAGCGGCATCGCAGCGACACGGCGCTGTCGGGGGCTCACAAAGCAAAAGCAGCGTCTGCTGAGAGGCTTCTAATATGATCCATACAGGAATCCCGGACGCTCTCAGAGCGTCCCTTTTTTCTTCGTCTTCTTCTTTCTCTTCGCCCGCTATTTTCATGAATTCGAGTTGCGCGGCGACCAACGTTCAAAATTTATGAGTGAATCAAGCGGGCATTAATAAACGAAGACGCGGAGGTGCGCAGACACAGGTGGTAGGGAAAAGAAACAAGGACGACGATAAGAAAAGCAAACACCAATAAGGTGCGCATGCCCATGCCGTTGCGCCGTCTCCCAGGAAACGCGCACGCAGTGAAGAAGACACACACGCTACCCGCGCGTGAAAACGCCTTATTCTATGAAACGGCGCGGCAGGAGCAAGAGTCTGGCTAGTCCGCGTGGGTGGGACGGATCGAGGCACCGTCGTCGCGAAGACGGGCGAGCGATCCCGCGCGGCGGTGCGCCGAGCTCCGGAGGCTTAAGGAAGTGCGCCGCTCATCGCCCGCCCGCGCAGCAAAAAAGCTTTGGCCCGGCAAAGGTCACAGACGCGTGTACACGAAAATCGTTCGCGAGCCGCGCATAATCGGCGAGGATAGAGCGACTATACCTCGAGCGGATGGCTTCGTAATGAGCAACAGAAGCATTAGGGGCGTCCATTATGTGACGTAACGTAGAACGAACAGGGGGCAAGTTTTTTAAAGCTCTCAGGGTTCATTTTTCTCTTTCGAGCGTGAGCGATCCATCGTCGTCGTTCGCCGCGACATACAGCAGATTAGTAGGTTAATCTTCCGAAGCACAAAAAGAAAAGGAGATATGAGGAGAAGGAATAGCGGAAAGAGGGGTAGCAGATAGACGGGAAAATCTTTTTCGGCGCCGCTTGGTAAATGAACGAAAACCGAAAGAAGTAATGTTCTCAGCAGAATGGTAGATACGAAGAGATGCCGGAGGGTCACCGCTGCCCAAATGTCACACAGGGATCGAATTACGAGTGACCCCGGTGCCGTACCCAAAAGCTAGGCCACTCGCCCCCGCAACGGCGCGCGGTCTTAAAACGACATCCCTGCTAGCAAGGCGAAAAGGTCGCGGTGTTTTTCAGCGGATGGTGCCCTCGCGCAGGGCGTGCGCGGATTTAGCTTCGCCGCCAGGTGCCGCGATCGAGTTCCAGTTATTAAACCGATAATCCTCCCAATCTCCGAATTTGGCAACTTCAATTTGCCTCAGAGGTGAACCCGCGTGCTGCGGATAAAATAACGGCGTTAGCCTCATACAGTTCATTGGAACCAAGGCAAATCGCATGCAAGGTCCGGAACACCCACGTCCGTGCGTTAAGCCTCGCGATCTCTGAGCGTCGGACGGGGCTTAGCAACTCTCGCGAATCCGTTGCCCGAAGCAGAACCCATACAACGCGGCGCTAATTTCGTACAACACGGCGAAAGCCAAGAAAGCGAACTACACCGCCTACTAGGGGCTTCCCACGTGCCCGCTACGCCGGAATTTTCGAAATGTCCAAGTCAATGGCATTTCAAACCGAACTGAATGGTAACCGGCTGAGTTTACAAGGCTGCTTTACCGGAGCGTATAATTAGGCCTCTATAGATCACTCGATCACATCAACAAACAAAATCTATATTCGGCGACTTTTATTGCTGAACACCTATTTCATACCTTTCTCACATAAATAGCGATGTCTGAGAGTGTTCCGAGTTTTAAAAAACAAGCAAATACAAAACACTTAGCTCACAGGAAACTGCTGAAGACCGCGCTGAAGAGGCGGCCTTAACCACTGCTTTCAGTCCCACGCAGTTTTTTTTTTTTCGCCAACGGAAGTAATACGCTCGGAATTGGCTCTTCTATAGTACCCATTATTTAATAAAGTATTATTATATTTCTTCTACAGCCACTTTCAATCTCTGAGCGCTTATATGTATTTGCTCTGCACTAATTCCAGTTTTGTTATTTTTTACAAGCGAAGACACCAACATTTTGTGCGGCTAGAGAATAAATGACGACGGTAAATAGACACTGAGATAGGCGCTAGGGCGGTACTCATTCGACAGCCATCTCATCAAAAGACCTAATGGACGAAGACTACAAGTATGCGCATAATCGACTACTCGACTGCCGTCAGGAACTCGTCGGACGCCTACGAAAGCGTGCAGAAGCACCCAACAATGCGTTTGAAGCCAGCTGTCAATTCTTCAACGTCGTTTGCAGCTGCCCGTTAAAAGATGTGTTACCCGTCCAGACCGCCCCACGGCGACAGCGTCTCCGACATCGCAAGAACTCGGAAGCTGTGCATTCGACACCGTATAATGATTGTAGAAACCAAACCGACGTTTCGGAGTCGACTTGGCTCTCTTCCAAGGGATGACGAGTTGGAGGTTATCTTGGCACTCCTCTTGTGCCTACCTCGTCATCCCTGAAGAAGCCCAATCACATTCGAAAAGTCGGGTTCTGTTTGCTATCACTAGTTCTTTGGTCGGAGTTTTTTTTTTTCCCCCTCTTTCTTCTAGGTCGCCTCCCGATAAAACACACTCCTATCAAAATCTTCACGCTGCGCACGGTGAACCACAGCGCCTCAAACTCGCTTCCTCCGCTGACTGGACTATTTAAATACTGCTTCAGCTCCAGCGGCACTGCACAGAATCACAACGACGTGGAGAGCACGGCTCGATACGAGTCGCCTTCGGGCTAATCACGGCGGCAAGAGTTCCCGCACTCGAGCTAAACCCAACGCGGGCCGGTCTCCATCGGCGCAATCGGTGCGGCTTCCCGCCCGCCTCCTCCTTGGAGAGAGTGCGCGGGCGCCCAGAGAAGCATCATTAGCATACGGGTCGCACTTTCGATCTCTGCCCGCAGGCGGCACACTAGAGATGCGGAAGTGCGTCCCGGCCAGTCTCCACTCTTCAAACAGCTGCCGACGCCCAGCTTATACCGAGAACGCGGGCGGAGAAATGCCGGATCTGTCCGTGTATGAAACGCTAGGCGGATGTACACTGGGAAATCGATTTAGGACACGACATTACGCACCTAAGAAACAGGACGGAGGGTCAACCATACTGAAAATTTCCTTGTTCCAGATATAAATGGAGTAAAGGGAGCAAATATAAAGCTGTCGCATACGGTACCCTGCCAGCTCCATGCACAGTGAGCAAAAGTTCTGGCGCGCCTGTTTGAATGTCCACTTCGAAGAAGAGCCGTGCAAAGTGCAGAGCTCGGGGCAAGGACAACCCGTTGCGCCATTGTTTTTTCCCAGCAGGTCAACTCAACCGCAGTGTGATCAATACGAGGTTATACGCAGCACGAGTCAGCCGTGCCGGTGATAATCAACCTTAATACAGCTGGAGACGCCTTTCGTCGATCACGACACTCGGAACCATTTGCGCTTTAGGGTGTTGGAAGGTGAGTGGCTAGAGGAAACAGCGTTTAATACCCCTGTTACACGGGCGTTTTCAAAGGCAGTTCAGTTGACCGTTGTTGTGTGGCGCCCTCTTGGGTCGACACACAATTCACTTAGCTGATTTGTAAATCTGGTCTAACAACAATGACTTTGTTTGCTGTGTGAATAAAACCGTGGGGAACGGGCGCAAGCCCGCTTTTGTTCCGCTCGGAACTGAGTCGTGTCCTTCAGCGGCCAGTTGCGGGCCTTGCCGGGGTGTTCATGCAACACCACAACCGTCAGTTGAACTGAACGGCAGTTAGCAGTGTTACACGGCAGCGCTAACTGCCGTTCAGATCTCAATGGCAGTTGAGTTCGACTGAGATCGGGGGTCCCAGTTGAACGGCCAACTGACAAGATGGCGCCCAACGGATAAAACAATTTCCCGTAGTGGATTGTCTTGGCTCAGTGTACTGCGGCATGCGCAAAGCAGCAAACTAAGAAAACACTCCAAATAAAACTGGAGACGCATTGCTTGCCTCTTCTTTTTGATTGTGGATTTTCTTATCAGTAGAGCGCGCAGCTCGCATCTTTTGGCCAAAACCAAAGCCTGCAGACGAACCAGAAGAAGCAGCAGCTCATCGCGGCGATTACGATCGCGCTGGTATGCCAACCAACCACATCGCGCGTGCGTCGAGCAGTCGAAGTAAGAAAACACAAAAAAATACGACGACCAGCGAACCGACCTACATCGGATAATGACATCGTCACGCAAATTTTTACCCAAAAGCCAAAAAAATATAAAATTTGTCACTATAGGAAAGAATATGTATACGACGATCGTTTACTAGACACAAAAAAAATGTATACGCTGTTTTTCTTTATTTTCACTTCGCTCTAGATGCGACGTCCCGTGGTTAGTGTGCTAACTGAACTGAACGCGAAGTGCTTTTGTAGCAGCAAGCGAATCCAGTTGAGTTCAACGACAGTTGAAATACTCAACTGAGGGTTAACTGCCGTTTAAAACGCCCGTGTAACACGGGTATAAAGCTATTTAGCTAAGTCCATCCATGCAATGGGATGCGTGGTCCCGAATACCTTCTTGCACAGAGATAGCTTTCCAACACCTCGAAAAGAGAAGCAACAAGGCTTCCAAGGGTAGGTTCTCTCAAACTCGAAAAATACGCATAGCTTCCGTTCGGCAAACCTATAGCACGGCCTGGAAACACGGCGACAACAGTTTTCGAGCTGTGTCCGAAATACAGAGCAGAGTGACACAAAGTCTTGCACTGCGAGATATTTACAGCACACGCAGACCCGCGCATTAAACTGATGCTCTGCGTTGGCGCCGCGGTCTGGCAGACTTAGCGGCGTCAGTTACTACGATTATGTGTATATAAAGCAGCGCTAACGATCGTCTTCTCCTGCCCATAATTTCACATTTTCAAGAAGGCTGCGAAGGTAAAAGCAGCTAGCCGAAACCAAGATACAAGGCAGTTAATGCACACTCGGCAGGTGCACACTATGAGTGTTTAGCGGCGGCCATATCGTCCACAACTTCCCCGTCAGTAAAGTGCGCTGAATAAATACCCCGATCAGGCATTCAGCGCTAAGCGCATTCGGAAAAACATAATTCCTCTCACTAAGATCTAAGCTACAGAGTTAACTGTATCACACTCTCCTGGCAGAGTGAGAACAGGAGAGACCAGCCTGGCCAGCTCTTCCCGAGACACGTATCACGGCTTTCTGTTACATGTGTGCTTGCATGTGTGCGCGCGTACGTATAGGCATGATGTCTTGAACCCCTCATGCAGCGCACTGTGCAATGACGTCACCATCTCCCATCTCCACTTTCTGTTCTTCCGTCTTTACCTCCCCCAGTATGATGTAGCAAGGCAAATGCACGTTCTCCGGGCCGGCCTCTCCGCCTCTAAAAACTCCACCCGTAAACCTGGTCGAGGAAGCACCGGGGACATGCTGAGGAGCACACACCAGCCCGTCGCGGACTACGCGCAAGCAGTTCAACATGAGCACTGTGAACGCAGGCTGGCTTCGGCCTCCGCAACTAAAGCGGGCCCGCGTAAATCAGCCATTTTTAATCCCACACCGTCGCAATCCACGAGCTCAAGGAAGCGGTACATGGAGCGCTCCTCTCACAGGACCGGCACAAAGGGATGCGCGCGTACGTGCACCCCACGTAAAGTGGCAACGACACAATAGGGCACAAAGACAAAGCGCTGGTGCGCTAAGCAGCTAATCACGAAGCAGCTAAAGCCGGCGGCAGCGGCAGGATCGGGCAGCGCCTCGGGGTAGCCGCGCTTCACTCGCACTGCGTGCAGCTGCGGCCCTTTCAGCGCCCCGCGCCGCCAAAGGATCCTGCTCCCAGCGCCGACCTCCTCCCCGTCGCCACTCCGCACCCGCATTCGGTCCACCCATTCTCTTATCAGAGCGCGCGCTTTGTCGTCCGCCGCTATTTCTGTGGGCGCCTCCGCCATTGCCGGAGCCGCTGCGGCGTAAGGAGGAGAAGAGCGGGACGGGCAAGAGCGGTGCAGCCGACTTCTTTCTCTCGCGTTGCCTCCTTCTGTTTATCCGCTGTCACCTTTAACTTTCACTCTTCTTTTTTTTTCTTTTCCCGCCGCTACCGCTGCCGTACCGTCTTGCTCCTGACGTATCGGCCGCAAAGCCATCCGAAGAGCTGACATACTGCACCCCCCACCCCGCCCCAGACCTCTCTCTCTCCCCCCGAGTCGTCCCGATCGACGCAATCTGGAAATCCACCGGAATCTATCATAAAAGATCAAACGGCGATCCTTTTCCAACCCGCCGAATCTGTAGGCCGACGCGATCCTCTTTATTTTCTTTCCCATCTTTCTCGTCCTCCACCGGCCATCGTTCGCATCCTCTGTCAGCGTTTATCACGGCCGAAGTGGCATGGGAGAAGAAGACGTCACAGAAACGAAGAAAGAAAAAATAAAACGAAGCAGGTCGGGAGCGTAAAAGCGAAGTAAGTGCGACCGTGTTTACAGAAAAGGAGTGGAAATTGTGCCGGTCCGATATTGGCTGAGATGGAGAAGTAGGCTGTTTGCCAGACGTCGAGGCAATAAATGAAAGGGGCGGAGACGCGCGGGGTGGGTGGGAGGAGACGTTACTCCGATCGCGGTGGCCAAACGGACGGGCGGCGCAGGGAACCTGAGCCTCGGTGCAACGACCTATTTGCCCGCACAAATCAATCGCACAAGAAAGCGGCGCGTCACTTCTAGACGACGCCAACTTTTGCAACGCTGCTGACGCGAGGAGTGCCCGCGGTAGACAAGACACCCCGGATGACCGAAGAACGCGCAGACAGTTTGACGTTTCGCATTTTCCGAACAAAAAAAACGAAAGAAAAAAGCTACTTAAATCAATTGCCCTTGCCAGAGCGCCTTCCAGCAAGCCGAGATGACGCACACTGTCCGTTCAGTGCAACCGAAATCTTAGAAGTAGTTAAAGAAAAAAAAATTATGGATGATCAATGGACAGAGCATGCGGTAGCATTAGTTCTTCCCACGGACGGACAGCCGTTTCCGCTGACGGGTTTAGACTGTGCGAGCGCGTGTCGTGATCCAGTCCATTAATCACCGTACGGCACCACGCAACCCCCTTCATTCTACTGTCCAGCAATCACAGTGTGATACGCCGTACCCCTCTCCACTTTTCCTCACCCGCCACCTCCCACCCCTTCGTTTCTCCTCTCCCGGTTCCCTATTCCCTCTTTTCTGAAAGTTGAAAGGGGGACTCCCCTCTCTCCACATTGCCGCCTGCCAAACAGAGACTTCAACGGGACGAACGGGCAGGTTTTTCCCGGCATGGGGGTCCTAAAGCTGATTTAAAACGCACACTAAAGGAGCGATAACGCAGTAGAGAACCCTGTAAAAGCTGAATGCGTTTGTCACCATTCAACTCGAAGGTGCCTACCGGAAACGCTCATAGTCTTATATTTCAGCTGAAGTTCAAGTACCTTAAATTTCAAAACCAGCCGCAATTAACCCTTCGCACTAATGTCACAATTCTATCCGAAAGCTTCGACGATTCGTCTGCCTATTGCGCAATGTCTGGCGTACTACCGGCAGGAAATGTGAATGCGCTAATAACGCGTGTTCTCAAAAAGCGCAAGTTTTGCACGTATTGTCAGTCGGGCCGCCGGGTGTCTTTTACGATCCTGCCTTCGTAATTTTGTATGCCCACTTTCGATAACATCGGCACTGCCTTCTGAATGAATGACTACAGCTATATAAGCAGAAGAATAAAACGAAGAAACACAAAAATACAGCAATGCAGGAAGAAAAATCACTCACTAAAAGTGCCAGAACTTTTTCAAGAATAGCCACACAAGTACTGAACAGCATTCTACCAAAGGAAAAATTAACTGTAACACATATAAGAACCCCTGGATAAACGTGTGCAGGGAGACGCGAACACCTTCCGGGACATCCCAGGCTTGGAGTATAAGAATAAAAAAGGGGAGGAAAAGGAGAACATATCTACTGAACAGGGGATGGGCACTTTAAAACAGAAGGAAGCTATAGGGGCCAGTAATTCTGATCAATCGCGAAAATAACAAGCATGTAGCCGACTGTGCCAACTTCTCCCTTCAATTTCGTTTCTTTCCACACACTCCTCGTATTACCTTGTCCTATTGCACGCTAACTTCGGCAGGGTCCAGTCGTATCGATGTCAGTGCATTCGTCATTGTCACGAACCCTGAAGGCGGTCGCAGCTCCGACGCTGTCTCCGACCTCTTCTTTTTAATTTCTTTTATAAAGCACAGTTTGTCTCAAGGCTAAACAACAATGAATGTGCACACTCAAACCTAGGCGTGTCGCTTCTTTCGCCACTGCAGTAACGCACCCCCTTTGTCAAAAGTAACCGGGCACATGTGCTTTGTTTCTTAGCCGCGTAGCGAAGCACTTATGGCATCCCTGAAGCTATGAATCTTGGCAAAGTAAGGTGGGCCATTTTCCTCACGTTTTGACACCTTTAGGTCTTTAGGGGCGCCGTGAAGGCTCCGTTATACGGTGTAGAAGTAAAAACCTGCTGCTCGGTTACTTTTGACAAAGGCGGTACCTATATCGTTGGCAAATAACTGAAGTGAAAGAGAAAAAACGATAAGGGGAAGGAATAAAGCATAGAGACAAGAATAAAGATGTTTTTACTATAGTCTTCTTCGACCGGCCGGGCGCTCCATTCCGACATCAAAGCCAAAGCGGGCGAACACTGAAATGCAAGCGAAGCTGCTTCAAAGTTACAGCACACAGCTTTTTTTATATACAAACACTAGTTTCCGCCAATCCAAGTGTGGCGTTGACTTCACAGCGGTCCCTGAGGCTCCTTAGTGTTCCGGCTGCGAGCTCTCATACCAAGCTGGCGCCCATCGTCCAAAGCGCGGCGCTGTGACCAGCAAGGCAACATAAATAAAGAAAAGCTGAATATGGTGGCAATTGCCACCACCCCGTTTCAAAGGGGGCGCTCCTATCCATCCATCCATCCATCCATCCATCCAACAGAGAAAGGGATTCTGGTCAGCTGCGATACTTCCAACAAACGGTCAGCACAGCACTATTCGCGCCATGTCGCCTAACTGACGGCCCGTCGCAAGGTGACGGTGCTCAGTGCTCGAACGATTACGTGCAGACACCTTAGCTTAACGTTCCGCCAACCCGCCGTCCCTTGACGCCCACCTGAAGCGGCACAAGGAGGGACACGCCATCGAAGAAAAAGCACAGTCAGAAAGGAGAGCCGGCGCCCCATGCAAAGAGAGAGAGAGAGAGAGCAATTTCTCCAGCAACTAAGTAAAGCACGACTGGAAAGAGGGGACCACCGATAACGGAGCTCAGCGGAACGGTGCGATCGCGACAGTGCTTGCATACTCACCCGGATCGCACTCCCCCCGTGGAGCCGTAATGGAGCGCAGCCCACACTCAGCATCCCACGGTGAATCGTAGCTGCTGATGCCCAAGCGCCAGCTGAGAACACCGATCAGGCCGGCGTCGAGGCGACCAACCGCCGAGTCGCAGCTAACGTTTTCCAACGTACACCACCGCGAGCTCGAAAAATGCGAAGGGCTTCCAGGCCTATCTGGTTATCATCGGACGGTCTAGACGAGAGCAGGACGCTCCGGTTCACCGCGGGTGGTTTCCGTGTACAGTGTAATAGGCCCTCGCCAGCCTCCCCGTGGATTTCAGCCAAACTGAGAGCAGCGACCAGACAAGACGTGCACGTTCTACCGCAAACCGTCAAGCGTGAGCCAAGCAGTAAGATGCCTGTCTCAATACAAGCGCTAAGTGCCGTTACATGTACCCGCCTAGGATGTAGGCAAGCACAAGCAGCGCGGCGCCACTTATGTTACGAGCTCCGTTCTCCTTGCGCCAGCATTTTCTGCTCATACCCTACACCCATACTCTACGCTCTCGGGCAAAGCTAGATACCGTTTCTGTTCTCACACAGAGAACAAGCAAGCAGGCAATCTACACAGATTTAAATTATCGCTGTATGAAGTGCCATGCTAAACGCATGAGGAGAAATCAGCGCGCTAGACGATACTGAGACTGATGGGTAGTCTTTTCAAAGGGCGTTCGCCATTACTATTTCAAAATTGAAAAACTTTTTTTTTTTAGTTCCAGGAGTTCATAAAAGCATAGACAAGGCCCATTAGTTAGTACTGCAATGGCAACCACCAACTGTTAATTATCTAAACGTATACACAGTTTTGTAAAAAGCATTCTAATAGATACAGGTATCACGCAAACAATTAATTTTTTTCGACGGTGCGCACGGCGCTAGACAGAATTAAATTTAAAAACTACGAGTTATAAAATATTTCTGCACGGCTATGTCGCATGACGCGCTGGCAAGCTCACTGTATGTAAAATAAGAAACTAATTTCCTAAGTCAGCTAAGGAACACCAATTGTGAAACGAAGAGCTCTGAATTAAACAAAATAAAAAAGCACACAGAAAGCAAAAAAAAAACCTGCAAGGCAACTACAGTGTAGGACGTCTAAAAGTGTTAGTTGCTGCGAGCCGAGCGTCTTCCCCGCCGAACTCCAATGTATAACAGGCAAAGCACGCTTTACAGGCACAACAAACGCCGAACACTGTGAAGGCGCTCGAGCCACCACAGGGGAACACGGCTGACTGGACCACCTTTTGATCGTTCAAATTTCACCAAGCTCGAAGAAACTATTATCACTTCTGCACAGCCAAACTCTTTGGCTGTACGCAGGTTTAACATTCATGCGTTAAGCGCTTGCCGAGTCACTAGTTTCGCTGTCGACAGCGTACCATCAAACACGTAGCCCATAAAACAAGTCTGCAGAAATAAAAAAAAAAAGGATATTATTGGCACTCTCAACTGCTGTCAATCACAATGAAAAACAATTCGGCTCCAAAAACCATGCTACATCACAATTATCGCCTCTTCTGGATGACGGAAGTTCTGTCTGCATAAGATTATTATTTTAACCACTCTTATCTTCCTTCATCTCGCCTGAAACAAAAAAAAAATATTGTTTACGGACAACAATAACTAATCGCATTCATGAGAGGCGCAGCTCTCAGCATTCTGCAATCAGGAGTGGAAATTTCCGCCGCTCAACGCCCTCTGTGTCATTAAAACTGCTCTGAAAGCCACCCGCGTAGCTGCAGGAAATCGTAATTCAAGTCACTGGAGAACCCGTCCGAGAGCCTCCAACGGTGGCAAGCCCAGAAACATCCATGGCACCAGTTTATGCCTCTACGCGACTCGCTGCGGTTCAAGCGCTAACGTCACATTCTGTGGACGAAGAGAGCTTCTAAGACGCTTCAACCCATTTCGTACATGTCGCACGGATACTTTTGCATGTATGAGATATAATACTGCACCGAAATTAACCAAGAAGCTGGAACTGAGCCTCTCAACTCACAAACGCGCTTTTGCGGGGCAGTTTTCACTTGGACAGACACGACATCGCGCGAGTAAGCACGGCCACATCAAATACGTAATTGCTCAGGCACACAGAAGTCATACTTCACTTCACTTCACTTCACTTTAATACCTTAAAGATCCTCGTTAGACGGTAATATATAAGGGGTGGGGCACACAGAAATGAAAAACATATTGCATATAGTAACACATAAGTTGTAAGTTATACAAATATAGGATTTTCACTGAGCAAGTACACGCGTGATTCCTTCGAGGAACAAAGATTGGCACGTGACAGCAGCAAGTTCTCGGGGAAGGCCGTTCCAGTCGTTCGCAGACCGGGGGAAGAATGATGAAGAAAATGTAGTGGTGCGGTCGCGAGGTCGTGACATTTGCTGCTGATGGCCGGTGCGGAGGGAGATGCGTGGTGGTGTTGCGCAGATGTAGGGTTCCGGTCGTAGCTCAGAGTACGATTAGAGCAAGAAGGTGTTTAAATACCATGAAACCTGTCGGTACAATCAACCTGCATTTTCTTTTGTCTTCATCTCCCTCCATTTCTCCCTCTAAGAATTCCTACGCAGAGCTAAAAGGCGGGATTTGTTAGATGCGAGCGGGGAAAATTGACTATGCAATCAAAACGTGGTACTTTTTTTATGAACAGAACTTCTCAGCAAAACGGCCGTCCTTTTCTTCTCGTCCATAAGAAAGCAGGCACAGCTATGACACTTGCCTCGCTATAGCTCGTTCTATGAGGAGCCCAACAAACAGCGGAATGAGGCCCTGGCCGCCAGCAAGTTAAAGCACGGTTAATAAATACGAAAACACACCCATGACGACCCCCAGTTTCCGTGCACTTGTTATAGCGAAATCATCTCCACCTGTTACTATCCCACGAACCTGTTACTATTCCTTTCGAACAATGAGATATACAGGACAGTCACGCATTACTTATGAAATGTCCGGACGCAGCCAAGTCAACCAAATTAAAAATACACACAAAAAGATAACAAAAAACTGAAAAGGAATTTAAGCCGCGACAGAAAAAGAAAATGTGGAAAGGAAGAAACGATGTATGAGGGGCGACGAAAGCTGAACTGTAGTGTGGAAAAAAAAAAAAGGCGTCGTAGTCTACGCTTCAAAAAAATCGATAAGGATTCCTTGAAAAATGCGTCCTAAGCCCCTACTCGAAAGGATTGGCGCAAACACTGCGCATAGCCTTCCGTCCGAAGCTGCCAGTCGCGCGCTCCACGACAGAAAATACACATATACGCGTCTCAAGTTTCAAGCGCCCACCGCGCGAGAGACGCGAATTGACCGGACGGAGAAGAAGAGCCGTCAGCCGCGTTCGCCGCAGTCGGGCTGCACTTTACTCAGACTTTGCACTACTCCGAGTGAGCCAAGGCGCGGTCCCGTGTCTTTGTCAAAGACTTCTGCCGCCGCTGCTGCTCCTGCAGCGCGTCCTTTTCGGCGTCAAAGAAGTGCACCTCCCCCCTCCCCTGTCTCAATTTTATTTACTTTCCCGTGCCTATTCACGCTCCCCCCCCCCCCCCCTCCCCTCTCTAAGCGCCTTGGCTTACGCCGACTTGTTCCTTTCAGCAAAACCCCAGAGGCTTCCATCGATTCAGCACTACGCCCATCCTTCTAAACCTCTTTTCTCACTGCTTTCTCCTTTCATAAGGGGAAAGAAATGGCAAGAAGGAAGAGGAGGAGGGAGACAGAGAGAAAAGTAGAAGGCACGCTGCTCCCTTTCCCACACTGCGCTTCCGCACTTGCGCCGTCGCCTGTTTCTTAGCTCTGCGGCTCAAGAAATTTTCACCTCCCAACACGTTTGTTCTGGTCCCCTTCTATTTTATTTTTTCGACTTCCCTCAATGTATCACGTAGGGCCCAGGCAAAACCTCCCTCCATAGCCGTGCCTTCCAACGCGTAGCCACGCTTCCTCTGCAGACGCTTCCACATTATGCGCGGCCTCGTTCACGAACCCCTCATCATCCCTTCTTTTTGAAAGTTTTTGTTTTCTTTATTCTTTTTACGCCTGTATTAATGCTTTGTTTTCTTGACAGCGATGTTTACACCGAGCCCGTTATTCATAATAAATACGGCGCTCGTTTCAGACGTTGGCGGCTGTGATCGATCCCGGTTTTAAAGCTAATCACGAGAGCAAAGCGAAGAACGGAGCGGTTAGCACGAACAAGGGAAGGAAGGAGGCTCAGACTTACAGGGTGTATTCCGGTAACTGAAGCTGTTTTGATAAAGACTGATCTCCGCAAGTGCTATATGTTCATATTTTTTTTCCCTGTATACTGTGACAGCCGATTTGAAGGGAAGTGTTTTTTTCCTTCTCTTTCCACTTGTTACACTTGTCTTGCCAACTGCGCATGAGAGGTGAGGCGTCGTCAGGCAACACAACCTTTGTATAGGCTTCCCCCTTTCCTTGCAGCGGAAATGAAGAAGCTAAATTGGAATCGGAAGCGGAGTCCATCATATGTGTTTATGAGCAAGATATTTGGCTACTGCACTAAGAAACTAAAGAAGTTTGTGGCTATTCTACATCAACGTGTGCGCCCATTTCCCGCCCGACAGGAGTTCAAGCAGCGCTCAATTTCTTGTCCGGCGTACGTTTGTACGGTATAAAACTTTTGCAACCACCAACGATCCCTTTCAAGCAGACTTTGTGCGTTGTACGTCGCTGTCTTGTACACAAATCAAATTAAAAGTAGCCACACACACAGAAACGAGCAAAGTAATATTGCGGGCTTTGGAGACCCAAGGGGCCACGAAATGAGATCCCCCGCGGACCCGTTTTATCCACCTCACTCAACCAACTCACTTTTAACGGCCCGCACATGAGTGGGAGCACGGACAGCATGAAAATAATGCCTTACGACACCATGTACACACAGGCACTAGAATTAACAATGTTCTCGGCGCAAAATGAACAAACAGCTGATGCGTTGCTACGACAGCCCACGCCACACGTGGACGTTTCCGCTTTTGTCGACGCAGCTCTTTCAGCGCATGGAGGTTGTAGGGAACCCTGGCATGCGAATTTTGTGTACCTTTGACGCTCCAAGCACAACAAAGACGCAGTCGTCAGGTAAGACCGCCTCAGTAAGAGACGTACGGTCATTTGCAATGTTCGTAAGCATGGTCAACGCAAAAACAACTCTCGCGATGCAGCGGATCTAATTTAGCCCTTGAACTAACTCGATTATGCAGCAGCATAACCCCGCTTTCTTTACCAAGACATCGTTACGGAGGGCAGCGCGCAGTTTAATTTCCAAGCTATAGGCTCGAACCAACAATAGCGCAGCTTAATTTAGAACACACGACGAATCGGACCCACACGAACTTCGATTGTTTTTTTTTTTCTTGCAGCCAATGCAAACAAGCCACCATCCCGAAGCAGTCGTTGACGTCACGCCGCTGCGGTAAGGCTGTTTTGGCCGCTCTTGATAGGATCTGCTTCCCAACTTTCTTTATGTTGCGCCCGCGGTTACCGCTAGTTCTGCATAAACAACACCACTGCATTTCCTGCTGATCTATAAACGCTACCACAGGTAGATGGCGTGTGTTTGGACGACAATGCGATCGGCCACAACAAATATATTTTGCTGCCACGTCAATGCTCTTGGGCACAAAATAATACTGAAGAGTGAATTCTGCTGAGCCAGAACATATATTTTACAATGCAATGAAGAAGGAGTGACGAGTGTTTGTCTCTTTTTTTGCCTTTTTTTTGCGGTAGCTTGGAAATCATGCCTTTCGCGATAACGCGTTGAATGAGAAACTGGAGCAGCGGTCATTACCAGAAATTCGGAAAAGTGCCAAGCGCCTCGCCGCGGAGCCGCCGCCGCCGTTTTGTATGACGTCACACCGCTTGCCTCGTCCTTGCGCTTGCCTCCGCTCGCTTCCCCAGCTGTGTCGGATGCCTGATAACATATCGGAGGATTGAAAAGGAGAGCTCGCGTGCGCCGCAACCACACTTGAGGCGGCAGTATGGACGGCGACAAATCTGCTTCGCTATGTATATCCTGGCATAGCCAAGCTAAGCCAATGCTTTTAATGTTCAATGTCATGCGCCACGTGGTATCAGCAAAGGGAACTAGAAGCACTTGTCCTGAATTACTGGTAAAGCGGTATCAGAAAGAATGGGGGTCAAACGCAAGGAAAAAATTTGCGAAGGCTGAAACGCGGGACTCGAAAAACGGAAGGGATTCGCAAATTCCGCTCAAGGAGCACAAGAGAATTAGCATGCGCGTCACGACTTTCCGGAGCCAGTCTTCTAAAAGCTCTCCGCCTTCCCTTACGATACGCAACGTCAGAGAAACTAGGGCCCCTTTGTTATCCCAGCCGACAAACTCTCGTCGCCAAAAACCTTGCTCCCCGCTACGAGAGCAAAGCGAGGTGACCGAAAACGCTAGTGAATTAAATCTGCCGAATAATTAAATCTTTAATTCCATTCTCTCAAAGCGCAGCGGTTTCTTATCACGGCCTCCAATCCGGTCCGATGGGAGAACTTCCTCAAATCGAAAGCGTGCCGCAGGAGTAAAAAAAAAAGAAACACCTAAAGCAAACGGCAGCAATAATAGAGACGCTAACGAAAACTCATTTATTTTCAGTAGAACATCGATTTTGGTTGGCTCGTCCGCGGCCTTCCCTCTGAAGAAAGAAAGAGGATAAAAAAAAAAGAGGCTTTTGCAGCAAGCCGAAGGCCCTTAGCACTTAGAACAGGCGATGGGAGGGCGAAAAAAAGCTGCCGCCAATGAAAAAAAAATCACCGGGCGCAAGGGGGACCCACGCAAGCATATAGGAACTTGTCCAACGGCCAGTCCGTTTTCATGTCAGGCTGCAGCGGACTGTGAAGGCTACGCGGAAGGCGCGTGCAGTCTTTTTCTCTTCTTCTTATTTTCTTTCTTCCTCTCTTCTTCCTCTTTTCCCTTTCTTCTTCTCCTTTCTTTGTTGCTACCCCCCCCCCCCCCCCCTCCCAGTTTTCGTGCCTTGGTGTTGCTTCCAGGCCACGTTCCAATCCGGATGCTTGGAGCGGTTCAATTTGAAAGAGTGTGGACGCCGGCGTCCTTCGGACAGATTGGAGAACCGTATGATAGAACAAACAAAACTGATGAAGCGTCTCTCGCTGTGATCGTGACGTTTTGAAGACAGGACATGGCCGCTCGAGTAGTGCCAAACTCTCAAAACTGAACAATTACTAGCGACTTTGTTGCGCCGGACTAGCAAGCTCTCAAGCGCTGCTCCAACGCCCACGGGGACTCCTCGCGTCTCAAAACCGGTCTCACAATCGGACGAGAAGGCGGCAACACAGGGTCATCGTGATGCATGCGTATTCTCTTCGCGGTCAACCAAAGGAGTATAGACACCTAACTATTGGGTGCGTGTTTTTTTTATTTTCTTTATATTGATGCATAAGGCATTATTATACACTGATTACCGTGTGGTATTCTCCCACGGCCGCTAAATAATTTATAATCCAATTTCTCGTGCTGTTTCGGCTTTGGTTTCAACAGCCGACCAATGACTGTGACTTCAAAGTGTGGTTATAGGTCGCATGAAGCATGAAAAAACTGCTACATAATCGCTGCTCCTACATTCGTTGTCAATCCGGCTCGTGAGGAAAGCTGGCTTCAGCACCGTAGTGAATTAACACGACGAAGCAGTGATTATACCGCAGTTTTCCCATGTTTCCCATGACATATAACCACACTTTGATGTCGCAGCCATCATTCGGCTGCTGAAACCGAAACCAAAACATTACGACAGAAAAATTCGATTATAAATTATTTAGCGCTCGTAGGCAAATAGCGCGTGGTTGTTCATGCATGGTAGTGTCTTCCGCATCATTGCAGGGAAGAAAACACGCCACCAAAGTAAGGTGTCTGTACTCCTTTAAGTTTTAATTCGCCAGCATTGGACGCTTTGTCCAGAAGAAATGCGTCGTCGGAAGCTAAATTCGCTGATTGGTTGGAAGGAAGTGACGTCAGCGGAGGGGAACATTCCCACTAGCCGGAGGGAAGTGGAGTTACCAGACCGGAAGTGACGACAGTGCCTGTAAAGGCATCAACATCTGCTAACCCTATCGCATTGTCAACACACAACGAAATTCGGTGTCCCTGTGAAAAAAAAAGCACAGCCTAAAGTGCAAATCTTTTATTTCCCAACAGTAAAGCATAGAGTGCGGTACAAATACCATAACAGAGAGTTACAGCATAGCGCGACCCGCGATCCTCTACAGTGATCCGCTACCGCGCGTCGTCAGTGCGTACGCGCTGATTGGTCCCAGCGCGGCAAGCGGGCCCGCAACTTGCCGGCACCTGGCTCCATCCGGCGCTCTCTGGGCGATCTGCGCATGCGCGGTGGCGACCCGCGAAAGCGGTTCACGGTAGCGGATCGGGCGATGCTATAACTATCTCATACGGAATGCAGGCAGAGCTCTTAACCGGAGACATCTCGAAAAGATAGGCCAGTGCGTTCTAATCCTATAAGCGAACGCGAAAAGAAGAAAAAAGGGTAGGAGAAGGCGCAAAAAAACACGACAAACGGCAAAGAGAGTGCCACGCGCTTTAAAGGCCGCAACACAAGCGCGGGAAGAGTAATGTCCTTTAGGCGCCGTTCGCGAGCGATAAATTATTTGCGCCGGCCTCGTCGCCCAAGTTTTGCTCATCAACGATTCCGCGCCGCACCGCAAAGAGGCTCGGCGTGTTTTATTTAAACGCGGTCCGCGCGCGGAACTCGAAACAAAGTGTTCGCAGAGAGCCTAGACACAGACTATGCGGGAAAGGAACGCGCGCACTTGGAGACCGCACAAGCGAGCAAGTGGCGGCGGCGACTTCGCGCAACTCAGAACGGGGATATCGCGTTCCCCCGCGCGAACGCCGCGGAGCCAAAAAATACTCGCATCAGAAACGGGATCGCTTTGCAATTCATCCTGCTCCATGCAAGCGCCAAGAAGCACTCGCTCAATCAATGTCCGCCGGTGGCGGCTGGGGGACGGAGCCGCGTCGGAATTCCGCGGCGCCCACCAACCGCCACCAGACACTGGTTTACAAGCGCTCCCCCAACCCCCTCCCGGCCTCCTCCGCAGCCCGCACGTACGCACACAAGCACTCACACGAATTCGGGCAACAAGGCAGAAACATCGAGAGAAGTGGCCGCGCCGTATAGGCTAGACAGACTCTGCTGCGACAAAGAAGAGACACGATGGGGAGGGTAAGAAACCGTAGCTGCCCCTCCCGTATAGCATTTCAGCTCTTCCGAGGAGAACAGTTGCGTAAGACCAGCAGAGTTTCTCCCAAGTGCGCCTTGCGCAAATGTCGCGTCGCTCAGAAAACTGTCCAGACGGATATAAAGCCTACAAAAAAAAAAACGCTTTCATGCCTACTTCGATAAATGCGTCGTGACATTTTTCATTCCTTTTTTTTTACGCATACGCCTTGTTCGCTCTTTACGCCAGATGATTTCACCAACATCACTAAGTAACCTTAACATACATTCCTCTCTGCGAAAGTCGGTAACTGATCAAGGACTTCTAAACACACAATCCTGACAGACTCTGTGTGCCCCTCAAACGAAGCAAGCCTTCCTTCTTCCGGCGTCGAAACAGGAACAGAGATGCCTTAGCGACATCTTCCGGTGCAAGTCATTACAAACAACGTGAGTATTACTTCATTTCACTCTCTCCCTCGCCACCCTCCCGAAGTTCACGAGGCTCCCGGCAATGTTGCGACCTATAAATGACAAAACAGCCGTACTTGTCCACTGCTGAACACAGTGTTTAATTAACCAAGAACTCTGACTGGCGTGTTCAGCGCGAAGTCGAGGACAACGGGTCTGCCAAAAGGTAAAAAGAAAGCAGGGATTAGGGTTTAGTTAGCGACTAGTACATATTGCACCGGCTCAATCAAGACAGACAGGAAACAAACCAGAAGCTCCCCCTTCTGTCGCTTAACATTTTCTTTATATCTAAGCGTAGCGCAAGCTTGTCCAGTAGCAAGTCGCTGTGAATTGGTCGCACAAAGGCGAAAATCCGGTTGGAGTTCAGCTTGCAGGACAAGCTTGTTCTCGAGTGTTCTTTTCCTCACAGGATCCTCCCGTTTTCCCCGCATGCTTAGTAATTTGACCGGTCATAGGCGCGCGCTTATTGCAAACTTGACAACTCTGGCAAGCCGGTAGCTTTTTAAGAGCTTTTTAACAGCTCCAACAGCTTTTTAAGCTGTTGAAAAATATGTTGGAATCCGCACGCCGATAGGGCAGTTCCGAAACGCACAATCGCGCCGGCGCACTGTTTCAGAAGGAACAAGGTAGAGGACGGCCGTTGGCGATGTTCCAAAGGTTCCAACACCTATGGAATTTTTTTTATATATACAAATACATAGGAATATTAGCAGGAACCAATGAAAGCTTTTTTTTTTTAGTATTTCTAGTTAACTTAGTGGGGCGAGCCCTATTCCACGTGCAATGAACGATATCGAGACGAGAGCCACTGGAACAGCCTGAATGCCTTGCAGTAGCAACGGCCGCCTATCCCGACCCTCGCCTTGTGAACGCACGCCCTACCACCGGTACAACTTTGTAGAAAGCGCTAGACGCACTCCCACTGGCGCCCAGAAATATCAGTCGAGTTCTGCGTGAAATGCAAGACACTTAAAGGTGCACTGAAGAGGAATCTGAACTTGTCTTTTTGCCGCGGGAACTCAATCTACACGTTCCGAGCTTTCTTAGAAACTTCGATTTATTGCCCTGTGTGGCCGATTTCCCTAATTAAATCGGATTAACGTCCGGCTCTCGCCTTTTTTTTTTAATTCTCCCTCGTACGGTGGGCGGAGTCGACCAACGCGTGGAGCGCCTTTCACCCAGTCCCGTGGCGGCTTGCCGCTCTGCCATCGGCGGAGTAATACGTAGTAGTCCGTAGTAGCAAATAGTCCGCGCGTATTTTTATTTCTTCGGGCTTATTTTGCGGCTATATTATCTGCGAATGAAACTATTTATTTATGGAAACCTAAAAAACAAAATAAAGCGAAAGCAAAGCCTCCACGGGACTGGGTGAAAGGCGCTTCACGCGGTGTTCGACTCCGCCCACCGTACGAGGGAGAATTCAAAAAAAAAAAAAGCGGGAGCCGGACGTTAATTCGATTTAATTGGGGAAATCGGCCACACAGGGCAATAAGTCACTGTTTCTAAGAATGCTAGGAACGTGTAGATCGAGTTCCCGCGGCAAAAAGACAAGTTCAGAATTCTCTTCAGTGCACCTTTAATTTAGACCGTCGGGGAGTGATTAAAAAATCGCACCAAAATCTTTAAACCAGTCAAGAATCCAGTTCTCCTTCCTTCAGCTTATCCCCTTGCCTATGCTGAGACGCTGTTTCTAAAATGGCTCATGAGTGTCCCCCACTGCTTACTGTGCCGAGACAGCACTGACACATTCTTCTCCAAGAGTGCTATTTTCACCAGCAGTTCTCTCCATCTCCTCCTTGGTCATCCCCCTTCACTCTTTCCTTCGAAGTCCATCTCTTATGCCCTCCTTCGGACATGCGCTACGTCACTTCTAACCACACGACCAAACCAACGCAGTCTTGGCTCTTACACCTTTGCTCCTATGTTCCTCACCGCGTACTTTTTATATGGCCATTCCGGACTCCAATCCAGTTCCGCGCAAAGGACGCGAACAGTAATTCGTGCAAAGATTAGACTCCTTCTCGCCACTAGTTCCAGCGCTCATTATGAATTGCGTAAAGAAAGAAAAAAAAAACTCTCACACTACTTTCTGAAAAAATTAGCGCAACACAAAAACCATCACCAGAAGAAAGACAGGACGACTCGCTACTGACAACTGAATTCTTTATTGAAAGACACACATAATATATGAGGTCATCGTCACGCCACGTATCAGCTGCAGTAAACGTCAGAAGTGAGTTAAATTCAACTCGAGGTGAGTTAAACTCACCTCGTGTTAAAGGGTTTCTTTTATCGTTTTATCATCTTTTAACGACTTCTGACGTTTACTGCTGCTGACAGGTGGCGTGACGATGACCCCATATATTCTGTGTGTCTTTCAATAAAGAATTCAGTTATCAGTAGCGCGTCGTCCTGTCTTTCTTTCTAGTGATTGTTTTTGTGTTGCGCTAACTTTTCACAAACTATGCACCAACTCGCCCGGCAACAAGTTATACTTGAGTTCCTACACTAGTCGCGTCCTCGCCGAAGCTACGGAGTGACAGTCCCATCTGATCTGGACTCCTACCAACCTCACCCTTGAATGCACCTTCTGGATTACGCGACCGTAGGTGACACGACCTCGACAACGCCCACTTTGCGGCTCACATGTCCCAATGTTAGGGTTGAGGCAGTCCACCTGAGCAACGCAGTCTTTAGGCAGTTGGGGAGCGCGGGGGAAGGAGGCAGCCCCCAGTTACGACATATGCACCCCGAGTCCAACGCCAATCAGCCCGCAGAAGATGCCTCATAGAGATACCACTGAAAAACAAAGTAAAGAGGACGGAGATGCGTGCCCACCGGCGCCCCATAACGCGCTCCACTGACTGCACAAGCGCACGATTCGCAGAACACCCGCGACGACCTACGTCTCGACACCGTATAAAGAACACCGGTGAAGCAAAGCCCCGCTCTCAACAACGACGCTCCATTCACCCTCGAGAAGCAGGTGGCTCCGCGCAGCGCAGCAGCACGCGTCATTATCCCTCTCGTCGACGATGAAGACACATACACGCATCTTGGCGGCGGGGTTGAAATGACCCGCTGCCGCCAGCTGCGCTGCGCTCTGCTGCCCGGTAGAGGTGGGGGAGCGACGACGTCCCGGGACACACCGCTTGCGTCTGTGTGTCTGTGCGCGCACACAAAGCTGCCCGGAGCCCCCGCTCTAACTAATGCATGAAGCGACGAGCCGAGCGACTCCCTCTGCGCCAGCGCGCGTGGCATTCTTCCACAACGCGCCATTGCGAAATGGGCACTCTATATATACATATGCACTCACGCACGCACACACGAAGCAGCCCGAAGCGGTGAACGCGCGAACCGCCCACAGGCGTTTTTCTCTCCCTTCGGCAGAGCCGCCACAGGCCGGACCTGTCAACCTCCTCGCCAGGCATTTCTCTTGTCTTTCCAGTGGAGAAGCGGCGGCTTGCTCGTCACCCACCCCGCCGACTGTTATTATTTATACGCAAAGCGACAACCCTTACAACAGTGGCCGCCACCGAGACTCTCCCTTCCCGCGGTCGGCGTCGATGTTGCTTTTTATGGGGGCGAAACGAGGGGGAGACACGTGTTCGTTGTCAACAGCAAGAGCACCATCCATCTTGCAGGCGCGATTCGTATCGCGTTCGTCACGACAGTCACGTCGTAGAGATCAAAATAACGGCTGCCGGAGGAAACGCGCGCGCGGGGAAAAAAAATAAAATTAAATGAAAGGGCGCGACCGACGATGGTCGGAGGGAGGAAAAAGAGAGAGCCGCAACGAGAGAACGCACTTTCCGCCAAATGCTAGGCATAGCGGCGTCTCGCCGACGGGCGTAGACCTCCATTTGAGGACAGCAGCCGACCGGCGACGGAAACAAACCCGCAAGCCGACGCACGACATTAGCTTATACGACTGCATGCGACGACTACAGGAGGACTCAAATACGAATGGCCGCCGCGGTGGCTCAGCGGTTATGGTGCTCGGCTGCTGACCCAAAAAGACGCGGGTTCGATCCCGGCCGCGGCGGCTGGAATTTCTTTGGAGGAGAAATTCTAGAGGCCCATGTACTGTGCGATGTCAGTGCACGTTAAAGAACCCCAGGTGGTCGAAATTTCCGGAGCCCTCCACTACGGCGTCTCTCATAGCCTTAGTCGCTTTGGGACGTTAAACCCCATAAACCAAACCATCAAATACGAATGCGTTTTTTTTTTGTTTTTTTTTTTAAGTATATGAGACACCCAGAAAACGACCTAAGTAAACAACATTTGGTAGTGTCATCCAAATGTACAGTCGAGGACAAAAGTCTTTGGACCGCGTGTTCAGTAAACGAAGCCGAAAGCTCTATTATTCGCCGGCGGCTAGAGACCGCACCTGTGGGGAGGTGGAATTCAAAATCGCGTTCTTTCACGTACGCAAGTGCCGCCTCCATTCAAGCGGCTGGTAACAGAGCTATCGGCTTCGTTTAGGAGCACGCGGTCCACAGACTTTTGTCCCCGACTGTACAGCTCTCCCCCTCTCTCTTTTCGTTCTACGCAGCAAGAGCCACGGCTCGCAAGTATGCCCCACATTGCCACCACTTAGGAGCCCGCGGTCCAGAGACTTTTGTCCCCGTCTGTACAGCTCTCCTCCTCTCTTTTCGTTTTATGCAGCGAGAGCCACGACTCGCAAATATGCCCGACATTGCCACCACGTTTACGCAACATCCTAGCGAAGAATCAACCAGTAGGGCTCCGCAGGGTATTGTTGCGAACGGGTGAGGTTAAACGAGGAGCAGCTTCTCATGAAACCGAGTCGGCTATACAAGCAATGCGTGGCGCAGCGCCGCCTCTTTGACAGAACAAGCACAACTGAACGTAAGGAAGAGAAACGCGACCGCGCAGAGAGAGGGGCCTTTACGAGCCTTTTTCTCCTATATATGCCGTCACTTCTGCGCCGCTATTTGAGGGACGAGCACTCACCAGCGCGCCCCGCTTTACAGCGCATATAATGTCGGGCTCTCCGCCGTCGTCCGTTCTCTCGAGTTGTGAAACCCAGAACGAGATTCAGCGCGCCCGCACACACAGGACAGACACGCGCAGAGAGACGCAGTTGTCGGCGAGAGGAGGAACGATAAGAAGGAAAAGAAAGAAAACGAGGAAGGAAAGGAAGAAAGGAAAAGAGAAATGAAACAAAGAAAACGGCGGCGCGTGTCCGCGAGTCGGGGCGAAGCGCAAATGCGAAGGCGCAGCGAGGCTCAACAGCTACATGGCAACAACGCGATTGTCCTCGGAAGAGGAAGCCCCGGGAACGACGAATAGTAACCCCAAGACGGCTTCCCAACTCAGGATGGCCTTCTCCAGCAAGAGGTGGCGGGGGGGGGGGGGGAGTTAGTGCGACAAAACTGAAATTTCCATCGCTCCCTTTCAGTTCGCGCAGCTTTGTGTCCTCTCTCTTTCTTCTCCTTTGCATTCACTCCTGCGGGGCAGGGCTGGGACGACGATACAACGTGCGCTCTCGTATATAGCGGATAACTTTTCGGAAGCAATCGATCGACGCGCCGCGCACTCCGAGGGCGCGCGCCGCCGCGTGTAAAAGGAATAACCAGCCGCGCGCTTATTCCTAGACGGCCGCGGGTCTTCATCAAATCCCCGAACGGCAAGAAAAATTCCTCGCCGCCGCGGTTATGAAACGCACCGGCGCTCGATGCTGCACGGGCGTGCCTGGCCGCGCAAGAGAGACGGAGAGGCAGCGGAAGAAAATCGGCCGTTATACGGTGGAAAAACCAAAGGATCCGGGAAGGGTGGGTAAGGAAAGTATCAATAATCAACGAATAATGGTTCGTCGGAAGCGGTTGGTGGAAGAATGAAAGGAAAGCTGAAGGAGGACGGAGGAAGAAACTCTCGGGCTCCGAAATAATCGAAGCATCGGGAGATGGGGGAGGCAAAGAAAGGGTGGAGGCACCACGCCCCCTCCTCCTCCCATCCCGCCCGCGAGAGAATAACAATGCCTCTACGCGGGTCAAATCAGGGGAGAATCAATTTTGCGGGATAAAGAGGAACGCGGTGGGCGGCGGCCGGGAAGAAATAGGGAGGTAAAACGGTTCGCGGCGGCCCCTTCCGCAATCCCCGCACAGTTCACCACATACAGCATAAACCGCCACCAGCGCGGCCGCAGAGATCGCTCCCCTTCCCCTCACCGCCACTACCGTCACAACTGCCCCCCCTCCCCCCTGGGAGCGCAGAGAAGAAGGGAATGTAAAGGGGGGGAGCGCGACGCTATATCCTGCGCGCCTTATTTCCCTTCATATGGCGGGTGCGCGCTCGCTCGGGCTAAAAATTCCCCCCTCCGCCGGTGTACATATATAATATCACGCGTCGTTTAGCCCCGCTCGCTTAAATGCCCGCCTCTTCAGAGGAGACGACGCGGGGCCGGTGGAGGGTAGGAGCAGGGCCAGGGGTGCATTTCCGGAGAGCAGACGCGGCGGGGGGTGAGTCGGACCGCTCCCATGCCTGTGCACACGCAACCGTGTACATACGCACATTACTATATAAGCAGGCTGCTTGGTGCGGGACAAGGGCGCGCACTCGCGCACACGCAAGCGCTGAACGCAGGCCGCGAGAATGCGCTCTCGATCGCGAGCAATTCATCACCTTTCCGACGATTTTCCGCGATTTGATCGTTTAATTGGGAGCAGCAACACCGCACAAGGGCGAGGGTAAAGGAGGAAAGAGGATGAGAAGGCTCGATGGAGAAAAAAAAAGGGGGGGGGGATCTTTTCCACACACATCGTTCTATCACGCTCATTAGCGGCCGCTCTGGAGGCTTCTTTTCCTTTCCGATAAAGAAGCGTGCGTTTATTTATTTTTTTTTTCGTTCTTTTCCTTACTGTGCTTCGCGCGCCTTCTGTTCGCAATAGCTGCGCAGCTCATAAGCATCTGTGAAGGCGAGCCGACCCGCACTGAAGAGGCATTTACCGAAGCGGCACGTTTCATGCGCCCTGTTTTCCTCCTCTTTGCAGACCTCCTGCTTTTGTTTTGCTTTTGTTGTTGTTTTTTTCTCACTGCGCACCGGAAAAGGAGCCAAGGGGAGAGCCCTTGGCCCTCTCGCATTATACAGCAGCAAAACAACACTTCGTAAACAGAATCACCACATTCGTAAGATGTTTAAAACAGAATATGCCACTATTAAAAAAATAAAAAAAAAATGTCAGACACTCAAATGGTCAGATGCGATGAACGGCGTAAGCAGAATTTGCGGTAGAAGGATGCTTTTCCATTTGGTTTCTCTTTTGCCGCATCCCAATGCCTGAAAACTGCGCCGATCAATTTCGCTTTACTTCGGCTGGCTTTTATGGCTCGATAATGATTTTATGCTTTGCATCCGCTGCATTTATTCCAACCGACTTTATTGCTCGCTAATGATCTAATTTTTATGCTTTTACATTTGTTGCACTGCACAAATTTCGCCTAACTCACATGATCCGCTGAGGCGCGCTCGCTTTCGGCGCCACTTTTCATATCCGCATTCGCCGCTCGCTTGGGGGCGTCGCTGCGCCCACTCTCAACCTCCGGCGATACAGATTTTCCTTCTCGCATCTCGAAAGTCCGGAGAATGTTCTCGTGCTCGGCTCACTGCAGGCGCCGGAGGCTTCACACGGTGGCCACGCAGAGACATACGCCGGCATTTTTGCCTAACGGCAGTTTAATATTGCTTACGCAGTTCAACACTGAGGGAGAAAGTGCCAGAAATCCACAAGAACAGTAAAAACATCGCCACACGGCTGGAGGAAAAAGTGCGGCACCTCAAAGAACAACGCTCGGCTACTCAACATTCATTTTCAAATGACGCTGCGCGTGGCTACAGTGAGGTCGCAGTCATCGGTGAGTGGGGCCATGCATGCCCACAACTCCCACGCCACCGTTCGACACTGCTGCATCCACATATTCTAGAGGAAAAAGCCACACATCCGAGGTCGTCCCATGCAGCACCGCAGTGACAGACGTCTTCTGTCGACGAGGGGTGGCGCTGCCCTCGTGAACGACGTTCACCGCCGAAGCCCCCACGGAAACACACGCCAAGCGGGGCGACTTTGTGCCGCAGGTTAGAGATGGTAGAAAGGTATTTAGCGCCAAAGCCCAATGGGTTTGTTTCTCGACAATGCTGTGTGACTTGTTAGTATCGCCAGCGTTCCAAATCGTCTTGGTTTTGTTTGGTTTTGTGGGGTTTAACGTCCCAAAGCGACTAAGGCTATGAGAGACGCCGTAGTGAAGGGCTCCGGAAATTTCGACAACCTGGGGTTCTTTAACGTGCACTGACATCGCACAGTACACGGGCCTCTAGAATTTCTCCTCCAAAGAAATTCTAGCCGCCGCGGCCGGGATCGAACCCGCGTCTTTTGGGTCAGCAGCCGAGCACCATAGCCACTGAGCCACCGCGGCGGCTCAAATCGTCTGAAGGTGAGAGGAACTCCTCTGGACTCCTTCGAAATTTAACCCTTCCCCAGGTGCTGCAAGAGCCCTAATGAACGGGTTAGAAGCAAACCTCCTTGAGCTCATTATATATTTTCGACAACGATTGTACAGTCTTTGTCAAAAGTTTAGAGCCTAGGGGGTTTGCTTCTAAGCCTCGCAGTGGGACTCCTGTAACATTCGTGGTAGTCCTAAACACTGGAGGAGCCAGGACTAGAAATAGCAAATTTGGAGCGCTGGAGATGCATTACGAACCAGACAGTGTGCTTCAGAAGCAAACCCCCTGGGCTCCAAACTTTTGGCAAAAGCTGTACGTTAACGCAAGAGCTTCCTTTCGCCCGACCTATCCCCTTCCCCACCGACCCCCTTGGCTCTAAACAAAACAGTGACTGTTACCGCGTTCAGGAGTCAGGCAGCCTCCTCACGTTTCCAATCATGCCTCGCCATTGTCATCATGCCCGCTAACCCGATCATGCTACAAGCGAAGGATGCAGATTCACTTTTAGTGCCCCTAAAAAGGTGTGCCGCCAACAGGCTCGGTGGCGAGCACAAATCCAGTCACAGATAAGTTTCATTTACAACCAGTCTTGTAGAGCATTTTTCACAGCGAATTATTACTTCACTGCGCTTAGCAGGAGCACGTACACACGCCCCGTGTCAAAAAAGACGAAACAGAGAAAATGCGCACTCGGCGACACAAGTACTGCGATGGAAGCAAAGACAAACAAGGGAAGAAAGTGCCGTACCTGCCTATGAGTGCGAAGAGTACAAAACTGTTCGCTGCACACAGGCCGGGCAATTTTCATTTTAATTCTTAATCTTGATCAGTCTACTCTTTGTTCGCTGCACATTCGGGCTTAAGACCACAAAAGCTCTGCCTTCCTACCAGACCCACGCACCAACCCTCCGATGTGAGCGCGCGTGTAGGGACATGGCACAACGCAACTCGTACGGTACTAAAGTATCGTCAGCGGTGTTTTTTTTTTCCTTCCTTCCTTCCTTCCTTCCTTTTTTTTTCTTTCTTTCTTTCCGCGGTGGCTCTCAGTGGTCATGGCTGCTGCCCTAAAGGCGCAGGTTCGATCCCGGCCGCTGCGGTCGCATTTCAGTGGAGGCGAAATGTTAGAGGCCCGTGCACTGTGCGATGTCAATGCACGTTAAAGAACCTCAGGTGGTCGAAATGATTCGGAGCCCTCCACTATGGCGTCTCATAGCCTGAGTCCCTTAGGGACGTTAAACCGCATAAACCAAACCAAACCTATCTTTCTCTCTTTTTTTTTTCTTGACTTTTCATCAGCCTTCAGCACAAGGTAGTGTGGAAATGAAAATTCATGAAAGTTCGTTTGAAGAAGCGATAAGTACGATTGTCGAAAGTAGGTTTAAGTTCTATGCACTCGCCTCCGAAAAAAACAAAAAAACTTGGCGACAGAGATGCACTAAGCTGCTTCCGACAAACTGACCGTGCTTTCGATTCCGCGAGTAACAGAATCACAGTCGGGGAGGGGGCTTTGCAAAAGACATTCACCGCCTACGCAGGACGATGCCTTCGAGTTTAAATTGAATCCGAGTTCCATTTTGTCATCTTCTTCCTCGACAATTCTCTCACACTACACACACGTCGCTACTCGTCACTCGCACCAGAGAACAAAACAACGTAAGTGGTTCCGACGAAACGCGCAGTTCGCTCTCCAAGCAAAACTTGAACACTGCTGTCACTACGGAGCCAAACGGCTTTTCCAGCGAGTAACGACCCGTTCGGATTTCGCACGCTCAGATCCTTCCGAAACGATTCGACGCCGTCGTTACAGCTCTTGTTCCTCCGGCTCCGCGCAGCCGTACTCGCAGCGCGAGCGTGACAAAGTGCCAGTTGGGCGGCGCAGGGCGCTTGTTAGGCGCAGCGCGAGCAGGGATTGTTTCCCGGCTAGAGGGATCTGCATCTGCAAGCAGGCCTGAGCTCCTTAGGATACGCATCTCATTAAACCTTCCTTCCCAGCGCCGTGGGCAAACGAGGCGCGCAGCAGTCAAGACGAGCGAGCCTCTTATTCGCCAAACGCTCGGTTAGCGATCAGGCGGGTAGCTCGACCACGCGTGGCAGCTACGCATTCGCTGGCCCGTTTAACAAGTCGTTTGAGCCAATTCGAATGCCTCGAACAGGGTCGCCACAAGGGTTATTCGAGGAAAAACCTGACTACGTGAAGCGGTCGTGCAAAGAACACGCGTGTTCATTCATTTTATTTTGCAGGGTAGAAGTTAAGCACGCTGAAGAAACCCTGCAGCACAGCTAATTTGACCCAATACTGGAAATGTATAGGCAAAAGGCCGGTCCTATAAAGGATACGAGTAAAACCATCCATTTCCAATATTGGGCCGATTACATGTGCTGCCTGGGAAACTCGCAATAGCCCTTTTTCAGCCATGCATGCGCTGCGCAAGCGTCCGATCAATCGATCGAGACACGTGCGCGATCCTGGCACGTGTCTTCGTCTTCAAAGCCCCACTAATGCTGAACAACTTCGGATGGCCCGACACAGCTCAGTGTCCAAACTGTCCAGTCGTCAAGGCACGCACCGAACACATTCTCTACTCATGTAACACTGCCGTTACCTCTCCTTAAATGCCTTACCCTCCCCCTCCTTCCTGGAGTGCTTGGCTTCACTCGGGCGCGGCGGATGATCAGCGGGCTTAGGCGGAGCATGCGCTCTTCTTCACTGGGCCTTAGTTCCATGCCTTAGATAAAGTTTTTTTTTTTTTCCTCCTTCCTCCGCGGCGCATTTACCTGCTTGCCCCGTAACTGAAGTAAAGAGCTGGGCGAGTTGGTGCTTGCTCGGTGGTTAGGATACGGTGTATACCCAACGTTCAAAAAACACGAATGACGAGAAAAAAAAAAGCGGTTTTCACGCGACATAGCGCTGCATTAAGATGGAAACCTTTTTGCCTCCGTCCTGCCTACTGCTTTTGGAGCACCAGTTTCCATGTCTTAGCAAATGAACAAGGTCCGATAAGCACAATCGTCATCTTTAGTAACGTTCCTTCGTGAGTAATTTGATAGAGAACAAACTTTTTGGCATAAAACTGCGATTTCTTTTTACCATTTCTCCACTACATTCAAGGATGACGTTTGGATATTACACGCCAAGAAGAAAACCAACTAGCAAAAACTGGAAGGGACATTTAAGCTCCGCCTTAAAAGGACTCTGAAATGGGCTCTAATAAAGTTGCGGTATGCCTGAGAGACATTAAATCACGCCGCTTCACGAATATTGTTCAGCGAGAATTCTTTTTTAATGCGCTTTGTAGAAGCTGAGTTATCTGTAGTCGAAATTTGAATTTCAGTGTCTTCTCGCCTTTCCATCTCCTCTCGTCACTTTTTGCAGGCTGGAAGGTCGGCGCACCTCCGCCGGCTCCACCTCCGGGGGCGGTACTTCCTGAGCCGCCGGAGCTACGCGGCATTTTCTGCAGAACGGCAGCCTTAACGCTAAGAAACTGCGGCTGTCATGTAGTTGGGGCGAAATCAATAAATTAGTGTCCAACTTTGTTCCCTCTTACACTGCTCCCGACTGTACATCGAGCTCCATTCCCCTCGCTTTCCTTCTTAACCGTTGAAAAATTTTAGTGAACTACATAGTTATTCTCAACGTGCCCAGCAAGGACGTTCACCAGAGTGTCCCGTTCACAACTGCAGGCGCTGTTCCATGTGCACCTCCCGTCCAGCACTACCGGTTCGTCCATGCCCTTCATCTTGTTTTATGTGTGTTTCGAGCTCTAGTTATTCTGTCGGAGTCGCTTATGGCAGCTTCACATTATTCTGGCACTTTTTCATCGCGGTCCTACGCAATAAGGGCTTCCATCGCGCCCGACCAAAAAAAAGGCAACAGTGCGCCTCCTGTCTACCCATATCTCCGCCTGAAACGAGCGCAGCAACCGCATCTAGGTTTAGAGAGACGGACAAGGGATTCTATCCTTTTCATCTTGTCATTGGAAAGCGTAGCTAAAATACACTCCATGGTTTTCGCGCCTAAACAGCGTCTGGCTCCGCGCATGAGCTATGGCGCCAAAGAATTGCCGTCACGCACGGCTCGCTCTCTGTCTCGTCTTATGTAGCATCGCAGCGCGCTTTTACGTCTATATTGAAACAGCAGGCGGTCGGAGTCGCCAGAACGGATGACAGCAAGGGAGAGGGGAGGAGAAGGAGAAAAAGAATCACCACCTCTGTGCCCAACAACCTTGTCGAGCTCCTTACCGTGCCATCAAGACATCGCACAGCAACCTTCCCTTCGAGTCTCATAACGGTCGCAGCCCGCCCTCCTGGCTCTAAAGATCAGTACAGCCCAAGCAAATAATGTCTCACTCCTTGCAGAGGATTTATCACCTTGCGCTTCTTCGCGTGTCCCTGTCACTTAAGAGTTTTCTCCTCGCCGCGATCGGGTCATAGGAGAAACAAGAGTCCATGTGTATAAAAAGAACGCTCGGCGGAAAGTACGCAGCGTGCGCTTCGTAAAACATTTTCAGTCACAGACCACCCAGATTGGAACAAGATAACGGGTGCGCACTAAGCTAAACCTCTACTTCAAAAATGAAAATCAATAGATAAGAGGGCGCGAAAAGAAGGCCCAATACTGCATCACTGAATGCGTTAAACACAGCCACAGTTACTGACGAATACAAACAGGATGCACGGAAAGGTTGATACCATGCACTTTTTGCGGTGGTCCGTCAGGTAGCCTCGTCAGAGGTAGGAAACTCAGCTTAGTTTCGGTTTCAACTACATCAGCGCACTTGGGGATTATAGGTGAACTGATGCTTAAAACAATGATTCCTGCCCACGCACGACGCGCGATAAGGCTGCGGCCGTGGCTGAATTGTCCGAGCAACCAGCTGCTCTTTTTCGACGGCGGTAGTTCGAACCCCGCTCGGGGATAAAGTTTTTCTTCTGCTGGATACCGTTGTCATAACGACGATACGACACTCTAGTTGGCTTCCCTCCGGCCGCTGTTGGTGGAATTGGCGCTGACGTCTGTATTTGCAGGACAGTTGAAGTTTCCTACCCCTGGCCTCGTTCGCAGGTTGTTACTTCTACAACTTTCGCCACAACCCTAACAAAAATTTCTTTATACAGTCTATGGACTGTCCAAAGACTTTTGGCAACAGTCTACAGACAGTCTACAAAGAGTCTATTTTTATGGTCATACACTTTTAGTAGACTTTTGTCCATAAACAGTCTAGTGACTATGAATAGACATAAGGAAATATCAATAGGAAGGCAGTAAAGTACTACATAAGAAGTCCACAGAAAGTATACCGACCATTCGTTTTTATAAGGTAAGAGCGTTCGGCATAACCTGAGCCGTTTGAAAGAGACGCCGCAAAGTTGGGAACGTCGCAAAGCAAGAGCTCGATACAAGACACAATCAAAGGAGCCCCGTATTTGGGACTAATTGGACGCTAATTAGCAACATGAGGTAGAGTTGCGCTGGAGCACAGCTTACGAAACAAACGAGGTTCGCGAGCGATTCCGCCAATCCAGGAATACAGCGACAACCGTTGCCACCGGCGAGAATTTCGCGTCACGAGTCTTGCGAGGTGGCTCACTGTGCGAGCGCGTGATGCTTAAAGACACCCTTAGGGCAAATTGAAGCTGGCCAAGACACAGGGATTACCACGTCACGCTAATTACGGTAAAGGCAGCTACTTTCACAGAAAGAGGGGCTCTTATTAAGATGGAAAAGAGCTAAAAATGGCAGACAGGTGTCACAATAATTTTTTTCTTTCGAGAAATCTGCCATAAGGCATAGTAGGTTGAGGAAGGGGGAGTGGAATGTAGGATATAGAAAGTTAAAAGAAGGGGTGGAGACCAGTTTCGGCGAGGTAGTCGCATAGGCCGCTGGTGAACTGGTTCTCACCAATCAGTAATCTAAAACGGGTCGCGGGGTTCACTCCCAAGTCCCAATTTCTCCGCAAGGAAGGCGTCTCTGCTCGCGAACAAACCTCAACGGCGTCATGAAAGGCGAGCGGCTACTGGATATTATCATTACTTTTTAATCCCAGCCGCCAGCCCTCAGGATTCGAGTAGTGAACAGCGCCAGCTGATTCGCGAAATGGTTTGGTTTGATTTACGGGGGTAACGTCCCAAAACGACTCAGGCTATGAGGGACGCCGTAGTGAAGGGCTCCGGAAATTTCGACCACCTGTGTATCTTTCACGTGCACTGACTTCGCACAGTACATGGGCCTCTAGAATTTCGCCTCCATCGAAATTCGGCCTCCTCGGCCGGGATCGAACCCGAGTCTTTCTGGTCAGCAGCCGAGCTCCGTGGTTCGCGAAATGGTTACCACAATGACAACGCCACGCACGACTACCACAGCCACTGAATAAACACACATAGGCGCAGTCAGCTATGAGTGATTGGGCGGATTATTCATGGCTGAGGAGATGTGCACCTTGCATCACGGTTCGGGTTAGTGCCTTCAGTTATAATTCGGATGCTCAATCTGGCCTCCTCCGGAAGGTGGATAACGGTACAGTAACCATGCCCCTCAGCCAGCAGTTTCTTACATATGTACAGTCAGGCCGGAATGAAACGCGAACAGAGCATGTCAAGAAAACAAAATATTTTACCTGCCTACCTTCAGCTGAAGTGTACAACTAGCCTGATTCATGTGTCTGGGTAAAGGGCCTACTGAAATGCATAATCGAAAATAGGTGGTAAAGAAATATCTCGCTGCAAAGCAGAAATGTATGACATATGCGTGTTCGCGTTTCATTCCGGCCTGACTGTACAGCCTTTGGCAAAAATATACAGCCCACTGGGTTGGCTTCTGGACCATGTGATGAGAGCCGTTTTGCATCGTCAGCGTTACAAATATCTCGAAGATTCATACCGAACAATTCTGGACAAAACCATTTTTCAACGGCGAAAAGTTTACGAACGCAATTTTTTCATATACTGTAAGATTTCACTATAACAATCAATATATCCGCAGACCTCAGGCCGGCAGGCTTACATTTTTTTTTCCTATTGATATTTTTGCCAAAAACGTACCCCGTTGATTTTCTATGGCTGTCTTAAGTGCTCGATGCGAGCGAGGGAAAAACTATAAAAGATTTTGCTTCACATCGGAAGAATGGACAATAACCTTCATTACTGCCATAACAGGACCTTACAATTTTCCAATATTCAAAATTTTTCTCCAAGAATGTTGGACATGATAGGAACTTCCGTCCTCAGCCCTCAGAAGCTTAAGACCTCCAGGCGTGCTACTGCACAGTGTACAGGCAAACCCCTTGGGCTATATAATTTCAACGAAAGCTGGACACAGCTGTCCACCTTCTGACTCTGACGTGCGGAATGCCGACGGGACGACGACGCGAAACCAGGGAGACTATACTGACACAGCGGCCTGTTCAGGTTACGGCTCCCATCAAAGGGGGAGAGGGGGAGGGCACTCACCCGGCGGCTCTTGCGCGACGGGATGCAGCAGGAGCAGGAGAAGCGCGCCCTGGGCGGCGGCTCGACCGCCTGGTAGCCGCGGTTCTCGTCGTCGTAGCGCTGCTGCTGCTGCTGCAGCAGCCGCTGCTGGGCGCGCATCTGGTGCTTGCGGCGCCGCCGGACCTTGCTCGGCATGGCGTACATGTAGTTGGAGAAGCGCCGCCGAGAGTGGCGCACGATGGACACCCAGTCGATCATGATGGCGACTGTACGGGCCCGCGCTGTCTACAACAGCCCCGTCACGCGGGAGCAGAGAAAGGGGCCGACCCGGGAAAGAGACTGCTCGGCGCCCTTACCCGCGTGTCACGCACAGCCGTCGCCTCACTCTGCGTTCGGCCGGCTCTTGTTCGTCGCCGAGCGAACCGCCCAACACATTTCCGCTCGAGAAGCGACAACAACACTGCTGCAGGCAGGCAAGCGCTCGCGCGCGCACTTAGCAACTCTGTTTCTCTCACTCAGGCCCGAAGGATCCGGTCGCACGCAGGCTGTCGGCGGTTCCCCTCTTCGGGGGGCGTCTATTTCTTCCTTCCACGCAACACCCGTCCTCAAACGTCTCCTCCCGCGAGACACCCGCCGGCTCACGTTCCCCGCTTTCGGCGGGACGGTAAGCGATTCTTTGACAGGTATCCTTCCAGTCGAGCGGATGGAAATGCGGCCTCTTCTCGCCGCTTTTGCTTTTTTGTTTTCCCGGAGCGGCGTTGGGAAAGCTCCTCTCGGCAGCACGCCGTCACACACACGCGCCGAAAGGGCGCGCTTGCGCAAGCCCCCTTCTCCGCTTCAGGCTAAGCCGTGCGTGCACGGGGAAGACCTTCTTCCAAGAATCCCGTAGTCGCCGTCAGCTCCGCGCGGGCCACCGTGCGAACACGTCGTTGCGTCCACTCGTGCGGCTGCTTCCCTGGCTGACATGACGGGCGCCGGCAAGGCGCCACCGGAGAGCGGCCTGGGCGGGCGTCGAGGGGTGGGAAGGATCGCAGACCGTCGTCCAAAGCATGCGGTGCGCCGCTTTCGGCAGAATAACCATATATGCCGTCCAACGAGGATACACGGGTGCTCGGTATACGAACAAACAGCGAATAATGGAAAAAACACACGGACCCGGAGAAGCGACCAGAGTGCGGGTCCAAGACGACGTTTACCTCTTGCAATGGTCAGGGTAGACGCGTCAGCATGCAGGGGTACTGCTCGCACAAGCGTCGACTTGAGAGGCAGCTAGGAAGGACGACTGCGACGGATCTGTCCGAAGCTGGCGAGCCGCAGGGCCATAGAAAAATGCGAGTCAAGCTAACCGCGCGTGTGCACGCTAATGATGAAAGCTCTGCCCGCTAACTCTTCACGAGTGGCTGAAAGTACCGGCGACGGCAGGGTCGAAAGAGAACTAGAAAAATAGCGGCATCCAAGGCCCACGACGCGAGGAGGACTTGCGGTGGTTAGGGCGTCCCAAACTTCAAAGTGGAACACTGCGCCGGCGTCGAACAGAAACAACGCGCACCTACACCACGAACGCGCGCTACCGTACACGATTGTCGCCTTCACAGAAGAAGCGGTAACACGCCTCGCGAGAGGGAAAACGGCAAGGACGCACAGGGCGTAATCCGCCTGCAACTCTAGAGAACGAAAGAGTTACCCTTCGCTCCGGGCGAGCCCAAGCTCAGCCGGCGACGACGAAATTCTCAAAAGCAACCGGACGATTCAATCCGCGCCAGACACGGCACAACCCATGGCAGGCGCTTGCAATACGACGGCTAGAGCTCAACGGGCTTCTCCCAAACTGGGGCTCAAATTTGCATTTAATTAAAGCGCGCTGTCGCCGCGTTTCCCGGGGCACGCGGCGCTCCCCGCAGCTATAGGTCGACGAGCACACGCCGTCAGGCCAACAGCGCAGCTATAGCAAGCTCTGCCGCGCGGAATTCGCGGGGCCCCGTGGATTAATTACTGCCGGGGCCGAAATTGTCCGGAGCCAATGGTCCCGAAAAAGCGCTCGCGCTCTCCCGAACGCCGCGAGGCCAGACCGGAAGCGGCGATGAATTCAATGCGAGCAAAGATTGCGGGGGCCAATAGAGAACACGACGATTTGATGCGAATAGGAGACGGCAAACAGTGATATTGTTGTGAGACGAAAGAGAGTGGAGCGGCGAGGATGAGAGAACGTTGATTGATCAAGCGGGGGATTCGCGATTACGTACTTCCCGCGCGGAATCGGAGGCCGCGCTTTAAGATGTCCCTCGGACTTTGGTGGGACTGCGCAGTACGCTGCGATTAGCCGTCACTGAACTGGGTTACGAAGTCTATAGGCCCCGGCTATAAGCGGCGGCCAGTGGGAGAGGGAAGCGAGGAGACTGGCGCTCCTTCGGCACACGAGCGAGCAGGAAAGCTCCCGGAGTAGCACTGTAGCAGCTGCCGCGGTCGCCGTCGGCGGCGAGACAATAGATTACGGCAGAGAGTCCTCGGCGTGCCTTATTTTTAGGGCCCTCCCCGGGACAGCGGCGACGACGAAGGGCGACGCCACGCCGCACGCCAACAACAAAGTCGTCCGAAATAGGAGCGAGCTCTGAGAGCGGCGGGGGGCTTCTCAGAAGGCGCGAGCGCCAAGACAGCGCGGGGGTAAGAAGGTCGGACGCTTCGGGAGGGCGACAGAGTGACAGCTCTCGAGCCGCCGCGGACCACCTATAACGGCGGCTACGTCAGCGCCGATCTACCTCGCGAGGGACCGAGACAGGCTGACTCGCCACGGAGTTTGCCGGGCAAGACGAAACCGTGGGACTCGGAGAAATCGCTGACTCACAAAGGCAGCTTTCGCCCGGCAAAGAGCAGAGAACACAGGACTCGGCTTAAACGCTGGGAAACCAAGCGTCAAACACGGCCAATTGGAAACCACTCTGTGGGAGAACGGGACAACTACGAAGAAAGCAAGCCGGCTCTGCCGTGTTTCGGGCGAAAGGAACGGCCAGATGGCAACTCGGTCCGCGCACACAGTCGCGACACGGTCGGCAGGCAACGCGCTGGATCACTCCGCCGATCACGCACAGAAACGCACAACAGGCCGAGGCACCCCGCGGAACCACGTGTGCGGCCTTCCTCGCGAGCGACAACAGCTGCTGCTCCTGCGGTTCCCGAGTCCCAATCGAAGCCGAAGCGATGACTCCTCGGCGTCCTCTTCACGACACCGCACGCGACGGAAGGGTTTCACGGGGCGACGACGAGGGCCGCACACCGCCCCTTCTCCTCCCTTCCGGCGGAGGTAAACACGCGCACCACCGAGCAATCACTTCCTGGCAGCAGAAGCAACAAGAGGAGGAGACGCGCGGCGGCGCACGCCGCGATGGGCCCCGGGCACTGCGTGTTCGTTCGTTCGTTCGCTCGCGCCGCCGTTGCCGCCGCACAGAGAGGGAGCGCGCGCGAGCAACTCCCGCCGCGCGCACCCGTCGCAGCACAGAGCCTGCAGCAGCGGGCGGCCGACGACGCACCGAGCCGCCGTCGTCGTACGTCACGATGCGGCCACGCCGGGCAACACGGGCCGCCTTCGAGCCCCGCGGCCAGCGGCAGGGCGCCGCTGCCGACGCCAGCGCCCCGCGCCACGGCCACGGGCGCTTCCGGAAATACTCACGAGCAACCTCCGGCCCCCTCTCCGAATGCTCCCGCTCTCCTTCGCTCTTCCTCCGGCCGGAGAGGATGGAGATGAGTCCCTCTGGAAGGGCGGTCAGCCGGGGTGCATGCGCGGCACGCTAGTTCGGACGTTCGCGCCACCTTTTCGTTCCGGCGCGATAGCAGAGACCCGACTCGAGCGAACGCTCTCACCGAAGTTCGCACAACGCAGTCTGGCTGATTCTGATCTGTGGGTACTGCTTACTTCATACGCGGGAAAGTGGTGTGGGAATTTTCTCTCCTCTTTCTCCTCAAAATGATCCATCGGGGAACTGAGACTTGGATGCTGTTATCTGTGCATCATGCCTTCCACGTAATTGCTGTTAGTCACGACGTAACGGGAATAACGCATCTGATCGTGCCTGACAAAGACCACACACGCTGTCTCGCTTAACGCCCTGTGCGCGTTCTGTACATTAAACTCTTTGCTGGGTTTCCCCGGAACCTCTCGATGAGTGGCAGAATTCTGAAGGGCGACAAATACAAACGCGCCCTTGTGAACCAAGGTTTCAACACTGGTTAAGGAAGAGCTCAAGGACTAATCTCGATCGCAAAACCTTTACCACGAAAACGCGCGAGCGAACCGTAAATTTGTACGAAATGAAGCTTGCTAGCAAACGGGCTCCATCTCTCCACTATTCGATGCAGTGTACAATTGAGTATCGTAATACAAAATGCATGACAGTTCACTATAAATAGGCACACACGCTGTGCTCGGCAGAGCCACCAGGATCGCCGGAGAAACGCGAAATTAAAAACTGCGGCCAGTGACCAGTCAAAGAATGTTCGCAGGAAATCCAACAGATGGCACTGGAAACAGGAAAAGCCCTACTGCATGCAACTGTTCCTCATGCAAGATGCCCTTGGAGAAAACACAATCTAATAAAGGTTTTTCACCACCACAATCGCTGATATTCATTCATCGGCCCATACAGGTTCTACGTCGTGACGCACCTTTCCGAGTGGTTTAAAATCACACAGAAAGAGGCTTGCTTCGGGATGAAAACATCAAAAAGGCACTAGTTGCATGTGCGATTAGTGTCACCTCTTCCGAAGCCCGGTAGCACAACGATGTTTTTCGTCATTCCTCTGTTTGTAATAAGTTTCCGCTGGGATGACTTCCGCTAACCTAGCCACAGAATGTGTAGAGACTGCGCCGAAAAGATGCCACACTCCGCAATGACTGCGTTTCGTTTTATGGCGGCCGCATACCGCCAGAATAGTTCTCCAAGAGCGCATGCAAACGATATGACCCAGTTTCTCTTCCCACTCACAGGAATAAGCTTTGCGTGAAATAAAATCGAACATCCAAATGAACCGCAGCCAAATCTTCGTTCTTTGATAACAGATTGTCGTCAAACTGATGGTCAAGATCGCACCTCCTAGTAAAGGCATTTTTATTGTCTTGAAATATGTCACGTGCCACTACGAGCCCCCTCTGTATACTGCTGTAGGTTCTTTTCAAAGCGTCTACTTTTGTTACCCCTTGAAGACAAGATATGACCCCGAGTATATCTGAAATAAATAAACAGACCGAGTGACGCTGATTTACGGGCAGAGAGTCCGCATCCCGCAAAGTCAAGGCCGAACTCGCACAAAAGCATATGCGCGCGCAACGCACAGCGGGGGGTGAGAGACAAGACACCTGTGGAAACGTCGGCACCCGCCTCGTAAACTGGAGATCCCGCTCCCGGCGCGAGACGACGCACCGCCAACAAACGATAAAACGCCAGCCGAGGACGGACGAAGACGAAACGCGTACCGGGCGCTTTCCTCTTTATCCCTCTCCGCCTACATAAAACACGGCCGTCGTCGCGAGCCGCATAATCGCGGCCCCCATCGCGCCCTCGCCCCGCCGCCGCCGCCGTGTCCCGCTCCTATCGAACGGCCCCTAATAACGGCCGCCACTTTCCCTCGAGCGGCCGTCGTCGGATGTTCCTCGACGGCTCCTCGCCGGCGTCGCCGCCGGATGCAGAGCAAACAGGAGCAGAGCGCGAAAGGCGAGGCCACCGCCGCGCACACGAGGACCCCGGGCGAATCTCGCCGGCAAGGGGAACGCCGGGAAAGGGCTGTGGAGAGGTGGGAGAGAGTACAACACCGGGCGTGCAACCGTTGTTCGTCGTCCGCTAGTCCTCTCTCTCTCACCCTCTCCCTTTCTCTTTGTGCCTCCATTCTGCCGCCGGGCCTCCTTTGGCCGACGCTAAGCCGCCAGCAGTGGGAACGGCGGGGTCACCCGTCTCCTCTCCTCGCGCGAAGTGCCCTCTCGTTCGCCTTCCTTCCGTCCGAAACCTCCTCGCGTCGCAACGTGTACACGCTAGCCGCACTTGCGGCAAACGAACGAAGCCTTTGAGAATAGGAGCGAATCAGCGTCTCGCGGTGCACCGCATAGGATCCGGACGAAACGCGTGACTCGAAAGAGAGAGAAAAAAAAGTGATGTCGCGACTCCAGACACTCCGCCTCTGTACGGCGCGGTTGGCGCCGTCGCGACGCGTACGACGGCGCTACAGGTGCGCGCCGAAAGGCGCTACCGCACGGCCGCTTTCGCGCCTGTGTAGTCTCCGTGGACAACGACAAAACGGTCGGACAACCAGTGCATCCACATCGTTTGTGACGATAGCAGGAGCGATCGTCCAGCAGCACGCGGTGACTGTGCACATTAAACACCGCCACACGTCGATAAATCACAGCATCATTCCCGCACAAACGCGCGCGAGGCAAGTGAATCACCCGGCAGATTAAATGCCCGAGACATCGTCATAGCCCCACGCTGGAGCGCTAACGCCACCGTGTCCTTATTTAACGCGTAGTTACCGAGCTAAGCGCCTCTCGAATAAGGGACGGATTTGCGAAGAAGCAACTGCCGCGCAAAGTGCCGAAAAAAAAAGGCGAAGGAAAAAAAGAACGGGAGCGGGAATCAAGTCAAGGCGTCGTAATAGGACGAACAGCAGACGTGGCAGGCGCGTAATAGCATTGCTTCGCTCCGCACAGCCGACAGGAGCTTCAATTAACGCTCGCGGGCGCGAGGTGTTTCGATGTCGCCAACGCGACGGTACGCGTCGTACTAACGAACTTCCGACCCCCGTCGGCGTTTTCGTCTTTTGTTCCCTTTTAGAATTCCTTTTTTCTTTTTCTTTGCGAAACATGAGCTCTCTCTATCTGCAACGCGCCTTTCTACTTCGCTATTTTTACCTCTCTTTGTGCTTTCTGTTGAAAGCCATGTTCTACTTCCTTTTCGCACTCCACAGGTCTGCGTATTCTTTAACACTAGTTGGTCCAGCGGAATGTTCTCCAGTTACCATAGGGGGAAAACTACTACGCATTTGTATGACGAAAGGGAGCGGCTTCAACCTTTCTGCCAAGGTTTTACGCGCTTTCAATCAAAACCATTTCCTCGCAAATTCGACAGCTCCCATTTCCCACAGACACCGCAAGGTTATGAGGCTACGTTAAACGAACATGTTCAGGAAACTCAAGTAGCCAAAGCGCATAAAAAAAAACATGGCGGAAGTAAAATTACGCCGATTACGCACGCACGTCGTTAGAAACAGCGAAACAGGCGGACCGTGCAGAGATTGCAGAACAATTAAGAGCGAAAATAAGACTGGGAAGCCAACAAAAGCATGCAACTCGGCGCAGGAAGAAGCGCATGTGATACACGAAAACGGAGCACTGCTGTGAGGAGCCATGTGGAACATCAACGTAATACGCGAAACGTCACTGAACACGACAATTATTCACCGAGAACCGGGATCTGAATCTTTAAGGCAAGTTTATTTCAAGACTTGCGTAAAGGCGCATGCTATTATGTGCGCGCTGAAATTCGTGTGAGAAGAGACACGCGCGCCTGCTCGAATGCTGCTGAAGTATGTTTCTTTTTTATTTACTTATTTAATGATCCAACATCACGCTGAAAAGAGAAGTTGCTTACGCAGCTGGTTGACGAGCAATTACTCCCTGCTTTGTCAACTAATTCTTCGGCCTAGAAAAAAACGCAATAAACACACTAAATTCAACATATTGCGGACGGCGAATATAGTCTGTTTGCTTGATAAATAAATAATGCACCAGACTGATCAATTCCGAGAGCTTACAAAAAAAAGCTGGTGCAAATGCTCCGAGGCTATATTCGCACCGAAGATATTGTGTCCAAATTGTTAACTGAGGTTATAAGGCGTAAATAAGATTATAATACGCGAATGTCAGCACGCACGGCGGCTTTTTTTATTTTGTTTCTGGATCGCAGCAGTGCGTTTCCGCCGGCACTGATTTCGCGGCTGAAGCCCAAATCTCCTGAAATGCGCGGTGAAAGGTAAACAAGTTCTGCTTTATCGGCATTAGTTACGCACTTAGTATTACGTACGACGCAGTCCGGAGGCCGGGGCCCCGCCCGTTCACTGTTCACGGCACGCTCGCGCTGGGGCCGACTCCGGAAGCCCGCTCCCTTTCCTCTCGGACACAATTCTCCTCGCTTCCTGCGCTGTCCGGAAACTAATCCACTTGTTCCAAAGGAGCGGCGAGGTTTTCTGCAACTTCGCGCCGCTTCGCTACAGTCGGGGTCGAAACTGGGGCAGCTCTTGCTTTGACCAAACATTTCCCTCCGCGCACTCTCATTTACCACCCTTCCACTCCATCGTTTTCTTTCTCATTTGCTTCAATATAGGGGGCGCAATTTCCCAGTTTCTTTGCTCATCAAGGCGGCTGACTTTTTTTGCTTTACGGACAGCCGTGTTTTTTTTTTTTTTTTCCCAGCGCGTTCGTCTTTGTTGCAGCGCATCCAAGTCAAAGGAGAAGCACGCTTTACAGGAAACCAGAAAGGCTTCTGCAGCGTGCAGCACGAATATTGAGACCCCAGCTCTGCTCCTGTAATTTCCGTTCCGCACCGGCGTACAACTTAAAACAATAAAAAATGAACTGGGCGTGGCAGTAAGTGCACGCTTATTAAGTTTTATTGATTCCCGTTCACGGGAGCAACAATTATGCGGCCGGCACGCCGAGCGACTCGGGGCGATGTACCCTGGCGGCGCTTGCAGTAACGGTACCCGCAGAATACGAAGAAGAGTGCACTGTCCAACAATACTGACAAAAAGTGAAAAAGAAGTGACCTCCCCCCATCGCACAGCAAAAGTTTCAGCGCTGCAGGACACAATTACGCTGAACCAGATATATCTAAAACACTGTGCGCCCAACCTGCCCACATCTAATCATAGGCTCGCAGAACGACCGAGGAACCTCGCACGCAAGAAATGATCAGGGCCAGCGAAAATTAAAAACGGACACAATACAACGAACCCGAATCACGTTCTGGCGTGACAGATTTAAAGACCTTAACGAAAAGAAGGGCTGAAAAATGTTATCCCCGCTTGCTACTGAACTAGAAAAGCAAATACGGACGTTAGGCGGACATCCAAACTGGTACCGCAGCAGTTGCGGATTCCGGACCGCTAGCAATTCAATCGCTTCCGTTCCGCTCCCATATCTTTCGTCCAATAAGTACGCGTCACGCGGTTTCGCCCGGCCTTACGGAGTCACCTTCCCAATCTCCGCTCGACCACCCGATCGGTCCCGGTCGTCGGGCCGGCCTCCCCGCGAGTGATGTCTCGGGTTATTTTAGTCCGCGCATTTCCTCCGGCGCACTTCTCCTAACGTGCCTCCCCACCGGCCGGCCGCCAGCTTCCGCCGAAGGGATTTATGACCGACGGTTTTCCTGACGCCGTCTCGGCGCCGTTTTAACCACGGCGGGGGGGGCCTAAGAAAACAAATACGGGTGCTCGCGGGAACGGCCGAACACCAGCACTGGCACCTTCCACTAACCGCAAACAAACTAGGTGGCGTATTTCGTGACCGCGGGAGAACCACGACTCAGCGCGTAAAGCCGAGTCGCTTAAAAAAGAAAGTAAAATAAGAAGAAAACAAAGAAATCTGAACAATGTGAAAGAGAAGATGTTGTATAAGCAGGTCTTCTGTGCTTCATCAGTGCGGTGTAAACCTGAGATTTTTGTTCAGAAGGAAAGATGCTAATAATCGCATTGTTCTGACGTTGTGTTATTCACCAGGCAAAACAAAAGGCTACTTGAGAGAAATGACCGACGCAGCTGGGGGCAGAGAAAAGAAAAAGTTTCGACGTGGCCACCCGACAGCGGCAGACACAGCGCTCAAAGGAACAGCAAGCGGCTGACCGTATCACACGTTTGACTGTGCAGACGTCTGACGATAAAATTAATTTAATGACAAGCTAGCAAGATACAAAGGTGTGTGGGGGAGAAAACAGGCCTACAGAGTTCTTCGTTCCTGAGTGGCTCATCAAGACAAAGTTTCCGTTTCCTGCACTTTTCTAAACGCAGTGCCGCCATCATAACGTTTCTGAAACTAAACTTCTTCGTTTGTAAGTTTGCGTCATCTGTCACAACAGTTGCGCTAAAATCTGCGGCAGAAACTGCACGCTACGGCCAGGCTATGTGTTCTGAAAACATTATCCCCACTCGATATGCACTACAAGCATCCACGACGTGGCCACGTAACCACTAGCATCAGCAGAAGCGCGCTCTTCAAGGAGGCCATTCTGCACAGCGAGGACCCCAACCAGCTACGAGGACTGGTTCGCAGGGCACACGCTGCGGCGCAGGCCAATCGGCTGCCGGAATAGGCGGGTCACCCAAGGCTCCAGTAATTGCCATTGTTTAAATAAAGTTTTCAATCAATCAATCACATACTCCCCGCTCCCCGCGTAAATACCCCGCAGTTACAGGCTACGCGAGACATCTTGCCACCCTTGATACGAGAAAATACCTCGGGCCCCTCCCGAAAAAAATTCTAGGCTACGTGTCTGCCCATAGTATAATAATCCCGTGCCAGTACACCCAATATAATGCACCCAGCTCCCGATCTCACCTTCTTAAACGACTGGCTTGCTTCCCAAACCCAGCCCCATGTCTCAGTTCTTCCTCTTCTGGCTCTTGTATACCACGTCCGCAACGAGCTGGGCGAGACCCAGTAGCAGTTTCGGACAGGGTGCTGAAAGTGAAAACTCTCTCTCTCTCTTTCTCTCTCTCCACCTCATGCCTGGTCAACCTGCACTCGCTGCTCTATTTATGAGCAAAACGTCTACATTTCCAGGCAATTCTGCGTCGGAAAGACTCCGGCAACCAGGCCAAGGAAGATTTTTTTTAATACGTACGGGCACCAGCTGGATGTGAAGACGAATCGAGTGCTCCGCACGGCGGTGGATAATGAGACGACGATTGTGACACAAGCGCACCCGCCGCTGACTTTAACCACACGAAAAACCAAAGTGTGCCGCAGTTTAACCAGAGATTTCAGCGCGTGAAACTGCCGCCGTCGTTACGTCACGCCAGTGCACGCAATGCCGCCGTCGTACATAGCTGAGAATTTCACGCCGCAATCCTGCTCTCGGCACCGAGATAAACCGTCGTTTCTTTTTTCTTTTCTCCTCTCTTTCCTTTTTTTTCTACCTCGATGACGTCGCGTCTGCCGAACCGGGCTGCAGCACGGCGGCGACGTTGGACGCTCCATCCTTCGTCCGTCCCTCGTAAATTACGGCGCCATATATTTTTCTTTCTTTCTACACCAACCAGGCACGCGCCGCTCGCAAATGCTGGGCGGCTGGTCGCACTCTCCGACACTCACCGTCGCGCAATGCCAGGGCCCGCAACGAACGGAATGTCACGGCGACGCGACTCGCCCCGCGTTCTCTCTTGTGGGCTGTTGTCCAGCGTGCTTTGATCTGGCGGGAAAGCCAATCTTTCTACATTTGGCGTCGCCTCGTTTAGGAGCGGTCGAGGAAGGCGTCGTCATGATGTCGCCACGTGGGAATGAGCTCTAGCACGTACACGCGCACGTGTGCCTCGTCACGCGCATCTATCACAGCAGTGCGTGCAATCAAAGCGTCGTCTACGCGCATTTTACTCCTCGGGACAATCAGAGGCGCTTTCACGCGCGCTGCTGGCGAGCCCACTGATCCCCGATGCGCGGTCATAAAAAAAAAAAGAAAAGTTACTCTGGGACGACATCGCTCGTAAGGCACTTTGCAGCCTCGAAGGCGTTTATCCAGGTTGACATGAAAGCGGTTCCGGTACCCTTCATTCTCTTGTTCTTCCGTGAATGTAGCAACACGCACATTGTAGTCTAGCGCAACAATGCGGCCGGAAAAAAAGAAGTTTGTAATTACTCTCGTCCCTGCACAATCAAATAACGATAACGAGGTAAACGTCGCGTTACCGTATATCTCCCTCTGCACTGCACTGGTACTGAGAGCATGAATTGAGTGAAACAGCGCTGCCGCGGCCGCTGATAGAAAGGGAGCAGCTGTGGTTGTGCGTTACCGCCAACCAGCACGACTACGCAGCGATTAGTGCAAAATGCAAAAGGGGGTCAGCGAGCTAGTGACTTTGCGGGTTTGGCGACAGTTGTAGGCTTCGAATCCGAAACAATATTCTTTCGGTGTAAGCATATGGCCCGCGGCTGCAACACCATGCGGAAAAAGGTATCCAGCTGCATACCTTTCCGCTCTTGTGATTCGGAGAGCCGACGACAGCTATGCGGTAGTAATCGTAGGGTCCCGTTGCTTTGCTCCGAGTGTCTACATTCCTCGCATAAATCAGCAGTCGTGCCTACTGAGCTCATATCGACTAGGCCAAAGTCGCGACTAGCGTTAGCTATTTGCCAGCGCTACCTTGCCACTGCACAGTCGCGCTTGACAGGGCGCGAATAGATAATGCAAGGATTTTAATCAGAAAGGCCACACTCCACTGCGCGATAACTGCGATGCGTGTCAGCTTTAACCGTTTACTGAATTGTACGTAACGTGCAATGCGGCGGCATTGCTACGCTGCTTAGCAAAAAAAGAAAAATATTTTTAACCGGGCTTCTCCGTTTCCAACAGCAGTACGCAAGGCTGCTGCAGAGCGGGCACGGTCAGTCCGATTCCGAGAGATGACGGGAGACGCCGACGGTCAGCTGAAACAGACGCGACTGGCCGGCTCCGACGCATCTGCCAGCGGCGCACGCCCTTCCCCCTCTACTTGCCCCCGATTTCGCCGAGAGGGAGGACCCGTTGCCATGGCGACGGGACGCGCCCAGAAGCTCCGGCGGTCGCTAGCGGCACGCGAGCTAAGACGAAGACGCGCAATGCGGAGTCCCCCATGCATCGACGGGGCTTCTCCCCGTGCTCGCTGACCCAGCAGAAAAAAACCCAGCTCGCACCGATCTTGCTACAGTGCGCGTCATCATTCACGACGCAGCAGTGGAAAGGCAACAGCGCGGTGGGTCACGCCCCGAATGATCCCGGTCGCAACAAAGGACTCGACAGCAAATCCTTTCTAATGAGACTGCATGATGCACGGCCCTTCGGGCTAAAATGCCCGGTATTAACGCGGAGATACGGCGGCCGGCGGCAGACAATGCATTTTGCATTGCAATGAGGCAGCGACTGATGCGGTTTCCGCGACGGTGGCGATCTTTCGTCCACTGCAGCAGACCGAGGAAATGAGCAGCACATTTCGAACGAAGGCTCCTCGTTTATTCGCAATAACAGATAACGCCTAGGTACTGGCATTTCAAACCTTCGACTTGGAAACTGCCTCATGTCCCTATGTCGTCTCAAATGGCACGCCAGAAAATCGAATTTTCGAAAAGCTTATCGGGCGGTAACGCAATTAACAGAGAAACACGAAATCAAATGCAAACCGTGAACGGCCATCAAGCCGACTAACCGCACACGCCTTATACGACGACAATAAACAAGAAACGATGGTATGCGGTAGCAGTATGTGGGGTTTAACGTCCAGAAGCGACACGTGGGCTATGAGGGACGCCACAATTTCGATCACCTGGGATTCTTTAAAGTGCGCTGACATCGCGCACCGTACAGGCGTTCCTGCATTTTGCCTCCATCTAATGCAGCCGCCGCGGCAGATAATCGATCCCGCGGCCTTGGGATCAGCATCTGAACAATGAACAAGAAGCAAATGGGGTAACGTGAATAGTAGGGCCGTTTGCTTCGCATGTCTTGACTGCGCACGACGACAATTTGACAACCTGAGAGCAGTAGCAAAACAGGATCCCATGACCTTCGTGTGTCACTACCGGTGTTACAGAAAGCAGATGAAAATACTGCATGCCGCCGGTTAGTGCCGAACCCACGACCTCCGCGCATGCATATATATATATATATATATATATATATATATATATATATATATATGTTGCGAGACTACTCTCTTGATTTCCTTTGTTTCAAAAACTAAGCATTTTTTTTTTCCACGTGTTGAATCACTTGGATCATTTTAAAATACTTTTTCCATTGCTGGCTGTAGCCACGGCGCTCTTGGCCAAGCTGCCTTCACCAGTAAGATCAAATCATCATCGTCATCATTTTGGTTTAGGTTGGTTTATGGGATTTAACGTCCCAAAGCGACTAAGGCTATGAGAGACGCCGTAGTGGAGGGCTCCGGAAATTTCGACCACCTGGGGTTCTTTAACGTGCACTGACATCGCACAGTACACGGGCCTCGAATTTCTCCTCCAAAGAAATTCAACCGCCGCGGCCGGATTCGAACCCGCGTCTTTCGGGACAGCAGCCGAGCACCATAGCCACTGAGCCACCGCGGCGGCTCATCGTCATCATTTTAAATGGTCATACAATGTATGTAAATGTCTCTATGCTGTCTTGTGATAACTAAATACTTTAAGAAAAGTTACTGCGTGGAAACAAAACATACCACCATACTAAAATGCATGATGCATAAGTACTCGCATGTTGGAGCTCATAAAACTCTAGTAGCATTGAAATGGAAAAACATGACAAGCAAATATTTGTAAACAGTGGAATCACCAAGCATGAAAAAACATGAAAGACAACAAAAATGGACTAGAGAACAAAAAGTAGCGGAAAGGAATATACAATGGGACCTTCCTTTATATTATAAGCTTATGTGGTTCCTTATGAGGAGCTGCAGACATTCTCACTGGCCCAACTTCCCTCCTCTGCTCCTACACAACACGCATCTGGAGATACAAGACGTAAAAACAGGTTTCCTATGTTCAAGAGCATTTTCATTCTTAAGGATCAACTAAAAAGTTGAAAGAGACGTCCCTATACATTACATACAAGAATGCCTGTTTCAACCTTTTACTTTAGCCCTGAAAACCAACAAGTTCTTCAACATGGAAAACCTGTCGTTTACCTGGCAACAGTGACCAGTGCTTCAGAAAACGTTTGTACTGCTAGCAACAGAAATGTTTGTTTTCTGTCTGTCTAGTTTCAAGGCAAAGACAGAGACAAAAATTTCCAGTCTGTTACATCATGAAGAGTATGTCTAACATCTGGAATGCTTTTCTCTTGGCAGTGTTTCACACCCGGTAGCAGTTAAAGTAATGCTGCACTAGATGCTATTGCTGCATTACAACTGGCTGCTACCAGCCTGCCTGAAAGACAACTTTCACTGCACACACTGCTACTTCTGCTATTCTGCACTAACCAACTGGCTGTCTGGCTCCAGATGATTTTGCATTGAAGAAAACTGAGCTAGCTGATATGTTTAACGCCTTACAGCATGCACTGCGCAGATTTCATGAACACTGGCTTGGAAAACACTGGTTGCTGGACTGAGCCAAAAGTGGCCACATAGTCAGGAGTGGCACCTTAGCTGAAAATTTAGGAGAATTTTTGCAAAATAGCCAGCTGTGCCTCAAGTTTTGATGCTGCATTCGAAGCAAGTGTCGATGCAAGTACTGATGCAGACAATGTGAGCTCAAGTGATACAATGTGCTTTATTAAGCACTGTGTAACGGCCTTTATTGGCAAGAGATGACTGGTTGTGAAGGCCAGTTAGAGCGAGCAAGGACAGGTCCGGTCCCAGAACAGTTGATGCTCGCGCCTCGCACCACGCGTCGGCTCTGCTGCTTCAGCTGCCGATCGTCGTCTTCTCGCCTCGCGCCGCGCATCAGTTCTGTTGCTCCGACTGCTAAGCATCTTCCTCTTTACATTTGGCCCCGGGGGAAAAAGAGCCATCCTGGTGATTTAGGGGGTCAACAGGACGCAGGGGTCGTGGTGCGGCTTCAAACGCGAAACGTGGACGGTCTCGCGCCCACGTCGTCGGAGATCGGGTGATGGCGTCATGGGCTCAATGATGTAATTGACGGGAGAAGTGCGCTCAAGGACACGGAAGGGTCCGTGGTAGTTTGGCAGCAACTTGGTAGGTAGAGAGACCTGGTGCAGCAGAAGGCACACGGAGCCAAACAAGGGATTGCGGCTGAAACGTGTCTGTGCCATGGGAGTGGTCGAAGCGGTATTTCTGGCGCCCTTGGTCACCGGACGTGAATGACCGGGTGAGCTGGCGGCATTCTTCAGCGTGCCTGGAGGCTTCAGATACGGTTGTGGGTTCCGACGAATCAGGATGGTAAGGGAGAATAGTGTCGAGCAGCGAGGATGGTTCACGGCCGTACAGAAGGAAGAATGGTGAGAAACCAGTAGTACTCTGCGTAGCGGTGTTGTAGGCGTATGTGACAAAGGGGAAGACGACGTCCCAGTTAGAATGGTCTGCCGCGATGTACATTGACAACATGTCACCTAATGTACTATTGAAACGTTCAGTCAAGCCGTTCGTCTGGGAATGATAGGCAGTAGTGGTGCGGCGAGTAATGTTGCATTGCTGCAGAAGAGATGAAACAACGTCTGACAGAGACACCCGCCCATGGTCACTCAACAGTTCACGCGGTGCTCCGTGCCAAAGTATGAAATGGTGCAAGAGGAAGGCTGCAACATCCCGCGCCGTAGCAGCTGGGAGGGCGGCTGTTTCGGCGTACCGTGTCAGGTGGTCTACAGCGACGATGACTCAGCGGTTTCCTGCAGCAGTGTAGGGAAGTGGTCCATACAGGTCAATGCCAACTCAGTCAAATGGCCTGGATGGGCAAGGCAAAGGCTGCATAGGGCCGGTCGAATTGTGATGACTGGGCTTGCGGCGCTGGCAATCGGGGCAGGAACGGACGAATTTTCGAACGTAGTTGTACATGCCGCGCCAGTAATAGCGGAGGCGAAGCCAGTTGTAGGTCTTGAAACCACCACCGTGACCAGCTTGCGGGCCGCTATGAAAGGCAGTGCATATTTCTGAGCGTAAATGTCCAGGGATCACAAGGAGCCCTTTGCGGCCATCAGAGAGATAATTTCGGCGGAACAAAATCCCATCACGAATAGTGAAGTGGGCAGCCTGACGGCGGATTGTGCGCAGTACCAACACGACAGAACGGTCGGAAAGATAGGCTGCCTTTCATACTGTCAATTTTAGAGGATGGCTGCTAGAAAGCGATTCGCCTGTAAGCCATTTTACTGACAGAATAAAAATCTGGCTGGAAATTCACGGAATACCTCAAGAAGCCTTCAATGCTTCAAGGATGGCAGAATGAGCGTGGAAGATGAACCTGGTTCAGGTCGTCTATCAACCAGTCGGACAGACGTAAATGCTGATCTGATTTGTGAAACAGTCAACTAAGATCACCAAATGATGATCGATGAGTTATAGCCAGTTATCGATGAGTGCACGCCAACGAATATTGACTGAGGAATTGCAGATGAGGTGAACTGCAGCAAAATTTGCCCCCTGACAGCTCACAAGGGAACAAAGACAAACTCTGTTGTTGATGACCAAAGACATGAAAAATGAAATCACAGCAGACCCAGATTTTCTAAGAAAGGCGATAGCAGGAGATGAGAGTTGGTGCCACAGCTATGACCCAGAAACCAAAGAGGCTTCAAGTTAGTGGAAAAGCCCTAGATCACCACGACCCAAAAAGCAAGCTCGCTCAAACATCACATCAATGTTGATCATATTTTTCGACGCCCAGGGCATTGTCCATCGCAAGCTCGTCCCACATGAACAGACTGCTAACCAAGAGTTTTACGTAAGGGTTTTAAGGCACCTGCAAGAGGACATCCGAAGGAAACAACCAGATCTGTGGTGAGTGATGCTTTCTTCATAACACTGTCTCCGCACACTGTGCTGACTGTGCAGCGATATCTGGCATCACAGAGGCTGACAGTCATTCCCCACCAACTCAATTGCCCTGACCTGGCACCTTGTAACTTTTATTTCCCAGGATGAAAAGAAATTTGAAGGGGGCAGAGTTTCAGCGCCATACCACCTGTAAAAGCAGCTTCAGAGGTGGCCATCGACAGCATCACAAAGGGAGAGTTCCTAGGATGTATTGAACAGTGGAAAAAACAAACTGACAAGTGCATTGCAGCTCATGAAAGCTGCTACTTTGAAGGCGACTAATTTGGTTTTCACTCAGAAGAGAATAAAAATGTTTATTTCTAATAAGTTCGGTTATTTTTGGGTTCCCCCTCATATTTCAGAATGTCCATAATGTATCTTATAAGACATTCCATGTATTCCATAACACTCTGCGCCTTGGAAGGTCTACATGCATCAAGCTTACGTTCAAAGGTGACTGCATTCCATCATACGTGAAGGTGGGGCACTTTCGTCACCCAGTTCGTGCATTCGTACCTAAGCCGCTACAGTGCCGGAAATGTATGAAGATTGGTCATGTGAGCAGGGTCTGTCACAACTCCATTGTGTGCCCAAAATACTCTGAGCCACACAGCGGCGACAGTTGCCGCGCGACTGCCTTGAGGTGCGCCAATTGTCGTGGCCCTCACGCCTCTTCCTCGAAGGACTGCCCTCGCCTCAAGACCGAGAGGGCGGTACTAAAGCAAATGGTGCGTGATCATTCCACCCACAGAGAAGCCGCTGCAAAGGTGCGACAACGTCGTTCGCGCCGCCGCCGAAGGTCGTTGAAGGCAACAAATACCTTCGAAGAGAAGACCCCAAGCAGCAGTGCTGACAAATAGCTGACAAGTGGCTGACAAATAAAATTACGTAAAATACTGTATTCAGCATCTCTTCTGCACACTGCCTGCCAGAAATTTTGGTGCAAGCATTTGCTAGCAATTGCGCGTTTTTACACATAAACTAGCCAACACACACATGCATTGGCACTGCCCAAACAAAATGCTCACAAGGGACTTCAGCAGTTTTGTTTGCTCAGACCTAACTTCTAAAGACGGGTAGACTAGACTACAGGTTTTCCCACTGAATTTAATCCTAGTGCCAGTGGAATTAATCTGAGCGCCGACAGATATAATCTGAGCGCCGACAGATATAATCTGCATGCCATGTAATTTAATCTTAGCGCCAAGCACTTAATATAACTCGAACAATGCCAGCGCCAACCAATTTAATCTCAGTGCCAATGCAAATAATACAAGCGCCAGCTGTTTTAATCCAGGTGCCAACCAATTTAATCCGTATGCGGGAAACTAATGTGGTAGAAGTTCCAAAGCACAGAGCACGAATTCCAGAAATAAAGCGAAGTTTAGATAATTTCTGAGACCATGCGACGCCTGTGAGTCACATTCTCATGCACTATTTCGTTTTCTTCGCATACCTTGCAACATCAAAGAGCCACTAGCAGCTGTTAAACCTCAGTATTTGATGCAACTCTCGCGGCTTGTGACTGTCGTGTATTAATTAGTTGGGTAAGCACTGCTGATTATGGGTTGTCGTGTGCGCTGAATCTGCATGCTAGTTACAATTACGGCCTTCATACTATTTTCATACTGCCAGCTGGTTTCATGCAACCAGTGCAAAATGTTTTCGGGAGGCTCTCATAAAGATTCAACACCACTAGCAGAAACAAAAGGGAGTAGTGTAATACAGAGTTGTTCCAGGTGGGACGAGTCATAGAACCGGAGTAACGGTTCTTCGCTTTACGGCTTATTTAGTTTTAGAAGGGAAAGTGAGCGAAGCTACACCGGAGCTTACAGCCTAGGTCAAGAATAGCTACTGGCGGCTGCCTTATAGCGGTGTTAACAATCTAGGCTTATACAAGCACAGAAGGGGCCATCTTTGAAATGCAATTTTTTTTTCTGGAGGACATTAGGTGGCTCAAAGTGTGACCTCACACTTTTTACATTCATCTTCGCACAAAGCTGTTGGTATAAAAGAAAAGTTATGGCGGTCGAAAGCAGCGCACTCTACTCGGTGTATTTGCTGCATACAGTGTCGAGCAGCGTCGAGCAACAAACTGCGTCAATGCTCCCTTTTAGTCAATCCGGGCGGAGTGATGAGCGCCAAGTCTCTCCGCTCGCTGAGGAAAGCTTTGACTTCAGACTTGAACTTCGAAAACACTTCCTCTATAGGGTTAAAAAACAGGCTGTAAGGAGGCAGTCGCTTGATTGAGTGCAGCTGACTGGCCAGGCTTGCCTGTTCCGCATGGCTGTGAGCGGGAGCAATGTCAAAAATAAAAACCGCTTCTGAACCAGGCTCTTCACTTTCGACACGGGCTGATATGTCGCTCAAAAATTCGTTTAACACGACCCAGTGAACCTTGTCGACAGCCGTCCAATGTATGACACCATTTGCTGATACGCAGGCGATAATGTTAAGGTTTGCTCCTCTGGTGCCAGTCGTCGTCTGCACCACAGGTTGCCCCTCAACCGCACGGCCAAAGCTCCTTGAACACCATATGTTATATTTAGTTTCATCAACATAAAACCCGCACAAGCGGGGTCCTTCACACTGTAGCCACTGCACATATGCTTTGGGGGTGCATTTCACGTCATCTCTGTTACGGTCGATCGGCCTCTGAGTCACCAACTTCATAGAGTAGCCATGTGCATCCAGTAGGCGATCAATGCTACTTGTGCTGATGGCAATTCCGGGCAATTCTTCTTCCACCGCCTGCTTTATTTGCTTTAGCGTGAAAGCAGGGTTGCTGCCCACAATATTTCTGAGAGCCGCTACAACCTCATTTCCGAATTTCTTTGACGTTCGGCCTTTCTTCAGCACCTCTCTATCGGTAGCTGCAATGGATCTTGCTGTCTTTAAATTGATGCCCAGTGTGTCTGCCATTTTTTTCACATCTCCTCCACGGCTTGACACATCGAGAATTCTGGCCCTGTCATGCTCAGAGACTTTGCTGCTCTTTCTTCTCGGTGTATCTGGGGGCTTGAATGGCGGTCCTCGTTTACGGTGTCCAATTAGGACGTAAGAGCACGGCTCATCGGCTTCCATTGAAGAATATACTGCGCGTTAATGTCCATGCGAGATGAATGAAAAGTCATACACTATCACCTGCTTGTAGTACACGAGTACGTACCACCACCGTCCGGCTCTACTCCATTGTGCAAATGCAGCCACAATGTGGCACACTCAAAGCCGTCTGTTTTGAAACTTTCTTGTCTTCTGTGTTTTTAAAAATGTTTTTGACGTGCCGGAGAAATAAATCCTATTTTTTTCAAAAGAAAGTTCACTGATTTCTAATAATGAGTGCACATATCTATGTCTTTATTTGTTGTCCTAGCATATTTTGCAAAAGCAGACGACATTCCATCAGCCAGGAAATGGAGGCGCAAAACTTGTCTTCTGCTTTGGAACTTTCCATCATTGGCTGTGTACCTTTTTTTCTCACGAAACTAGGTAGGACTAAATTAAGGTACGGTTTATTACCACTTTCTTTGACTGTTTGACAAAATAATCGTATCTTTTATCGAAGACAGTGAATTCAATGTTCCATTATAAACAGTGCGTGCATTTTTGCCCTCCTCCGTTCTATAGTCATAATAAAGAGCCAATAAGCCATAGCACTGAGCCCCTGAGCAGTGTTTTAATGCTGATATTGTGTGCATTAAATGGCATTTTAAAACACTTGTATCAAGGCAATGTTGGTTATAATATTGATGAAAGCTATGCAATATGTGGACACTTCGCTTAGGCATCGCATGGCTTGAAAAATTATCTCAGCTTTATTCCTGGCATTCTTGTTCTGTGCTTTGGAGTCTTCTACCGCATTCGTTTTCCGAAATGCGGATTAAATTGGTTGGCATCTGGATTAAAACAGCTGGCGCTCACATTAAAAGAAATGAAGGAGCCTTCTAGGGGGTTAAAAACATTCCTTTTCTTCCAAGCTACCTCCTCTCTTTCCCGCTGCACTGTCTTGCCATGTAGCTGCTACAGCTAGTGCCCAGACCCAGTGGTCTGTGAAGAAAGATGCCAGAAAGGCAGCAAGTGCAGACTAGAATTCACTGAATGAAAGACGTATGGAGAGAGAAAGCAAAAAGAAAGAAGAGCTGTCCCTTAAAAGCATGTTTGTTAACAGCGTTTCGAAATGTGTGTGTTCACCAATTCATGTAAATTGTCATGGTCTGCAGTGCTGTGAAGCCTCCTCTCAGTGGGCTGTCATGGCACAGGTGGGTGCATGCCTGGGTGATGATCTCATCGCACTGTCAACAGCCCCACTGCTTGTGTACGGCAGGGTGCTTCTATTGCCTCGAAGTATTGTTTGCTTTTTCCATGTTCTTTGTTTATCACCGGCAGCACGCAGCACTGGCATCAGCTACACAGAAGCTAATAAATGTGCTCCAGAATGATAACAATCATGTACAGAAGTTTCCGCAATGGTGGTGGGAGTTTTAGGCCACTTATCTCAAAATTTCACTGTCACACTGAAATTGGCCATGGATGAAAACTGTGAGCATTCCTATCCTGATAAATATCAAGCACACTTAATGGAACAACCTTGAGCAGAAGTTCACCTAGTAAACTGGCTGAGTCTGCAACAGCCCGATTGTCTGCAGTCTTCGACCATGCATGACCAGAGGGGCTGGACTGCAGTTTTGCTATGCCCCCAAAGATGGAGCCTGGTGCACACCAATCTGCTCTGCTTTGTCAGCCTCCTGAGCCACTGACTTTCCATGGCAAATCTCCTGAAGACACCGAAGACTGACTGGAAGCATTTGATCATGGTGCAGCGCTAACATGCTTGGGGCAACGACATAAAATATCTTCTCCACACTGAATGGCCAAGCTCGAACGTTGTTTGAAAGCCACGAGCCTTCACTGACAAATGGAAGCGCTTAAAGAAGCAACAACTGAGGACATTCACCAGTGTCATTTACCAGGAAAGAGCCAAGGTGCTACAGGCATGAATCCAGCATCTGAACAAGACTGTCATGGTGTACTTGGAAGAAATGAAATATCTCCTACAGCACATCGACTCCAACATAACTGAGAAAAGGAAAGTGAACTTCTTGAGCCACACAAAAAGCCAAAGACTAGAAAAATCTACCACTGATGCGTCTCCAAATGGGAAGACATTAGGTATCTAAGCTTGCCGGTGCAACTTGCACGCACAAGTCTTCTCTGTCAACCATTTGGACACTACAATGAACAACGACAACTTGTAGAAGGTCATCGGCGAGATCGTCCATAGAAAGCTGTGCCATATGTGCCCATTGCCAGCACAGCCACATGCCCGACAACTACAAATATGATTTACGAGGAGGAACAGCGAGCTTTAGGAATCCCCTAAATGATGACGTCTGCACCAGAACCAGCTGCCATGACTTCCATCACAGCTGTATGCAGCCACTAGGCCTCACTAGGAGCTTTATGCATAGTTTCTTACTATTACCTAGAGGGAAAGCTGACAGCCCGTCTATGGGAGTTTGCATGGCGACCCCTCGAGACCACTTCAGCCACCATGGGCGCTCAAAGCATCATGGGGCGGTGAGCTACTTGTTGCGGAACTGCAACTTTTGGCCAAAAAATAATCAAGAAATGAAGCTGTTTGATAACTACAAACGTCCTAACATTGAAAATCTTTTCTAATGATTGCAACAAACGAGCAGAAAAGCATTTAAGTGCAAAGTTTGCCCAAAATTAGAGACGACTCGCTCTCCTATTGGCCTAGTAATGAACACTATAAAAACTAATATTTCGTACTTAACAGGCGCACTTTTAAAAGTAAATATGCTTTCAAAAAAGATGTTGTTGCTTAAATTCTATAAGAGGTTTTTTAATGGCATTTCGGAAAAGTGAAACCCTTTATTGGCGTCGTGTCTCTATGCTTTTTTACTACTATGGTTTTTGCACACTGCGTTCGCGCGAAAGTCGTCTGCGCACACATGAACAGCGTTTTCGGAATGAAACATCTTAGTAGTGCCACTCCGTGTTCCCAAAAAATTACAACTGTTGTGCAACAAGTAGCTCACCGCCCCATGATGCTTTGAGCGTCCATGGTGGCTGAAGTGCAGCGCCGCCAGCTTTCCCTCTAGGTAATAGTAAGAAACTCTATGGCTTTATGCACCACCCCAACAAATACCACATGACAATGCAGATGACCAAGAGTGAAGCTAAAGCCCTCACAATCAAGTGATAGCACCATACTTGTCTCAGCTATGCACTGTTTGAGGCATTTGAAAGGTGGCCTGCAAAGCAACTATCCTTTGCAAGCGAAACTTTTTTCTCCACATTTAGGGTGAGGAATGGAGTATGGCACTTCCCGGTAGTATGTGCCTATCATATGGAGACAGCGCACTAAGGTGCTTCGTGTTATGCGTGAAACATGATTATCGAAACTGCAGAGATGGGAAGCACATTAAAAAACGAGCAGCAGGCTCAAAATGGAGCTATGATTTCACTTTCTGCACAGATTACAGTAAACCTGCGAGTGCACTCAAATAAGAAATAAACGAGGTGAACAAGGAGCACAGCACACAGACCGAGTGGAAACACATGTACCAAGACATGAAACTAAAAAACACCTTTTCATGTGTACAACGGCAATTGGTACAATGAAAAAGCACGGGTGCGACGAGCAGACAATGAGACATAATATGAAGTACATCATTCCAGGCTAGGCTTGCTATTCACTCACCAATCTGAATGATGAACCAACGAAATGCTTAGAGGCCTACCAGTCACAGGTATGCATTGGACATCAGCACTGTGAATGAGACTGGCTTTGCCGAGAGAGTGAGCGAACAGGCTTTCATTTTGAGTTTGAGTTTGAATACACTTAAAACCAGCAGCACAGAAGAAACAGACACAAGGAAGAAACATGCAGACGTGGACGAGCAGCCTCGTCCACATCTGTGTGTTTCTTTCTTGTGTCTGTTTCTTCTCTGCTGCTGGTTTTAAATGATCATGCACCAACTAGCTCAACAATCCACCTTATCAATATATTTTTCAGGGATGATCATAACCATCTGACCTACACACTATGCTTAGTTATTGAAAATGTCTGCCCATGGTGAGGGGCCCTTTATGAGGAGGGGCATGGAGTTATCTACAAATTATTGTAAGAGCATTCTTTCTGCAAGGATAAAGGCTTCCACCTGCACTGGCAAGCCAGAAAGTAGACCAACATACCTTGAAACCATCCTTTCTGACAAAAGAAAACTTCCTGTGCTCTTGTGCACAACGAGTGTTGTCAAAGAAAATTTAAGGTACTTTCATGCACAACAAGCTATTGTGATGACAACACCCTGAAACATCAACATTACAGAAACCCAAGCAATACTTTGTAGCAAGCCTACCAACAACGAAACCAAACAGCCAAAGTTTCTATCAGCCTCTTTACAAAGCACCATTTCAAGGACAAAAAAAAACTTCTCTACGTTAGTGGCAAGATTAACAAATATTGCTAAGTTCAAATAATTCACAGCGTGCGCAAGGCACGAGTCGAGTGTAACTTGCAGTACTCGAGCAAGAGCCAGAACAATCCCAGAGTAGACAATGGCAGCAGTTAGCACCACATGTGAGATTAGAAACAAGGTTTTGCTACCTTTATGTCAATATGAAGCTCCTTTTCTCGATTCTTGCTAACCTTACTGTGTCCTTAGTTCACATGCAAAATGACCCATGCATAAGCAGGAGTATGAACGCCATGCAGTGTCTTTGCTATGTTCACAACAGAGACTGCTGGAACAAGGGAGAAGAGAATGTGATGCCAAACTTGGAGGAATGCCCAAGAATTGAGAATCCATTTTATATCCCTTGGAAGTGCAACAAAGATAACCAGCACAATCTCAACCTTAAATGCACTGCTATACATGGTTCCGGATTGTAATGCAAAGCGGACACTACAGAACATAAACAAGCAAGGTGTCATAGAAGACACTAAAGAGAGCAGTGGCTCAAGATCTGCCAGCCATTAAATTAATTGCTTACTTCTGTCATATTCGCATGTTCTTTGCACTATTACCATGTAACAAATGTAACAAAACTAAGTAAGTTCTTCCATTTCCAATCTCGCACAAAATGAAAGCAGTAGGATTCTTGCTGAAGCAATCAGAGGTGGAAAGCTCTTATGGCAAAGGTAGAAATGTTGCCAGCTCAATGACTGGCAAATAAACAAGATGACAGCTGCCATTCACAATTAACAAGCTTGACTGAAAAAATATTAAAATGTAGTTTGGAACAATAAAATAAATAGAATACAACATATACAGGCAATCCAAATGAAATGACTGGCTTGCGAAATCGCAAAATCTAAAGTCAGAGGAGGTGGCATTCCTGATTTGTAGAATATATCAGATAGCATGACATATCAGGCAGAGGTGCACAATAGACTTCTTAAAAAAAAATTCATGACTAATCGGCAAGTTGGTATTCCATATCAGTGCACGAAGAGCACAGAGCTGGACATACGCAGAACTACACGCTTTCCCTCCTCTTGGCAATGCAGTGAAAGCTACAGGGCGGAAACATATCCTTTTCTCCTGTGCAGCAGAATATATAGCCTCTTGTTGCAGCTAATGGTGTTCTCTGAAAACATAAAATACTGGTAAACTGCTAGTTTTCAACATTAGGGAGTCACGGTAACAATATTTAATTTTTTTGGATGCATCGGATTGTCTAGACATGTCTGCTGTGGGCTTTTGAGACAACCAGTTCCAGCAAAAAAGAAGGCATCTGGTCTCCACCCCAGCCATCAGGAAGGAAATGTTTTCACCAAACAGAAGCGCGAGATGGAAACATGAGACCACTGTGCACTGTCTGCAGAGACATATGCAGGGATTACGGGCAATAGGCATCCGACAGGATAAAGTGATTCATTGTGTATCTGACCGTTGCGGCTTCATCGTGCCATGGCCACTTGGCGTGAGAACAAGCAATTCTCGTTTTACGGTGTTCTTTTGTTGTAAGGTCTCATCTCTTGTCATGACCACTGAAGGGAGCATTTCGATTCGAAGCCAGACAAGCAAAGGTCTCAAGGAGAGTGCATTTTCCATGTCGAGGCTTCGTTTCAAGTTACCACAAAGTGGCATGAGCAACCCCAGGACCCTTCAGGGCATTTGAGCAAACACTGTGTGCATGTGTGTGTGTGCTTTTTCTTCTGTGTGTATGTGTACAAACTGAAAAAATAAAAATAAAATAATGAGGAGGAAATTCAGACAGCAGACTGAGAAACACAGAAGACATATGACTTAGCATTAGAGTGATTGTCAGAACATTTTGTCCGTAAATGTAGCCTTTGATTTCAATTGTCATGTCTCGAGAGTTGTTAGGATGTTATGATCTGTTAGCTTAAAATGCGAATAAATAAAAGTGAGGCATCAGATGGCTGTCTCCTTGTTCCACACCTTCACAGCACGCAGATACGGAGTCTCCTGTTGCAATCACACACACTCCACGGCCAACCCCCCGCTCAGGTCTTCTGGATGTTTGATATGTTTCACCACTTGTTCACATGCAGCTGTGCATGTGGGTCAGCTGCTATTTAGTACTCCCACCATTGCAATTTTTTCTCACTCATCAGTGCATGTGACACAAACCTTGTATTAGCGTTACTGAAAACTGCAGTTGTTTGACGAAACTGGCTGTAACAAGTTTTTACCTCTGATCATGAAACAAAACTGAAATCAACCTAAACTTGACATCACGGAGGCCGAACTATTTGGCGGAGAGACAAAATTATGAACACTCCGCCCCAGCAGCTTTCCCTTCATTGCAAAGGAAAGCTGTTGCCAAGTGCAGCACATGACTGCCACGATGCAACAAGTCAAACTGAAACAGAATCAGGAGACTTGATATCAGGCAAGAAATACAATTCCCTCACTCCAGCTATTGTTTCATGCTTGACAGCAACCGCAGCCAAGCACTACAGAGGATGTAACCCACTTAATCTTCGACACTTGGCAGGTCCTAACAGCTATCACAGGTCCGAATGACATTCCTCTGCAATGTCACTAAAGAAGCACCATGAACAAGTAGCAACCAGTGCTGTTATTTGCGAGACCAGTAGGATGATGCCACAAAGTTGTGTAATGTGTCCTTCAGTCCTAAGGATAGCTTGCGCTAGTGGTATGGAGACTGCGAGAAGGTCCTATCTTTCGCCTTATAGAAACTTTGCAGCAGCGCTGGTCATCACAAATGGGCTGAATAGGTTCTCCAGTTACGTGTTCAGCTGCCAAAGGACAGCACTGAAATATATGTGGACAATACAAAACATATCGCCAAGTGTGCAGACCCATATAGTCACAAGAAAAGAAGCTGTGCCTCCCCATGCAAGGTATAGAGGAACAGCATTTTTCTAGACTTTAGCAAAGCACCTCAGAGAACGTCACAAAGCTCCTGACAGAAGCCGCCAGTTTAGAGAAGATGTTAAAGCAGAGTTTGATTATGCATGACCAGAAAGAAAATGGTACTCTGATGTTCGACGTTTTTGCTGCCTCCAGAAGCAACACTGCCTAGAAGAAACTGGTCCATTCTACGATAAATGGCCAACTCCAGAAGCTATACAGTGTGTCCCAAATTGCACTTAGTTCCACCACAAGTGTCATCCGCAAACAGCAAACATGCAGAGCCCAGTCATCAAGTAAATAAACCCAAAGACTAATGTCGCCAACTGACTACTACCATGGAACTTGAGCAAAAGCCCTCCCACGACCATCAGTGTAGAAAGCAGGCACGTTGACCACTCTGGAAAGCATGAAATGGAGACAGAGGTTTCACGCTCCTGCTATGGCCAAGCAGATCGCATTTGCCTGCACTGCCCTTAATGCAGAATCAAACAACTAAGTTTTCCTGCCAACTGTCCAAGGCCCCAATTCGGCAAAGAATGACCATCAAACGGCTCCTTACTTAGCAGTGAATGCCCCGACTTTTCCACCTAGAATCACCCTCGCCACCACCAAAGCCAATTTCACCGTGTCAAGAGTGTCACAGGCAGCATCAAAATGCCTGCGGTATCCCTAACAGGAAAACTAAAGGAAGTAATTTTTAAGGGCATACTATGAACCGGTGCAAAAAAGGGCCCCTGCATCAATGAAAACGAGGAAGGCAAAGTCAAAGTCAACACATCAGCTTCTGGAGCAGCTTTCACTAGACATACCAATGGGCACAGATGATCCCATGCTATAAGGAGCGCTGGCACAGACTAATCCATCCTGAGAGGTGAACTGGTGACATTTTTCAAGAAAGTCCTAACAACACAGTTTGGAATGCATATCTAGGTGGCAAGTGGACGTCTAGTCACTCTTACTGGCATGCACACAGCAAGAGTTTGTTGATTTGTGTATGCCACCAACTGCTTGTTCTGCAAGACTGTTATAACAAATTATTTCTTCAACCCCTTTCTATCACCATCCTTTTAAAGTGTGCAGCCTGCTTTCCAACAAAAAGGGCCATAGACAGCCATAATGGCACATAACATTGCACAAAACACTGCATTACAACCGAGAGAGTAAACTATCACACCAGGCTGCTGCTTTCACTGAAATTATACATAATGAATACTGCTACCAGAGACAACTCTTCACTGTGCATAAGGCATGCGAGCAGCCTGCTGTCTAATGAAGCTTCAAGGTGGCCAGTCTTAGCATCATCGCAAACATCAATGAAAAGCTTCAGCACTTTTCCAAGGCACCAACATCAGAGTCACTTAGCAGATAGTAGATGTTTCCACACATTGTGCATCAGAAGCCGTGAGGCACACTAAAACATCCCTTGACAACACAGATTTATTCTGTGAGAACTAACAAGATTGCATTCATTGCATGTTTCTTCTCCAATCAATAATCAAACAGCAACTGTTCCAAACTAAATCGGCATGCTGCATGGCATGTTCAGCCCTTAAGTTTGAAGCGAGTGCATTATAATGCACAAACTTCTTTAGAAGCTTTTATGACTTGCCAGTCACAAGCAACGACTGTCTGTATAGACACCAACTTTTACAGAGCACCAATGCAAACCTCCCTCAATCGAGACTATGCTCAATTCATTGTTACAATTTTGGTCCACCCTTCAACAGCTGATGTCTAACTGTGAAAAATAGAAAACCACTTAGTCATGATTGCTTGGGCCACATTCTGGAAAAAGTAGAGACGGTGACCTCAGTGGGTGGCAGCTTCAACGCAAAGCCTCTGGTCAGCATCCTCAGTTCTGCATCCCCGTTCACATCTTAAGATCAGCAGTGGGATCACCTTTTTTTGCCATGACTATGCCTTGAAGGAAGTTAAAAAGTGCTCTGCAGCACAGCACTGTGCCAGCAGTGCTACCGGTTGAACAGCCATTTTGATGTATCCAACAATAAGTATAAAGGGTATACTGTAAGACAGGCCTTCGGCTCCCGAACCCTGGGCGGCTGGCTTAAGGAAGAAGAGGACGAATACAACAGCGCCGATGCTTGTGCGTGTACGCTGATCGCTGCCGCTGGACTGAACCGAGACGTACCGCTAGTCGTTCGCGACGCAGCGCCTTCGAAGACGTCCTACACTACAATACATTAAACGCCTAATACGGCTAAAATGGCTAATATGGTTAAACAATCAGCAAACACATCAGTCTTAATGGAGTACACCATGACTGACTCTAAAGCATAACTTTGTTTTCAGCAGGTATGTGAAATAAGAAGAATATGACAGGGTTTGAGTATATATGGTAGAAGCTATAAGGTGGTGGACAACTTACTAATACGTGAAAAATATACACATATTGTCAGAATCCAAAACTGTCACAATCAAACGGTTGCCAGCTGCAGAAGACCATACAAGTCGCAAGGTGCAGCAGGCGAGGAATAGGTTGCAGCAGACAGGCATGAAAAACTGACAAACACCTGCGGTGCTGGCTGTGCTGTAAAGACCCAATGTATATGACAACCATTTTGTCATGCATCTAGTCAAAGCTAGACCATTTGGTGTTTGCACTGTCACGAAACTGAATCATATCCAAAATTTGAAGGCAAATGGAATAATGCACAACTGGGACCGATAGGCGCCCAGTGGGATAGTAGATAAAGCAGTAATGTGTACCACGTTGAAGCTTGGATTAACAGAGCTGATCAAACAAGTGTTTGACCTCGGAGGCCACTAGGACTACTGAGAAAAACATTGAATGAATGGCAATACCAGTCTGCCTTTCGAGATGAGGGTAAGTACCCGTCGCTACCAAAGGAACGACTTTGGTGGACAAACCATCTGAATGAACAGCACAGTCGTAAAGTGCCCAGAGGTTGCATGCTAGCATGAGGCAAGATGGACACTTATTAGCTAAGGCGATAACAAAAGAATGAAAAATAATATCACCCAGCCCGCACCAGAAAGAATGGACATAGATTAGAGCAGGCTGGAAAAAAAATTAAAATGAAACTGGTCCACCCGCACAAGAATGGGCAGTGAGAGCATGCATCTCTCTGTCTAGGGGTTGTGGGAGCTTGCCAAGCACTTGTTCCCTGCAGTCAAGCTTCCTCGCACAACCCCTAAAATGTGTAGCTGTGCCATACGTCCATAGAATGACAAATTGCTTTAAAAAAGTAGGACCTAGATACGGCGTACATGTTTTCCGTTCCAAGGAAACTAGGCCAGATCTTCGCGTAGGTCTACATAAGAGCTGAGTCACAAGCCAATGCGGGATGTAGCATTCGGCATCAGTTTAAATATGTGACATGCGCCGTAGGTGTAGTCTACAGCATTCCGCTGACATGCGGAAGAACACACATAGGCCAGACGGGTCGGTGCCTCAATAAGCGACTACCGGATTGTTTCCGTTCCCTCTAAGTTGGCCTTTCAGGAACCTATCGGAGCATTGCAACTCATGCGAAGGGTGTTCGCCATTTCTCGATAGGACTGTCGTGTTATTCAGGCACCGAGATAAAACAACCCGAGAATGAAGCATTTCAGATAAGAAATGGGGGAGACTCGTGCATTAGAAGCACAACCTTGATCTTGTATGAGAAGGAATTCACTTTTATTGACAGTTTTTGCTAAATCTGGATTGACCATTGCCACATGTTGTATAACCCCTTGACTTGCAGAACAATGACATTGTAAAAAGAGTGTTTGACTGTTTCCACATGTTGTGTAATCCCTTGACGTGCAAAACAGTGATATTTAAAAGAAGTTTTTCTCTCAATAAACCTCAGTTGATAGTCCAGCGCTTTGCTGTATGTCCTCTCCTTTCTTGTCAGTCGTCGTTGAGTGCAGCTCCGTAGCAATGAACAACACCCTAGCAACATCCTCGTCCTTCTTGTTTAGCTATGATAGCTAGCAAAGAAGGGCGCCTGTGCCTGCGTAGCGAGCGCTGCTTACAGTGAAAGCACCATGCTGGCACAGGAGAAAGCTGACTGGAGTCCTTGGCTTGAGTAACTGGAAGCACGCGGACACCCGCACGGAGCACCACTTGTGGTCAATGGATTGCAGCCTTATGGGAATGAATCTCGTGAGCTCCCTCCATCCAGCATCAGTGCATTGGCATCGCCCAGCCCTGGCCCATGTGAACATTCGCCCGTAACTTAAGCTGGTGAGTAGGACACCCTTGACTCTCTAGTGCACCTGTCCGAGGAACATCTCCTCGTTTGTCGCTAGCCGGTGTTTATTGCTTTTGTAGCAGTAAATGCCGCTTGTGTCAGCACATTGTCATGTTCCTTTGTTCCCAAGGGCACGGCCCGCCGTGGTCAGCCTGCACGCTTCGGCGCTAGCAAAAATGTCGCTTGTGTCAGTACATTGTCATATTCCTTTGTTCCCAAGGGCATGGCCTGCCGTGGTCAGCCTGCATGCTGCGGCACTAGCAATCGCAGGGTGGAGTGGCACAGACAAGTGGAGAATATACATATATATATTCCTCCTCGCAACTTTAAAACACCGCGGTCTTGTACATTACAGTAAAGTTGTGTTCGCCTGGCAACTGAGGTAGCCTGATAAGTTTTTCAACCAAGACAAGTAAGTAAGTGGTTTTATTAAACATGGTAAATGGAAGGAAAAAGATTGTTGCTAGCCCCGGCATCTGCTATCGCTGCTAGAAGCACCTGAGCTGGGGCAGCGGAAGTAAAGGATAGCAGGCAGTGTGCAGAAGTGAAATGAAAGAGGTGAGGGGATAGTAGAAAGGACAGGGCGACCACCAAGACAACCAGCAAAGGGTGTGATGGTCTGTCACCATGGTAAAGTGACGGCCATAAAAATAGAAGCCGGATTTCTGAATAAGCCAAAAATGGTGGCATATTCTTGCTTGATTATCCCATAGCTTCTCTGAGCTGCAGTCAAGGTATGGCTCGCATAATCCACAACCTGCTCTTGAGACATTTTATTACATTGCATTAGGACAATGCTAATGCCTGCATCAGCGCGAAGTAAGTTTGGCGCCACCTCATCTAAATGGTAGATACTGGTATCGAAAAGAGTCCTCCTGAAGGCTTAGAAAGCAAGTTCACACTTTATGGAGCACACAGAATATGGAAGTCAAGAGCTTGCAGACAAGGAATAAAATTGTGGCAAATTTCTATTTAAGATGACAGAAGTAAAATGTTGGACAAGAAAGCTACGAAAGTCTTTCTGACACCAGCACCCTGTACTGCAGAGTCCTGCATATTCTGTTTAGTGACAATGCAATACATTTCTTTGCCATATCCCCGAGGAAGTTTTCTGCATCAACAACATCGTCCATAACACTTTTTCTAGCTACCACCATAGGACCAATGATCTGATGATCTGACCAATGGCCTCGTAAAGCAGTTCTATCGTGAACAGTCCGACATGATATTCATAATTGCCCTGACCAAGCTATTGCACCACTGGCTACAGCAACTTCTTCGTCATCTATGGACAAGTTCCCTCTGCTTCCAACACCACCTCCACTTCTCTTCTGTCTCCTCATCTACATCTCTGTGTGAACAGCTCGCTTCAAAAGTGGCCCACTCTTTCCATCTTGCCTGCACCAATACCAAAGCTGCCCAGCTAGAATGCAAGCAATACAATAACTAACAAATTCGCACAGTGCCCCACTGCCCTGGCAATTGAGCTGTGCTGTGAACTTGCGTCTCTGGTTTGTGTGGGAAGTTTCTGCACTGTTTCCTTGGGCCCTGCATCATCATCATCATCATCATCATGTCTGACTACGCCCACTGCAGGGCAAAGGCCAGTAGTTGAATTGATATCCCCTATTAAGTGAAGCATTGTTTCTTCACACACTGTTACAGATCACCATTGATGTGCTAAAAAGACTGTATGTCTTTAAACTCAAGGCATACACCCATCAGGCCATATCATTTCAGGTTGTAGCCAAATCGGCGCTTACCTGCGGGTGGGGCAATTTGTGTATAGTGCTAGCCTCAACCTTTTCCATTTCAATGCTCTCATCACCATCAAAGCTAGTCTCCATTGTTGCATGCAGCAAGCTGAACTGCTTTGGAGTTGAGATGTACAGCTGACCCACCTGGCTGCTGCCTTTAAATACAGCAAATATATCTTGCCAGTAATTACTTTGGTCCAAAAATTGGCAGCTCATGAAACAGCTTAACTCCTTGTTGCAGCTCGTCTATATCTGTAGAAGCAACTTTACCATCTTTTGTTTTCGAAGCATCTAGAGCTGTCTGCATTAAGTCAACGATGCCGGCTACATTTGAAATCCTTGCTGCACAGAATGGCAGGGCTATTTCATGCCTAGAAAAAAGGATCACTTTTCAAAAGCAAGAAATAAGGACGGACGTCGCGAAGTTCCACGGTGCTCCTCGAAAGTGCTATCGAATGCTGCAACTTTTTTTTTTCTCACACGGAGGAATGTTTTATTACACGGTAATGTAGCTGAGTACTCGTTGTGGAAACAGCTTCGTATGATAAAGAAATAATTAATCGAGCAAAAAGGTGTTTTTTCGGAGAATACGCTGCGATGCCATGAGCGTGGAAGTGTGTGCCGTGTGTGAATTCATAAAATTTTTGAACCAATCACTTTATTTCTGTGAAATAGGAAGTTCCAAATATATGCGAACAAATTTTCACAATTCTCTAAATAGTGAAACGTGTCTGAAAGGGTTAAGATATTAGACAGCACAACAAGCAAAGGAAACAAAAACTAAAGTCATAAAATTAAGAGGCAAGAGAAGCGCAGTGCAAACTGCAGAACAACTGCACAATGATGAAATCCTAGTTAAACTTAAAAAAGAAGAAATAAACAAGAGAAGGATTGTAATGTGGAAAAGATATGTCTTCTTATATAGCAGAGTAAAAGGGCTGATACCAAGGGAAAGGAAATGCAGCCTAGGAAAGCAAACAATCCAAAGAATCTGGTGTAGTGATGACGTTAAGAAGGTCGCAGCCACATGGTGTCCACCGTCAGCACAAGATAATGACAACTGGAAAGCACTGGGAGAGTCCTTTGCCCTGAGGTAGACTTTACCAGGCTAATCGCGACAATGAGGGCAGCTTTCTGCATTGAGATGATGAGTAGTGGCCTATGGTAATTCAGCTAGGAAGACAAGCACTAATGGCTTCATACAATGCTCTCATTGCATTCAAGACGAGCTAAGGTCAGCCAAGCGCATTCCAAGGCTGACAGATTCTGTTTTCAGGAATCTACACCTGAAGACAAAAGCACATACATTTATGATACAGCAATAAGGGAGTAATTACTCATTGGCATCCACCCAAGCGCAGCCATACGGCTACAAAGGAAAGCTATACAGCTTTCTCAGAAACTTCGTAGTTAAAGGAAAATTCGTCCTGGTCCGGGGTTCGAACCCGGAACCACCGCCACACCGGAGCAGTCGCTCTACCAATTGAGCTAACCGGGACGGCAAGCTTATGGTAGGGCGAGAGCGAATTGATCAGTAACTCGAAGTGGGAAGAGTGTTGGTCAAATGTTTAGGGGAATCCCCCAAGGTGGAGTAGATTTGTAATAAGGGAGTAATTACTCATTGGCATCCACCCAAGCGCAGCCATACGGCTACAAAGGAAAGCTATACAGCTTTCTCAGAAACTTCGTAGTTAAAGAAAAATTCGTCCTGGTCCGGGGTTCGAACCCGGAACCACCGCCACACCGGAGCAGTCGCTCTACCAATTGAGCTAACCGGGACGGCAAGCTTATGGTAGGGCGAGAGCGAATTGATCAGTAACTCGAAGTGGGAAGAGTGTTGGTCAAATGTTTAGGGGAATCCCCCCAAGGTGGAGTAGATTTGTAATAAGGGAGTAATTACTCATTGGCATCCACCCAAGCGCAGCCATACGGCTACAAAGGAAAGCTATACAGCTTTCTCAGAAACTTCGTAGTTAAAGAAAAATTCGTCCTGGTCCGGGGTTCGAACCCGGAACCACCGCCACACCGGAGCAGTCGCTCTACCAATTGAGCTAACCGGGACGGCAAGCTTATGGTAGGGCGAGAGCGAATTGATCAGTAACTCGAAGTGGGAAGAGTGTTGGTCAAATGTTTAGGGGAATCCCCCAAGGTGGAGTAGATTTGTAATAAGGGAGTAATTACTCATTGGCATCCACCCAAGCGCAGCCATACGGCTACAAAGGAAAGCTATACAGCTTTCTCAGAAACTTCGTAGTTAAAGAAAAATTCGTCCTGGTCCGGGGTTCGAACCCGGAACCACCGCCACACATGATACAGCAAAACAGCACGAAGTTACACCTTGTCACTCTTTCTTCAAGCCTTGGCTACGCAAAATAGTAAAATTCAGAAATGGAGAGCAATATGTAAAATAGCAAACATACAGGCATAGAGCTATGACCAAAACGTGAAAGAAGGCATCCTATTATCGCATGGCCTTATCGTGGTAGTTGTCAATGCTTGGGTGTCCAATGCTTGTCACACCTCTGCCCATACGACATCCAAAGTGACGCTGGGGTAAAGATGGCAGCAGATAACACATCTTTTCCCGAACAGCCTCACAGATAATATCGTGCAGGTTGTCCCCCGTCATAACTGTCCTGTCCGGTGGCTCAAAGAAAGGATGTAGAGCAGTTGTTGGCATTGGCGAGCTCGTGCATCCAAGGTCTTCTCAATCGGAGACACTTCGTTGGTGAACTGCAGTGGATTTCTTATTAGGACAGCAAAAAGCTGCTCTCTGACGCTTCCCGTTAACAAGCTCATCTGCTTGTCTTCACTACTATCTGGGCCAACATGCCAGAAACGATGCTCCGTTTCCTCAAAGTAGACGGCAATGGTCCCGTTTGGATTTTGAGAGCACAACTGTAGTAACAGCTCTACTCTTTATTTTGCAGGGCACTAGTTAACGTCTTCTGAAACCACCTTTAGAAGACATCCCCAGTTGGCAAAGATTCTTTGTGGTTCTCACACCTTGTCCATGCTAGGGCTTCTTGCATGAAAACAAACGTGCTTTAGTTTTGCCCAATTGTCCCAGTTGTTGAAGAGAGCCACCCGATCAACCCGAGAGACACCCAGTCAAACTGATGAAGCAAATCTTAGGGGGCTTCCCCTGGGGAGCCTTTTTTAAACTTGGCGGCACTCGGGGCTGCCGCAGAACAAGCACAGTGGTCAGTGGGGACACTGTCATGGCCGAGGTTTCAGGCTTCCCATGTCTCTTCTCAAAAGCCCAAACTCAAGGTCAGAGCCTTGAAATTGGAGGCTGGCTCGATGGACAAGACTAGTGTCAGGTCCTCCAGGGCAGAACATGGAGGGCTGGCGTTATGGCTTGCAGAAAGTGTGCAGAACATGGACGTTTACTCAGCACTTTCACGAAATGTCACATGGCTGGTGGCATGTATGGATGCAAATGTTGATAGGAGATAAAAGACAGGCCCGAAGTTCAAACTGTTTACTGGGCTAACATGTGCCCACAAACAGTAACAACTTGGCAATGGCGATAGTAGCAAGCGTGAGTAGCAGTCATCGAAGATCAGAATCCCTGTCACTCTCGGCTGCACTTAATTTAAAGATGAAGAAGAACTTTCGAGGTAAGGTGCAGAAAGCACCTACAACAATCTCAAACACCACCGAAGCAGTTGCACGCAGCTACACTCATTCCAGAAAAATCTAGTTGCCTTCTGTGTCACAAACAAAGTGACAAGGCCCTCAGCCAGTGGCTGCGAGTATGAACAAACATTACAAAGTTTCCCATCATTATATTACCAATCCCACACTTGCCAGAAAGTAGTACACTGTAGTAAGCTGTGCTGCTAAGTTGTACTGCTGTTGTACAACACTACAGCAGGAAGTCCAGTGATCTGGCCCCCTTCTTCTCAAACTATCGCATTTTCTACAGCCATTAGTGTACAAAGGTGTAAGGCTCAACTCCTTTCTCAAGATAGCTGCGCAAAAGATCCTCACATAAGGCCAATGTATAAGCATGGAGCTCCATCGCACTATCACTGCGCTGACCATGCACTGTGGAGACGTCGTAGAAAAGAAACTTCCAGTCGCTCAACCACGCAGCAAGTCCTGCCTCCTGAACATCTAGTTAAGCAGGTTGTCATCTAACGTGGGAAGCGTCAAAAAATGGAATGAAAGCACACAACTTCAATGCCACTGAAAGTGGGTCAAATACTGAGACAAAGAGAATGCGTTTTCATATGCAATAACAAAGCCAAGCTTTCAATGCACCCACGGCAGATTACTAGATTACTGCCACAGCTCCAACATGTGATGCACTCTGCTGGTCGTATTGCATGTTGGCGGCTTAGATCTTCTGTCAGCAGACCAATGCAACATTTATTTATTTATTTATTTTCCATAGAGGCCAAAGTTACGGGGCAGCCCTTAAATCATATCGATCAGAAAATGAGTAAATACAGTACTAATGTTTTCACAGACTGTATCGTGGCTGCGGACAATTTGCACCCATCAAATCACACGAAAAGAGCATAAATAACATATCCCAACTATGTCCTTTTCCTCCTTTCGTTTAATCTGCACCGCGGCCCAAAAAACATGTGCAAATGTAAGCTGTCATGCCAAACATACTGCCATATTTGTCACACCCATCACACTCACTTTACTCCAAATGCAAGTTCACTGCAAAGGCAGTGATGTGAACAGCAGCATCAGTCAGAACAGCGCAGTTTTCGGTGCTTAATCAGGCAACTCCTATCGATGAGCTCAAGTAACTGTAACACAGCCGTCAAGTAATATCCTCCTATACTCACAGCGGCTGAGTGGCTTTGGCATTTTGACAGCTGCTCCCAAGGTCGTGGGGTCAAATCCCAGTCATGGCAGCCGCATTTTGATGGAGGCAGAATGCAGAAACACTCATATGCTGTGTGTTGTTACACGCATTGAAGAACCGCAGGTGGTCTACACGAATTCGGAGACGGCATCCCTCATAGCCCAAGTGCCGCTGAGGAATGTTAAAATCCTACCTATCATACGAAGCAATATTCCCCCTGTGCAAGCGGACAGTTCAATCCTCACAATGAGGCCCAGTATTCTCACAGTGGTTTTCTTGCTCTAACCAGATAGTTGCAACTTGGCACAGACTGTTCCAACACTCAGTTGAAGCTGCACAGATCTCGTGAAGTAGAACACCATGATGCACTGTGTGGCACCACTGTGTGGTAGGGTGCATGGGCTACCTCAAGAGCAGCCTTGGTAGAAAGATAACAGGCAGCCTCACCTCTGTGCTGTTGGAATGTGTGCCTGTAATGGGAGGGCTGTTTTCCCACTTGCAGGCAATCTGCAGGGTCTCCGCAGTCTTTTGCTGAATGCTTTTCGTGTCGTCCAGGAGGGTGATCTCGTAGAACTCCTGGATGTCTGCAAGGCATCAGGAGAAAATGTCACAACATAATGCTGAATGAACTAAAAGAAAAACTTTGCTTGGTACTCCATATCCAAGATCATTCAAATGCAGCAAAGCTCAAGAATTGATATTTGTGCACTACTAAGCCCAAGAAACTATGCTAGAGAAATTAAGCGTGTGCAAAAATGGAGAGTGAGACAGAGAAATTGCAAAACACGTGTAAGAGTGTGGGAGGTTCACACTCTGTTGCAGTTATAGAAAAAAACTTTCCATCAGGATGGGCTGCACTTCATGGAACTTTGTGCAGGGACAGCAGCTTGCACATATATTTTGTCCCTCATAGAAGGCTGCAGGTTGTTTCTGTACAGCGTACACTGCTGGTAAGGCATTGCACTACGCATTAGCACTGTATCAGTCAGACAAAGCAATGTGCTACACAACACTCTGTCACATCTTAAAAATGTAGCATAGGGATTCATGGTATACTATTTATACCATGGTATACCTGCCCTACTCTTAGTTCCGTGTATCAAGAGACTTCAGGGTCCTTAAACATAACACCCTGAAAATTTGTTCAAGAAGTAACTTTTGGCATAAGCCAGTATTCACACAGGGGGAGGGGACCTTGGCGGGGAAGGATGTGCAAGGTGTCGCCTTCCAACGGAACTACCTCCCCTGTGCCGATTTCACAAAATCAGCAGGAGGCAAGGGGGACATCATTGTTGCCACACAAACCAACCAACAGCTAAACAGGGACACCACTGCAGGCACCTCGCAAAGCACGAGCTGCGAATTTGCCAGATGCAAAATAAACCCCATTCAGGCTGTGACTACGAAGGAACAAAAACAAATGCAGGGAGAGGACATAGTTTGTGCCAGCCGAGCAAACAATCCCCGTCTCCGCCACTGAAGCAAAACAAGAAGCTGCACCACCACATGGCCTCACGAAGGCAATGTACGTGCAGTTGCCCTCGCTTAGGCAGAGATTCCATCGCCATTGTGAATACCATTTTTCCAGAGCACACCAGTGTGGTGACCCACAGCTTGTAACAAAGCACACTGTCCCAGGCACAACATTCCAAGCCCTGCTAATGTAACTGAATCATCCGCAAATTTCAATTTGTGACTGATAAAAGTGTTTAGAAATGAGTAGGAACCAAGTGTCAGCAGTTGAAAACAGGTAATAATTACCTGGCAATAACAGGTAATAATTTCACAGTTCAGCTGCTCAGCCATTTTCACGTGTAGATCGAAACGTCTTTGCAGAAAAAGTGCGTGTGCTTCAAAGTTCTGATTCTATCGCTAAGCGCCAAGGGCGTCCGCAGAATTTTTTGCAGGGGGGGGCCCCGTTGGTGCCCCGGGGGGGGGGGGGGGGGGGTATGTTCGTAGCAGAAAGGCGCTATTTGCGGAGTAAATTTATTTATTTATATATAAATAAAAATTAAACAAAATGCACACATGAAAGAAAAATTACAAACAGCAAATTAAAGCGCGGCTAGGAGAGGTACATTGGAGTTTATCAACGAAGAAACAACTAAAATTAATAAAAATGCAAAAAGATGCTATATCACTTCGTGGAGAAGAGTGCTCAGTCTTGCTGCATACGGGTTCTCGACTCACCCGGATTGATGACCAGCACACAGCACAATATGTTCACAAACACGCAACTACAGTCACTCAGTCAGTCTTCCTTGAACAGCAACTGTAGGCGCCTCGGATTTTTCTGGGCGAATTGCGTAATTACACGTGTGATAAATTCACTTCTGTGCTTCATTACACGCTCTCGGTGCACACTCATCATACACATTGATTGGAAAAACTGTTGAACGCGTACGTTGAAAACAAAAGATGACTATATATACAACGAAAACTTATTTACAAGATAAATGCACGCTCGCAGCTTCATACACCTCGCTCCATCTTGCTTGCGCATCCGCACAGTCGAGCAACCGCACACACTGCTCTCCGCTCGTCGTTTTCTCGTCCGCTGTCTTGGTTGTTCTCAGCTTCGCTGACAACCGGCCACTAAAAACACCCAAGCACAAACACAGAGGCGCGCACACGTGCAAGGGCTTACTTGCCGCAGTATCCCCGAATGCGCACTTTGGGGGTGAAAGGAACGCCGCGCAACTTCCGAGGGGAAGGGACACTCGCCACTCCAGTCGGAAAATTTGTTTTTGTGTTTTTATGGGGTTCAGAGCCCCAAAACGACTCAGGCTATGAGGGATGGAGTAGTACAGAGTTCCGGGTAATGTCGACCACCTGGGTCTCTTTACCATGCACTGACACGCACAGTACATGGGCGCTGTTGTGATTTGAGGCCCAGCCAGAGGTGACAGGCGAGCCAGGCAGGCGCCATCGGGCTGCGTTGACCAAAGGCGCTGGTTTTCGCAGAAGACGCAAAGAACGCTGGTGTGGGGGCGCCTCGGGAGACTGCGTCGCCGTGAACAAAAGCAGCTAATCCCCTTTGCCGGAGATTCTGAAAGCGGCGCTTCTACCGAACTGCGCTACCCGTGGATCGGAGGAGACAGCGAGCGGCGGCGGTGCCAACTCATCGCCCGCTTGCCCCTGAGCAGCCCGACAAAGCGGGGGTGGACACGGCTGATTTTACCTTCCCTCCTTAAGAATTCATCGGTGACCGGCGTAACGATAGGCGAAAACAAGATGCCCCGTGCACTGTCTGCCTCCGTGTCGCTATCTCTCTAGAGATCAAAGAAACAGACACCCATCTCAAGGCGGCTCGAAACACATGCTCGCCGGTGCCGCTGTATGTCTGGAACAGGTCGCCCTTCAGTAGAGCTAACGATGGCGTGGTTTGAAAACGGCGGAACGACGCACGCCCGGACGCGGCATTTCGCAGATGTGACCATGCGGGGCTGCTTTTACCCTTTTGACTGAGCGCACCACCGCCCCTGGCGTGCGGCCATCACTCACGGTTCGAGTGAGTGATTTTCCAGGGGGGTGCAGCCGCCCCCCCTTGCCCCCCCCTCCGGACGCCCATGCTAAGCGCATGCCAGTATGACAAGTTAATGAAACCCTCGTGACATCAAGCATTCTCCCATTATCATTATTTCGCATGCCAGCCAGCAAGCTACAGTGAAAAAAGTCCCAAGAAAGCAGCCAGCTACTTTCTGCACAACACACCAACGTGTCAATCAGGAACTGGAAGTTCTGGCTAAATGTTACTTGAACAACACAAACAAGCCTTACTGCCTGCAACCATCTGTGCCTAGCCTGATTTCATACTTTACTTGATAGATGTTCTCTTCGTTGCAAGCCACATGTACCCCCTTTGGCAAAAGTAACCAAGCAACCGAGCAGTGCAGGCGCATCATTCATTCTGAGCATGGCAGTGTGGATACAACAGATCAGATGGCAAGCATGTGAAAGACTACATTCTGAAACAACTGCCAAAATGAGTATGCACACAGGTTTTAACGCGACAGCATTAAGGGGCCCATTCAGTGGAAAACCAGGAGGTGGCAGCGGCGGCATGAGCAACAAATCCCCAGAGAAGCAACCTAGGTGGCACTTAAGTTACGTGACCTCGTGACATCATCACAGCCTGCCCACCGGACGGTGAGCAAACTGTCCACTGTGGCAGGTGGCGGTTACATTCATGATTGGTCACGAAGGTTGCTCGGGAAGAGCAACCTGAGTCTCAAAAGCACCATCAGTGGTGAGTTTGAAACAGCCACTTGCCAGGACAGTGGCACATATCTTAACCGCTGCACCACTGCACCAGGAGTGACATCCGTGAATGTTAATTAGAAAATGACCAATTCCACATATATGCGTATTAACACTATCGTGTCGTAACCTTGGGGTGGAGCTTAAGTGTCCCCCCCCCAGTTTTGAACACGATGCACAATGGACAGCAGTGCATGGAATTGATGACATCAGTAAGGTGGCTTGTACGTCACATGGGTATGTCAGGCATACAACTATGGAGGAAGCAGGATTAGTTTTTATCCTCTTGAATTTGCTTATGGGCACTTGAAACACCATAAAACACTATAAATAATGACACCAAGAATACTCAGCAAATGCTCTTAGGCCTGTCAGCCAGAAACTGCACTTAAATGCAAAAAAAGGTTCCTCAAATATCGATAAAAAAACAAAAACAAATTCCTCTGCATTACCAGCAGCAATTTTTCACTGTAGAGCACACTGCGACAGGAAAAGTTCACACCCGCTACTCACAAATAATTTTGGCACCCTGACTGCACAAGTTTGGAAGAAACCAAAACCAATAAGCAAAGAATGGGAGCCAGAAATCATGCGGCAAGGACGGACAAAGTTCACCAGGCATTGCAATGTAAATTAAGCTATTGTGCATCATGATCATGCAGCCATGACAGGTAGCATACTTCTCATCTTCAACTAAAATTCAAGTACAGGACAAAGGAAAAAAATATCGAACTTCCCTGAAATTTCATAGTTACATACAGACACAAAAGCAACCACTACAAGAGACGTAACTATCAAGTGGAGGTCAGAAAACCATCACCCTGCCTAATTAGCAAAGACTGCCACATAGGAGAATTTGATAAGCATCTGCAAAAGATGAAGACATGATCTCATTCTATGTCAAATCACTCTTTGCAAGCATATAGACTTTGCTATGGCTATGGATCTCTGTGCCACTGCCCTTGATAATACCTCCCCATTGGCAGAAAGGTCTCCAACTGATCGGCACAACTTGGCTCAGCTTCTCTGTTTCAGCCTGTCAAGCACGTGCTTCACTTTTGAGCAAGTTCCCTCACCCCAAACCGATTTTCAGAGAAGTCATGGGACTATCTGTCTCCATCATCATTGCAAGTCTGACAATGGAAGCACTCAAGGAGTATGCACCTGCACCTGTCATGCCTGCGTTCAAAGTTTTTCTGAGATACATGGACAATCATTTTTTAAACCTCAAAAATGATGTTCTGAACTGTTTCATTTTACGCCTGAGTTACATGGAACCAGCTATCCAATCTACTGCTGAAGATGAATTCAATGGCTGCTTGGCTTTCTTGGATGCACTCGACTCCTGAGAATTCAAATTCTTTATTTCTGCCTTGTAAACATACAGACAGCGGAGGCGCAGAAAAAGCTGAGAAACAGCTTGACTAAGCCGCAGCCCCCTTTCGCTTGGCAGCAGCTTGACAGCAAGGCTTTTAATACAAAAGGCAGTTGCAAAGCGTGATAACAAGTATACAATACAAGAGAAAACGAAAGAACATTATACAATATTGACACAATATTCACATTGGGTAGACACAGGTAATGGCAGCAAAGGAGAAAAAAAAGAGAAAGAAGAAAAAAAAACAAAACAAAAATCCTACATGCTAGCATACAAAGCACGCAAAGACCTGTTTGACGAACTGAAAAGGTCAAAATTATTATATATATACGCGTTTAGCAGGGACGGAAGAGTGAACTGCAGGCGTTCTCTACCCGACTTTAACCGTGGGGTCGGGACTATCCATGTCTCCGCATGCCTTGTTGTGTAGCTTGCATCTCGGGTATGTAGTTCAGCAAGTTTACGTATGTGGTTTACATTTCTACGTGTTTCGAGTTTAAACCGGACACTCAAGCGATATTTATACAAGTTGTGTATTTTTAGCACACCACTTTGTAGAAAGAGATCTTTGCTTGGCGAGTCTCAGGGGACATTGTAAACATGACGAAGGAACTTTTTCTGAAAAATGTAGATACGCTGAAGACAGCTAACCAGCTAATTTTCACGAGCAATGTCCAAACACATACAGAAAATCAACTCACACTGGCCACTATGCGCATTTCAATTCTGTCCATCATGTCTCCTAAACATGTTCTGTGGCCGCTTCACTCCTGTGCCGATAAGAAAGAGTCTGTAGCATACTAGAAGATCAGGTTCATGACTCGGAACACATGCATAGTGATTTTTCTGCTTGTAACTATCCTGGGCATTTTAGTGATTTCATGACATGCCAGCTCACACACCCAGGACACCGTCCAACTCCAGGTACCCAAAAGCAAGCAGCAATCCAATATATTCCGGAGATTAATGAAATTCTTGTTTATGGGGTTTAACGTCCCAAAGCAACTAAGGCCACGAGAGACGCCGCAGTGGAGGGCTCGGGAAATTTCAACCACCTGGGGTTCTTTAACGTGCACTGACATCGCACAATACACGGGCCTCAAGAATTTCGCCTCCATCAATGAAATTCTGAAATTTTAGAGTATATATTATCTCCTTGTGACATACAAGTTATGCATGCATGTGCTTACCCACAAGCTCAGAGACGAATTAACACAAAAAGCAAAAATTTCCAGGCATCACGCACGAAATCCTGTATGCTAAATGCACCTTTGTGTATATAAGAAGAAATAGAAACCTTGAGTAATGACTGAAGGAGCATCAGGATGATATGAAGATAAAACGCGTGGCTTCAAGGGTACGTTTGTGAAATACTCGATACCTTGCAGGCCACAATATTGCCTGAGCACAGGCACACGTGCTTCCAAAGGACAAGAACACGGCATCACGGTTCTACCTCGAGTCGCTGACTGTGTACACGACAAAGCACATGCTCAATTGCAACAATGTAAATGTCCCATCAGTGTATGCAAGACGTCTCGGTCCCACCATGCACTGCACTAGAAGTGATGCCTTTTCATTCTGTCTTCACTGTGAACAAGACTCACGCGTGGCAGCTTAAACATTACAAATTTGCCATTTGGTCTTGGCCATGTTACTTTTGTAGCATGAGTTACACTGGCCGTGGATGAGCAGTTTCGTGTGAGCGTGGATGAGCCAAGCTGCACATGCGCGAGGAGCGAGTGACATCACAGCTGCGCAGCTGGTGCGCTGGAGCCAACAAGAAGAAGGAGAGGATGATGAGGAATGACAGCCAGGCTACAGCCAAGGAGAAGGAAAGCAAAGCCGCTGCTGAGTGGCGCAGAAGAGCGGAATAGTTGAATTCGACGGATCCCGAAATGGTTGCCAGGCAGTTAGCGGTTAACCAGAGGAAGAACAAACAGGCTAAGGCCAAGTGCGCAGCGGAGACACCAGAGCAACGAGAGGAACGCTTAGCAAAGCGGCGTCGCCAGGAGGCTGAGCGGCGTGCCGGGGCCTCTCAGCAGCATTCTCAAGACTCAAGACTCGCCGATCGACGAACTATACGGTGAAACTCAGTGAAAGTGCCAGTGCGACTCAGGCCTTTCAGGCCGACTTCGTGAGCACTCCTTTGGGTATGTGTGTGAAAGACTATGGCACTTAAAAGACTTGAGGTCAGTAAGTGGTGACATGCGTGAAACATTGAGTTCGGCGCGTCTGAGTGGGGCGAAGAAGATGGAGCCGTGACGAGGGTTTGTACGACATGCAAGAACTGTCTCGTTAAGCAACGAACCTGTCACTACCGCCACTAAGCTTAAAGCACAGCTGAGGTGTCCACTGTTCCAAGAGGGCAGTTATGCGCCTTCCCTCTGGTTCAATGTCCACCGAGATGTGGACACCTTGCCCTCACTTCACGCTACGTATATCCTGGCATAGCACAGCTAAGCCACTGTTTTTTTGGCAATTACGAGGAGTGTGATGCCTTTAAATATGTTACTGCATTCAGCAAGAGAGAAATGTGACACCTATGAATATATAAGCAAACGGTATAATGCTTACAGCTCATCTATGAACAATTGCTGTGCGATTTGCAAGGCCAACTCAAGAAATTATACTCAGATACAGAGCACCACAATTAAAGCAGCTGGCATCAAAAGCTATTTTTTACTTCTGCCCCAGGACGGACTGATCTCTCAAAGCAGTCGCCGACTGGCTGAAGGAGCAAAAGCAGATGGTTTGGTTTATTGGGGTTTAACGTCCCAAAGCAACTGAGGCCATGAGGGACGCCGTAGTGAAGGGTTCCGGAAATTTCGACCACCTGGGGTTCTTTAACGTGCACTGACATCGCACAGTACACGGGCCTCTAGAATTTCGCCTTCATCGAAATTCTGCCGCCGCAGCCGGGGTCGAACCCACGTCTTTCGGGTCAGCAGCCGAGCGCCATAACCACTGAGCCACCGTGGCGGGGTGCAAAAGCAGATGTTACCCTCAGCTACACTACAAAGTGTCACCAGACCAACCATAAAGTCAAGTCGACAAAGCTACCAAAAGTATGCATTCAAGCTATGCGTTCAATTTGGCAACTCTGTTTCTTGCTCCAGTGTGGCCTGCTTATTTCTTGCTGCACAGCCTGTGACATTGCAGACAGGTCTACTACATTAATAGTCTCAGAGGCATGCCAGTTCCTGAACATTCACTCATGTTGTCAAAACAACTTAGATGTCACTGCAGTTGCATAGCATTTACACGCAGAAGCAGCGACCAAAAACTTGGTTCATCTTGCTACTGAGCAAAATTACATTTTCAGATATATTTTATCAAAATGATTTGTTCAAAAATGCAGATACACAACTGCAGAAAAATTCAGGTTTTCAATCTCAAGGGTGCAAACAGTGCAACTATACCAGAGCACTTTTCATCACAACTGAGAGCCATAGCTCCATTGCTTCAGCGAACTGGTGAGATATTTGAATTCCTCGAGGGATCGACGTCCCAAACATGGCAAGAGCAGTTCATTGGTTTGGAGCAGTTTGTTAACCCTAGAGACGGGTCTCTTAGTTGAAACTGCAACATGTCACCAAAGCACACTCAACACATCCCTTTAATGCTAGGAGTGCCGCTACTTCCCCCGATATTGCAGCCAGTCAATGCACCTGGTTCCGCAAGCTGCAGGTGCACAGCCTCGTTCAACACCTCACACGGAACTTGATGCAAGAGCACAAGGGACAGGACAGCTGTCCATCTCTTTGCAAGGTATGATAAAGAATTTCTGAATTTTTGAAGAAAGTGCAACTTTTTACTAAAGTGCGCAGATGTAAAACTTTCCTCGTTATGTTGCAGTGAAGTAGTCTTGTTTGTAATATATGATATTCAGTTTTTGAAAGCTTTAAACTATACTCAGTCATAACAATCACGTAATAAAAGTAGAAAGGCTTTGAGCTCATCTATTTCAGAGGAAATTTTCAGATGAACATCAATGTAGATGAAAATCAATGTGGGTTTGTCAAATAGGTTTCAGTGTGGGCGTCAGGCTAAGCTTTTGGATAGGACCCAATGTGCAATTCCAGTGGTCTCTTGAGAACAGTAACAGGAACCATTCCAAGCTGGCAATGTTACCATCATACGCTATAAAAAAAGCACGCAGTTCATTTGAATAAACACAGTGAGCAAACAAGCAAGATCTCTTTTCACACATCAGACGTAACCAGAACTTAATGAAATTAAGACAGTAAGGTTACCCACCCAACAAAGCCTGGAACAGCCGGCTCTTAAAGATGCGGATGACACGTTCAATAGCATTGCGCAGTTGCTTGTCCTGTGGCTTGCTCAGCTTGCTGTGGTATTCCTCCAGCAGCTCCAGAGCCCTGTGGGCCTCTGAAAGATAGAAAAAAAAAATGCATTAGTACATTCAGCATTAAGAAATTAGGTACACTCAGAATATAGAAGCACTTATAAAAATGTTTTGTCATGGCATGCTTTCTTTGCAAAAGTAACTTTCTGTTGCAGGTCCTAAAAAAGATGTACACGGCATGGTAACAAACTAATTTTTTAAAGTTCTACTTTGCTGGTTAGGGCTTAGTGTTGCATACACGAGCTGTTACCTTCAGGGGATTGGATACAATGGAAGCCTCAAATGCTTTCTATGCAGTACTGCGAAACCACTCATCATGTCCTTTAAACTGTTCTTGCTACATGGGCAAGAGGGCCGCACTCTGAACAACCTCTGACCTCGTTTCACCTTCCACCCTTTTCCTGACCAGACTCACGAATATTGGCCAAGCCCAGAACACAACGAAGTACGTAACAGTGAATTGGATACCTGCCTTTAATGCTTTCTGGTGCGCATGCACTGCTTTGCCCCTGTGCACGTACTATCAGCAATGAATGAAACGCAAACAAGAAAACGGAGGTGGCAACACAAAAACACCACCATATTAGCTCCTGGAGAGGAAGTAGTAGCGTGGTTGATTACCACTTCTGGAGAACAGTCTTCACACCTTCGAAGTTAAAATAACCTGAGCTAGTATTGAGCTTCCCCTGACTAAGAGCTTCTTAATTTCCCGTTCGTGTCTCAATTCTCTTGTTCGTGCTTCATTTCTCGCCGACAGTATGTACCAGTCGACCTCCAAGCTCACACTTAGGACATTGCACAAGTCATTTTATTACTGCATCAATGCTAGCTCCCATCTCCACTCTCTCCCATTTACTGTCAATTCCTTTGCCACTAGGATCACAAAAACTTGCTACAGGGATGTGTAGTGTCAAATTATGTGTTAAAGAATTAACACTACTGACACAAATTTTTCACCTTCCCTTAAGCAAAAAGGTATATCTACAAATATATACCTAACCTTCTGCTCCACAATGGTTGGCAGAAAAAATAGTGCCATGCAGTGGTTTTGAATGCAAACACGTGTGAAAAAAAAAATTCACAATATGAACTGTATGCTGAGACACAGAAGTTTGACAACAGGGTACATACATAAATCTTAGCTGCAGTAAGAAATGTCTATCAATTTGACTTGATAGATTGCCGCAAATTTCAGCCGAGGAAAGTATATATAACAATTACAATTGCGAAAAAATGAAAATTTCGTCTTTCTACATAGTATTTTCTGAACTTTCTTTCTCGACAACGCGGTCTTTCAACAATACGCCTTTGCTTACGGAGAACCATCGTAACACCCCCATCCAGCCTCCTCGCAAATACGCCTCCATACATCAGTACAGAGAATTTGTTTAAGAAACCGACAGGTAGCTGTTAGCAACACATACAATATGTTTGGAACGCCGAAATTGCTGTTACAGCAATTACAATCCTATTTTACTCTCTCAACTTCCTTCCCGGTATCCGAAGGCTAACAGTTAGTGCCTGTGCCTGTCACAGAAAAATGGCAATGATCACTCTAATATTGAAGTTAACACTTTCCAAAAGAAGAAACTAGTCACTCTAAAAGAAAGAAGACAAGTAATAGTAACTGAACAAGCGCACCACAAAAAAAAATAATAAACACGAAAGGTGAATATGCGCCACGAAATCGGAACCTCGCGAACGCAAATAAGGCGTTTTCTTGCTCGACTGTTTAGAAACTAATGAAAAGAAATAGCCACCGAAGCGCAAATAGCTTACATGTCACATGTATGATGGGCTGTATGCAAGAGTGCAATTATTATCTGCAGCTGTCAAAGTTACCACCCGTCAGTTTCTCAACGCCTGACCTGTGATGTGACCTGCGAGAGCTGCCACCACCCTCGGAGGGTGAATTACGCTTCTAGCGGCAATCTGGCAAATATGACGGATTTTGTTTGCGTTTCCTATCACTAAAACGCTTATTTGGCAACTAGAATAGCCTTTTCGACCAAGCAGTACAGCCTACTGCGGCGCCCGAAAAACCCCTGACACCTGCTCCGATCCGCATGCGTCATTGTCATTCGATCGGCAGCTCGCGTTTCGCTAACATCGCCCCCAAGCGCGTACAATTTCACAGTAACCCCACCAACAAGAAGAGGAATAAAAAGTAAGCCGAATCATTTCCTTTTCAACACCCCTGGACAATAGAAAAGTTAAGAACCGGTGCACTACAGCAGCCCGGAGCGTCGGCGGCGGCGCGCCCACCGCGTACGTCAAGGGCCGTGCGCGACCGATTAGTCGCGCTTCAAGCGCACCTATCTTCATCCCAGCCGCCGCTATCACTAACACCTGCCCGGCGGAGCGCAGGTGATGCGACAGAGTAGGAGCGAATCGGAGCAGCGTCAGTCAGCGATAAGCCGCAGCCTCGAGGCGCGCAACCACTGCTCGAGCCGCGGATTCGGTGGCTGCAATCGCGGGCGTGCGTGCGCCGTGCATTCCGCCGCTACTGACCCATGTTCGCTGGTCGTCGGCTGTTATCCGCTGGCTCTGCAGTGGTATCGCGCACACAAGAGAGCCTCACCGCCGAGGTGCATCGTAGAGACACAGGTCAAAACACGGCACAAACCACGCAGCCTCCTCCTCCGAGCAGAGCACAACAAATCCTGCGGCACGGAAGCGTGTTTCCCTTTTCTTTTTTTGCTTTTTTCCTGGGGAGTGACAAATCGAGGACTCAAGGCGGGAGAGGGAAGCGAAAACCCGCAAAGCTCTTCGGCGAAGTCAGTCGGACGGCGCCCTGCTCTCAGAGACCGGGGGCACGATTAATTAAGGAGAAAATTAAGCCTACAACTGAAATGATCTTACCACCTTGTTTACGGACTGGCATGGCCGTTGTCAAAGCAGCAGCCGCGGACTAGCGTCGGTATCCAGCGAGACACCTTCGTGATTCCTCCGCAAACAACCGAGGGAACAGAGCCGACTCCAGGGCAAACAACGAGGCAGCACAAAAAAGGGTAACCGCAAATTTCTGCCGAAAAACACAGCAGCAGCAAGTGGTTCTTTACAGCACCACCGACGATAGCTGGGGATACCGCACCGCGAAATGAAATCAAACGATAGACACACACACTCGCAGCGGCGCGGCGGCGCTACAAACCAATATGGCGGCACCCAAGTTGCCTCAGTGTCACGTGGGCATCATCGGCCAATGGGACAAAAACAATAATAATTTATTCGGTTTTCATTGGAGCGCGAATCTACGCGGCAGTTTGACTGCGGTAAAACGTGCGGGAGCTATCTGTCAGCCCGCGATGCTGCAGTTCCTTCGTACGTTTGCAAAACTTGCTCTTGGTTTGCTTTTTCGAAGCTAGTTGCGCTTTTGCAGAAGAAAGCGTCGATCTATTTTGTTTGTTTTTCTTGAATAAGTAGCGTTACCCACTCATCATGTTAATCGATCCTCTCAATTAATGGTCTTCAAATTCGGCGTACAATATATAATACTTGTTTCGTTAACCAGTTCACGTGCGGTAATGCTTAACTGCTTAACCTCTTTCATCCGAAAAATTAATGATAGCCAAACAACAAGGAGTAGTACCGCAACCCGCAATGTTCGCAAGAGCATTTCGGCTTACATCAAGTAATTTTCGAAAATTTCGAGCCTGCAACATAAAATTATGGCCAACAGTTTGTTCACATTTAAAAAAATAGCAGCCATTCATCGTGCTCGGATATGCATCGAATTCCTAAATCAGAACTGAAGTGAACATTTTTGCTGTGTAAGTTGGCTTTTCCTTAGAGCGATTGCTTTCTTCAGGCTTCTGCAGCCTTTCTGCAGGGCCGGCACTGAGATTGGCAAATGAAGCATCAGCCTAAAGTACATTACAATGCTAAGACAAAAGGATTAATGATCAGATGCTCCTATTCGTACCCCTTCCCCCTTTTTCTTTATTTTTAGGAGCAAATTTAATGTTTTCGCTTCCCTTCTTTGTACCTTGTTTTCAGCTTATTTTGTCTGTACAGATGAACTATTGGCACATTCGGTACTACACCTCATAACGTTCGACTTATGGCTTGGAATGATTCGAAAATTTGAAGCACATAAATTCAAAGTTCAGACATTGTAATGAACTTCATGCATAGAGCAATAACTTTGAGCGCCGCTTCAATGGCGACAGTGCAAACCGAAAGGTGTGTACCGGGTGCCAGCCGGCAGAAAATTGGTTTTTGAAGATTGGTTCCTGTGGAAATAAAAATGGCACAGTAATTGTCTCACATCTCGGTGGACAACACAACCGCGCCGTAAGGGAAGGGAGGAATCAAGGTGAAAGTGAAGGAAGAAAGATAGAGAGAGAGGTGCCGTAGTGGAGGGCTCCGGAATGATTTCGATCCCCTAAGATCTTTAACGTGCACTGACATCGCAAAGCACACGGGCGCCTCGATCGAAGCGCGGCAGCCACGGCCGGGTTCGAACCCTGGAACTCCAACTCAGTATCCGAGCACCCTAACCACTGAGCCACCGCGGCGGTTGAGCTCTTGCGTCTTTCTGAAAACGCGGCAGCAAAAATAAGGATGTTTTGTTGATATTAGACACGAGAGTTGTCATGCCCGATATGTCGATAGGTCGACTATGGCATGCGCCATAGTCGACGCAGTGGTAACAAAAATACTGTTAAAGATGCTCCTAAGTTCCCAAAATTTAAAATTATATTCACTTTCTGAAACAGATGGCCTCCGCTAAGTGAACGATATATTAAAAAAAAAATGTTAATACACATGCGCGAGATTTCGTGATATTGTATAGGGCAATCTCTTCCAAATTACGCTGATCCTTTTAGGGACATAAGCGAAAGTTTGGTTTGTCAGAGTACATCAAAATGCATTTCTCAAGTTTCGGTGTTCTTCTAAACGCAGGTTGAAAAATTTTACAACCTTAGGCCCAGCAGTTGTTTCTTTGCCGCCTTTCTCTACGCTCTGCATTACACGTTTCTATGGCTTCTTGACGGCCTACTTGACCGAAATTTTGCAAACTGTAAAAAGGCTGTTTTTTTCGTAGTACACGCCCGGATTATGTTACCCACAAAACATTACGTTCTATATTTTAAGGTGCGAAAGGCATGCAAAAATCTTAGTCTTCAATACCGAAACTGGAAAAACGGGCGCATTACCGCTCGCCAGATATGACGCATGTTTGAGACGAGAGTGCCGACAGGTTCGGAGCGTCTGCTCGTCGCGGCTCGTGCAAAGCGCTGGTACTGGTCATACCTCGGCAAAATCACCAGTGATCACTCAGGCTAACTCAAAAAAGTTTGGTCAACCTACGGGCTCAGTCAGACTCACACTCACAGAGGCCTAGGCTCATTCAAACTCATGGATTCAAACTCACTTCGGATTACAATTCACTGGGCTCACTCACTCTCACTAGTCATCAGGGGCCAACAACTCATAACGACTCACGACTCACTCAGACTCACGACTCATCTGGACTCACTCACTCATTTCAACTAACGACTCATTTGGTCACACTCATTTCGACTCACGACTCATCTGGGCTCACTCATTTCGACCCACGACTCGTCTGGGCTCATTTAAGCGTAATAAGTATTACGAGTGTACAGGAAACTCGGCCGGACTGGCCACGATTCATCAGGATCCGAACGTGAGCCCGGACTCACTCAAGACTCAGATCATGATCTGAACGTGAGTCCGCGGACTCACGATCAAGACTCAGATCATGGTCTGAACGTGAGTCCGCGGACTCACTCAAGACTCAGATCATGATCCGAACGTGAGTCCGCACTCACTCACGACTCAGATCATGATCTGAAATCAGTGTGAGTGAGCCCGGGTGAGTCGACTCATGAGTGAGTTAGCTGACCTATGGTACTGGTACCGCGTGCAGCACTTTGCTCAATAAATACTGGTTATTTATGAAAAACATATATTAAATAACATACCACGCATCTTAAATGCGATGAAACGCCCCAGAAAATTTTTAAATCTGTTTTATTTGCTGTGGTAGACTATGGAAAACTCCTCGCACAACCTCAGCGAAGTGAGCGTTGCTAGTGAGCGTTGTTTGCCTGGCAGTACTCGATTACAGATTGTGCAAAGTTCAGACATCGTGAAGGACGGAGGCATATTCAGGCCAAGTAGAAAAAGTTTCTGTATTATCAAGTCGACATTTTTGAGTGGGCATGCGTGCCAACAACACATGTGTGCTATGATGCGCGTGCAATGTGGTTATTGTCTTGATAAAAAAAAAGACCCGCCTTTTTTTATTTTTTCTCCCCCCTGTGCTGGAGCAGGTGCAGTGAACGCGAGGTAAATCAATAAAAGCAGCTGAATGTAAAAAGGGGAGCTCTAGAGAATTAAACGCAGTCTAAAGTGAAAGAATATACCAGAAGAAAAATTTGTGTTGCATAACAAATATATCATATGCTTATAAATATATGCATAATGAAGCTCATGTGTCTGTCTCGTCTTCTTCCGTCCCGTCCGTCAGCGCTGTTTTGCCGTACCTTTCTGTCGTGTCCGGTCGCTGTGTTGAATGCAGCGAAAGACGCACACGGTACTTTTAGACTTCGTTTATTTAAAGCTGAAGAGGGTGCGACCAGCGTCGACCGAGGCAGCAGCCGAACTGGCCGCCCGAAGAAAGGAGGGAGTGGAGAAGCGTCCACGGGAGGGAGTGGCTTCCCAGAACAGGAGGAGGGTGCGGGGGCGCACCGTGGGGGGGCATCCGGCGACAGCGTGCGACGAGGGGCAAGCGGTCGTTAGGAGGAGGATTGAGTGGTCGTTAGGAGGAGGATGCGAACTGTCGTTAGGAGGAGGACGCGGGGGCGCACACACACAAAAGCAATAAGGGGACACAACACTTTCATAATAAAATATACTGCTCGTTGCAAAATTCATACCGGTTGCAAATGAAGAGAGACTTATGCGGTGCGTTCATTACTATATTTACCTAGAACCACTTAATGCCCGCGTACTGCAGGGACGGAAAAGTTTTCCTAATTTTTTCAACTACACAGCTGGGCAGAACGATGTACGTGGTTGCCGGACCCCAGTCGACCATACGCCCATCACGCAAATTGCCGGTAGGCAGTGTATCTGTATCCACTGACTAATAATACCGAGCATGCAATCAAAATTATGTGTTGTCTTCCTTTGAAAATATTGTCATTCACATAACAACGGTCTCTGAGGTCGTGGAAACGCGCCGGATGGCAATGCTGAATCTTTCTGCAATCGACCTGAAGTATGAACGGCGCGAGGTAGTAATTGAAGAAATTCAGCGTTTTCAGTAACGCTCGCGTGACTTTGCAGGATTCTCAACGCGCACCTGCGAGTATTCGCTGCAGTATTATTGCGCAATGGGTAGAGCTGCACGTGCAATAAACACCTCTCCACATGAAGCAGACCTCTCCTTAAACCTCTGCCTGTTGTAAACGTGACGTCAAAAGGGCGCTGCTCGATGAGCAAAGCCGTCTACTTTAGCTTCTAAACCAGCTAAGCTAGCTTGTGGCCAGCGCTCACCCGTCGTCTTTATTCTCCTGATTATAGACGGCTCGCAGGCTTTCTGCTCCCAATTATAGCCCACTAGGTACGTGCATGCTTTGCCGATCGGACCAGAAAAATATGTAGGTACTCTGATGATGCAGACCGGGAGAGGTCTACTGAGAAAGCCCTGCTTACAGAAGGGGGTTAGCGCGAGGGAGAAGTATCTGTCGCCAACCACTGTTATCTTTTTGAAAAAGAGAGGGGTATTCATGTTAAAACCTGAACTCCAGACAGTTGCCGGCAGGCAGAAGGGTACAATGGTGCTTTCCGCGTTCCTCGCGTTCCTTTCCGCAGCCACGCGCTGCGTCGACATGATGCTAGCAGTTATTTTTTCTCGGAAACTATTGAGCTTCGAGGTGAAAATAGGCAGACACGCGCCAGAAAGAGGCCAACAAGGGGCGCTCACACACTTGAGAACGCCTGAAACAGGCGATCCAGCGATGCCGGCGTCTCAAAGATGCGTCATTTCCTGTACGACTTGTTTGTTGTCCAACATACCGCTAGGGGACTGCGTCGTCTGCTACAGAGGTTTTTGAACGCTTCTAACTAAAATACTAGATGCTTCCCAGTCCTAATATTAAACATAAATATTGTTCATAACATGCACAATATATAGAGCGCAAAATTAACCGAAGTAAACTTTCGGTCAAGTAGGCCTTTAAGCGGCAGAATACTTGCATAAATCAAAATTACACATAATCTGAGAGTGAGCGCAAGAAAAGTGGCTAATTTAAACAAAGCAACCAACTTCGAAGGATGCTCGGAGCACTCTTTTCGATGCACAGTTCTTGAAAATGTGTGAATGATCGAGTGGGAGCAAGCAGCATACTCTGCGAATTTCGAAGCGCGTTTCAGCTGCAGAGCCTCAGCGTTTTTTGAAAAAGTTAAAAAAAAAAACAGCTGTGCATTGTAATGTGTACGCGGCGTCTCGTTAGTACTTCGACGACATTTTTTTTTTTTGCTGCCTCAACATAACTATGGTACACGCGTACCAGAATTCGGTAACTTGTGGTTAACCGACAAAAGCAGTTTCGTCTTATTCTTTTACAACTATCAGATAGAGGTAGTCCGGTATATTAGTATTCAAAGCACTGATACGGTTCCTACATGCAGAGAATCAGTCAAACAGACTTCGCAGGCCAGAGAAACGGACCTAGCACAAAAAGACTAAAACATAACCTACAAAAATTGCGTTTCCGATCCCGCCGCATAACATAAGAGATTGAGTATGGCGTGCTAGCGTTTTCACTTGCGAAAGTAACGCCGGTAAAATTACGGTCGAATGCGCAACTCTTGCATGTGGCAGTTACCACAGGCGAGACTGGGTTTTCTCATAAGACGAGGTTCTACGCAAAGGATATTGCGGATGCGAGGGGCGGTTCGTGGAATAAGCCGCAGTACTGGTTTGTCCCAGCGAAGAGGGAATGGCGGTTGTGGGGCGAAGAATGCTGAAGTATACGGCTGGGGTCCGTGGGCGTGCTAAGTGTAGAGAAAAGCAGCTGTATATTACGTTTGAACCCAGCTGTATATCCTAAATGATGGTAGCCTGATGCCACTACGACAAGCGAACACGCATTTCAGGAAATGCGCCGACTATCTCAACTCGTACTCGCTGCGAAGTGTCGACATCTACCACCTACACACGATGCGTCCTTCGCGCATCTCATTATGCGCTTTTGGCGACCGCCATGCGTCGCTAGCTCGGCATCACGGTGTGCGCACTGAAGTGTGAAACCCGCGCCACTACAGAAGTATAAGAAGGGTAATCGAAGTCCCATGACCATTTTTTGTTTTCAATGAAATTTTTGGGTTTGGTTTGGTTTATTGGGGTTTAACGTCCCGAAGCAACTCAGGCTATGAGGGACGCCGTAGTGAAGGTCTCCAGAAATTTCGACCACCTGGGGTTCTTTAACGTGCATTGACATCGCACAGCACACGGGCCTCTGGAATTTCGCCTTCATCGAAATTCAGCCGCCGCGGCCGGGATTGAACCCGTGTCTTTCGGGTCAGCAGCCGAGCGCCATAACCACTGAGCCACCGCGGAGGGGCAAGAAATTTTTATATGTGATATGGGGAAATGCGTCGACACAAACTTAGTTTTGCAAGAAACGCAGTAGTTTTGATTTTTTTTTAAATCCTATATCACATAAGATAAAAAACGTTAGCAAATTCGCTTGCTTAGATCCCCACAGAAATAAAAACAACATATTGTGGAACGTCAGTATTTTCTCAGTAATTGTACGCAAACGATTTGTGTTGGAAGCTGTAAAAAGTAATTTTTTGCTCCTATAATCCCGCACTAAAAAAATCGCCAACGTTGTTGAAAAAGTAATGCATTCGAATGAGGGCAGTTTTTAGAGGACAGTAATGGGACAAGTAGAATTCAGAACTTCAGACAAATATTTTGTTAGTATTATCAACCCGTTTCATTATATTCGGACAACTTCTTTTTCTGGAACTGTCGCACGATTTTTAATTACGCGTTGAAATTACCTGGCATTCGAAAAATTTTGAAAAAGGCTAACTTTGACAGATATTTGAAAAAAAGTTCTCGCCGATTTTCTTAAAAATTTAGAAGTACAAGCTCAAATTTAAAACAGTTCAAGTCTAAACTTCGTTTGATGCAAATATCATGCAAAAAACTTTATTTACCTATAATTACCAGGTATTGAAGATCTTTCAGGTAGGTTTTAAAGAAAATCGACGAGGATTTTTTTTTTTAATTTATCAAAGTTCGTCTTTTCCTTTTTCGAATTCCAGATGATTTCAACGTCTAATTAAATATCCCCTGACAGTCCCAGAAGTACAACTTCTGTTCGCCGATAGTAAAATAGATTAATACTGAGAAAAAAAAATTAGCCTCAAGTTTTTCATCCTTCTTGTCCCATTGGCTGGCGAGAGGTACTGTGATCGATACTGTTGTGCCATAGAGGTGGTCCCGTTGCGCTCGCCATCCGTTTTGTGACTGAGCGTTGCCAGCTCTCTTAGCGGTAGCGAAGACTCCGAGTCAGGCGTCGGTGAGACTAAGAAAACGCTTTATACATTATGTACAGGGCATAATATAGTTCAACATCGGTACGGGGGCCGAGAGCTACACAACGCGACTGTTCTCGCAGAGCGACGATCAGCGAGACACCAGCACGTCACACCATCCGACTCCACTCGTGAGCAGCACTCGACTCACGGTGGGTCGGTCACTCGGTCACTCCGTCACCCACTTCCAAGCTGCAGCGGTGGGGCTTTTATAGCCTGAGGAACGGTGGCCCCTCAGAACTGGCCAATCCAAAGGCAGCACTCGACGGCAGTCCGAAAGGACCAACCAGCGACCGCGCCGGCCACCCGCTTCAAATTTTGCCGCGCGCGGTGACGCCCCGGGGAAAGGGAAACCGGCGCCTCGCAGTCTGGCACCCAGCGACGTGTCCAGGCACGCTGCTCGCCGATGCTTCTCCTTGAGACCCCGCTGACTTACGGCGCAGCATCGTGGCTTGTCAAGGGAGCGTTAGGGCGCGTTGCCTTGCGGCGCAGCACCAGGGCTTGTCAAAGGGACGTTCGCAGCAGAAAGTTTGCGGCCTGCAGATTTGGAATCCGGGCGGGTTTCCCGGCATAACAATACCCAACACGTTCACCGCTTTCAGTAAAGGGCGTCTTACGGGGCGCTACCTCGCGATCTATTAGGCGCCTTTAGCGTACCATGTACCGCGTTACCGTTACCGGAGTACCAGGAACCTGCCCATGGGTCGCCAGTGTGCACATGCTGATCAATCCCAATGCGGCAAGCGTCTGCGCAGCTGCCCGGTACCTGGCGCCACCAGACGGCGCGTGGGCTCCCGGTACTCGGGTAACGGTAACACGGTACAGGGTATGCTAAAGATGTCTATTAGCAGAACTTCCTGTGATCAGCTGGAGTTCGCCATGTGCACTGTGACGATTCGTGCGCGTACACCAGTGCCCGCACAAAACCGGTCAGTGACTCCCAGGAAGCGGCTGACTGCGCCATCCTGGCGTCGTGTCGCCACGGAGGTGGTGTTGTACGGAGAGACATGGCCACAGGCGCGTAAGATGGCCGTCGACGATTCCTACGGTGGGCGTTAAGAAGATTCCAGGGAAGAGCTGCGCGGAGTAAACCCGGTCAGCGACTTTCCCTGGAAGCGGCTGACCGCGCCATCCTGGCGTCGTGCCGGAACGGAGGGGGGTTCGACCCTGTCACGAGGAGGAAGAGCTGCGCGGAGTGAAGAAAAGGAAGCGAGCGGGCGGCGCCGCGGGGGCGGCGAGAAGCAGCCAGCGGCTACGGCGAAGGGGAGGCGGCAGAAAGAAAGAAGCAAAATGCTTAAAAGGGGGAGCCGACGGGAGGAAAGGGCAGAAAGGGACGATTCGAGCGGGCGGTCGAGACGGAGGAAGGCACAAGACCGGGGCGGCGCGTGGACCAGGGAGCCCGGGGTCTAGCCTTCGCTCGCGTTCGGTCTCCGACAGCAAGCTTCGATACCTGGCAGCTCCTCCAAGGCCTGGCCGAGAACGACAGCCGCACCGCCGCGAAGAATCCCCAGCCCGGCCGCAGCAGACATCCAGCCATTCGTCGAGCCCGTGCCACAACAAGCTGACTCAGCCCCGACGTGGACGAGCCATACTGCATTTCCCGTAAGCGGCATCAAGCCGAATCCATTAATTAAATCATATTCAAAAATCAGTTTTGGAGTCTGTGCATCAATCTCCTCATGCACAGTGTGGACCCAGGGCCATTTTAAGAAAC